>NC_139940.1:49177658-49660158 GCF_963454915.1 Gymnoscopelus microlampas | reverse complement strand
CATGTTTCTCTTTCTGTCTGCTGTTGCTTTGTAATCTCTTTCTTTCCTTTGAATCTTCCCCCCTGCACACACCCGCTGCCTGCGAAGCGATGCAGGGCTGGCCGTGTGCCACGCATCAGACATGGTGCCCAGGTCTTGATGAGAGTCTTAATTATGTAATGGTCACAGTGGGAGGATGTGGAAGATGCCATCTGCCCGTGTCTGGGAGAGATGGGGGGGCTAGCTGGGTGGTCTGCACATAGAAAAGAGGATATGATCCCTGCCGGCGTTCCTCTAACCCCATCACCGGTGGTATCCTCTTGTTACGCGACGCCAAGAAAGGCTCCACTCATCCACAACCCATCCAAAACCCTCTCCTGACAACAACAGGGGGAATATGAAAATATTAATAAGGTGATTTTCTAACTCCCTGTGTGGAGGTCAGTGGGAACAATACCCTTCAAGCTTATGTCAGTTATATGAGTCACTTCAAAGCAGAGCAAAAGTGTTAACTGCTTCTAAAGGTCCTTACACACCGGGCGACACCGG
The DNA here is from genome assembly GCF_963454915.1 of Gymnoscopelus microlampas. Lineage (NCBI taxonomy): Eukaryota > Metazoa > Chordata > Actinopteri > Myctophiformes > Myctophidae > Gymnoscopelus > Gymnoscopelus microlampas. Next base: position 49,659,630 of record NC_139940.1, on the reverse strand, counting down.
CGAAAATAGAGAATATACGCAAAATTCGGACTCGTTCCGAATAATTAAAAGACGCTTTTTTGCTTCGCTTTTTCGCTTTTTCGCTCCATGTACGGAGCCATTGACTTTATAAGGTTTTAAAAAAAAACGCATTATTCGCACGAAAAAATCGCCCCGGTGTGTAACAACCTTTAGAGTTGTGAGCTCTTAGAGCTCCTTGTGGGGGGCAGCATACTGAGCTCCAGTCCTTGAAGTATACACCAACGACACAGGGAAAGAGGAAAATGTTCTCTTCAACAGAAGCCCTGCCACGACTCGCCTCAGAGATGAAGCTTTTTCATGAAGCCACAAAGCTTCACACTCTACGATGGCAAAACAACCCTAAGCTAAAGATGGGTACAAAATCTAAACAAGCTAGCTCAGAGACTGCCAGCAGAGCGCAAGAATATGAAAGTGATTTCTTAAAAGTATCTTCCCTAAAACATTTTTCTTCAGAGAATTTCGTACCTCTATCACCTGCTCTTCACTCTCATGAAGAAAAGCACCACTGGCTCACTGATACTGTACCCAGCACAGTAAAACCCTCAGCATTCACTGAACTCTGAGAATGTAAACATTGTGGAGTTAAATGCACACTGAGGACTGTACTGTGAGTAAGCATGTGTCTGCTCTCCAGCATCAAATGTAACAGATTTCCAATAAAGAGCCCTGTTGCTGTGAGACACCTCAGGGCAACCTGCAGACATGAAGGTCAATCAGCCATTATTTTCCTCCTCGTTGGCCCAACTCTTCTAGGCCATAGTTCCTTGTGCTTGGTGTGTGAAGTGACACTTACAGCAGGGGTAGTTGAGCAGCATGATGTCGTCTATGGCCATGTAGCCTCGCCGCTCCATGGAAACAGCTGCCTCGATCAGGACCTGTGAGAGTGGGAATGATTCTGTCTTATCAAAAAGATCAATAATTCATTATATATGTTTTAATTATATATTTTTTATTGTTAGAACAATTTATTTATTGCTAAATTTATTTACTATCTCTTCCTTGCTTAGTTCACAATTGCTCAAATGACAAACAGTGATCCTATTTATTTTATTCAGCTGTATACCTTCATCATTTTCTGCAGATAATAAACTAAGCTAAGCTAGATATGAATAAAATATAGAGTCATGGAAAACAAGAGCTAAAGGACGCCATCACATCTGACCTCACGGCAAACTGAGGCAAACACTAAAATACTGAGGCAAACACTGTATTATTCAAATGGAACCGCCGAAAGGCAGATCAGATATTATTGCACTTGTCCCCTTTCAGTGACAGAAACATTAATTACAAAACAAGACTAATCTCCACACCATTGAACAGCTACTGACCCGAAAAAGGGAGGAAAAAACAAAAAGTTATCAGGGTAGACATGAGAGGAATGTAGGCGGAGGCAGAAGAACAGAGATATGGATAATGTCTTGTCTCCATCCCCCGGCGGCCGTGAGAAAAATAATGACTTTATCAGGAGGGCCGATGTGTTTCTGAGTCATGGACCCACATTCAGCATTCTGGACGCAGGCTGCTGTGGAGCCATGACAGTGGATAATACAGCCAGCACAGGGGTCATGGGACTCCACACACTCTATATTGTCCTGTTGTGGAATAATAAGGTGGAGAACCCATGGCCTCCCGCCAAACCTAATCAATATCAAATCACCGGCCGCAGTCATGGTGAGACGGTTATGAGACACCGGGGTGATGTTTGTTTTCCCAGCACCGAGGACGGCCTTCCGTCCACACGTCTGATGGAAGGACAGCTTTGAATTATTGTTTCTCGTAATCTTCTGACCTAAAGGCGGATAAGACCGCTCCTATCATCAAGCTTTGATGTTGTTTTCTCTAACACTAAACAACAACACTAAATTAAAACGTGCACGGATAGGCCTTGCGTTAGATCGCATATCTTAATAGCTTTTTTTTTTTTCTATGACGTTCATAGTGACAGAACACTATACGAAAAAAAGCTATTAAAATATGCGATCTAACGCAAGGCCTATCCGCGCACGTTTTAAGCTGTGGCGGACCCAGGATGGAAAATTTTCTACTGTTCCAAACCTTAGTCCAAAATTCTCCTTTAAATCTAATTTAAGCACTCGGGTGGTGCAGTGGCAAAGTGCCACCACCGCGGAGGTCTTGGGTCCAAATCCACCGTGGTGCATCCGGCTTTGTCGAGTGTCTACACAAACACAATTGGCTTGTGTTCGGGGGAGGGAAGCCGGCCGGTGAGGGTGATACTTGTCACTGCATGTAATCCTACAGGCTGGAGGGCGGCACCTGTCAGGGAGTGTTGGGCGGGAGGAGTAGGACGAAGACTCTACGTCCTCCCGGTGGGGGCTCCTCACTGGCAGGTGAGTCAGTAGGATACAACAGAAGTGACAATACACAGAAATGTGTGTGGGGAGGAAACAACTGTCACAACGACTAAAATTGGGGAGAAAAAGGGATAAATCAGTCTGACATTCTTAGCATGTGACGTGTGCCTTAGCTCAAGGGCGTTGAGCTCATACAGATTGGGAGCTTATAGTCTTTACTGAGTCATAAATCAAGAAGTGTTCTAATACCTTGTGGCCAATTTGTTTTTCTGCGCCGTGCAGCGATGATACACAGATTATCTCCCCCATATCATCATGTCCCGCGGTTTACACACCAAATCACACAAGCACAACAACATCTTCTGGGACCTCTGCCCCAAATTCCAGCCGTCCACCGTCAGCTGAACATAGATAGTCATCCTCCAGAGACCTGGGAGGGAGAGCTCTCATTACAGCAACAATTGCCGTGACGACAGCCCCGAGCCATACATGACCTTAAGGCATATGCCCCCCTCCCCCCGCACGCACGCACGCACGCACGCACACACACACACACACACACACACACACACACACACACACACACACACACACACACACACACACACACACACACACACACACACACACACACACACACACACACACACACACACACACACACACACACACACACACACACACACGGGACGTGACGAGATTGGGGTCAGCTACAAAGAAAAGTCAAGCATGTAGGGTAAACAAAAAAAGATGACGCAGTCATATTAATACCAGGTCGCTCTCTCCAGCGTCCCTGCACGGAACCAAATCCTGTACCCTATCGCTCACGGACTAACAAAAACAGCCAAAAGGTCTCTTTTAAGCCACCCGCTCATATTGAACATAATTCCTAAGTAAATAGTTTATGAACGGAGCTATATCAGTTCGTGTGCCTCAGTAAGGGCTTGTCGCTGTTGGAGGCGGCGCTGTGTGTGTTTGTGTGTATGCACCCTGGGCAAGACCTGGGATGTTGGTTGTCTAGGAAGTTGACAACCGGAAACGGTTGAATTTGGCGGAAGTACCGCCCAAGGAAATGACGTTGATGCTTTACAAATCTGTTAACATTCTCCGTGAATGAAACGAGTGTTGTGATTGGTCAAAAAATATAGTTTCCGGGGGAAACGGAAATCCTGTCCACTCGGACTTCCTAGACACTCGATGCTTTAGGTCGTGACCAGGCTCTTCTTTTCGCAGATGAGTGAGGCTGGGACCGAGGTTAGTGTGTATGAGGAGTCAAGTAAATAGTTTGTTTGGTGGCGACGACCACACCTTTTCTTTTTTATAGTTTGTTTGGTGGCGACGACCACACTTTATTTTTTCTGGGCTGTTTTCTTTGTGTTTATTTCCCATGGGATCCCTCAACGGCAACTTACCGGTGTTAATTTAACTCTGAGAGGGTACAAATAAGACCCTTGCAGGCAGGCGTGTTATGATCCCATAGCATGGGAGGACGGCCACCATTCAGAGTATGGGGAAGACTCTGGGAGGTCTCCCAGGGAGTAAAAGACAGCCAATGATGAAAAGGTTGCTAGAAAGTGTTTAGAAAGTGTTGAGTAGTAGTTGTGTGTGAAAAGTTTAACCTCCCAAATTCTCATTTGTTCCGATATTTCCAGGTTCGAAACTTTGTGAAAAATAATAACTCCTCCTTTACAAATGCTATCCCCAACTCTTTAACTGACACAGTTTTAGACATCTCCATGACGGGGAAACGTTTAATTTCAAAGGTTTACACCTCAATATCTACTCAAATAGTAATTTCCTTGGACAAAATTAAAACAGATTGGGAACATGAACTGGGCAGGGTTATAGATGAGGAACTTTGGGAAGAGGCTTTAATGAGAGTGAATGACAGTACATCATGTGCTAGGCTGAACCTAATACAATTTAAAGTGGTGCACCGTATCTATTTTACTAATCTTAAACTTTCTAAAATATACCCAAGTATCACAGATTCCTGTAATAGATGACATATGTCGCCAGCAAATATGACACACATGTTTTGGTCTTGTCCCCGCCTACAAGGCTACTGGACTGCCATTTTTAAAAATGGGAAAATTCGATCAGGTTTGGGGCCCTATGATTAAATATATAACTAAATTAAAGACGCTACAGGACAGATAAAGCAAACACCATCGACACGTTGACAAGCTATAGGTTAATACATGCTAAAGGAAGAAAATAACGGATTCCTACTTTTCTTCTTTTTTTTTTTGTATACACTCCAAATGTATGGGGAGGGCTAGGAGGGGTAGCGAGGGAAATCATAATACATATGAATTGATTATTATTTATTTTTATTTTTATTTTGAGTTAAGCGTATGTTACATGTCTGAATGTTGTATGTGGGATTGGGGCGGGGGGCAGATGTAAGGGCACAAAAAAAAAACACTTTTGACATCCTATGGCAACTGTATTCCCATGTATGTACTGGTCAAAAGCAATAACTACACATAAAAAAAAAAAAAAAAAGAAAGCTTTGAGTAGTAGTTGATCAGTCTCTTCCTAGACCAGGCTTCAAGCAACCTGGTAAAAACAAGGGTCTGCGTGAATGGAGAGGTGAAAAGTACAACAGGAGCTGGGTGACCAGGCCCTTGTCTAGTGCTCTGGGTACCACAGATAATCTGTCGTTTCTTTTCCTGGACGAATCTGGAACCTGAGCCTAAAGAGTCACAGCAGCGTTTCAGGAGGAGGATTACATTAACATTTGCTGTTTTCATCTTTTTTTGTAATTTGCTAAGCCTCCTTTATTTTCCACATGGTTGACTTTCCTAAACCCTGTGCAGCATCCTCCCCTTTCTTTTCTTTATTTCTCTTACTCTTTCACACTCTGATTATTTCTCCTTCTTGCCTCTCTCTCTTCTTGTGTCTCTACCTTCCCTCCCTCTCTATGTAATTTCAAAAGTATTACCGTGATTAAAACACATGCAGTCATAATGTTACAGTGGCAGTGGTAACACAGTGGTTACTGCCACATCATTAGCACCATGTTTAATTCAAAGCACAGGTAGTGGGCTGGACTTAAAAAAATACCTTGGAACTTGGAAGTCTAATTGAAGGAGCAATTATTCTCTGCCAAGCTAAAACACTCAATGAGGGATTGATTGCAGACTAATCTTTAAATTGTCTTAGCCATTAGGACAGCATGTTATTAAGAAATAGACTTTTGGAGCATTTGTTTTAATAAACAACCTTCCTCCTCAGACTTTTATTGAAAGCCACTTTCCCGGTGGAACATTCCATATGCCAATAGTTTATTCTAATGACCGGTTAGTCACTTTCGGAAGAAGAGAACGCATTGGAGAAAAGAAAAAGATATTTGGCAGCCAGTGATTTACAGCCCAAATTAAATGGCCATTACGAAAGCCTATGAAATTACTGGGTAATCTTAAAACAATTACAAGGGCTTGCTACGTATACAAATCGATTCGAGAGACAATTTATTTGTACCAGTAAAACATTCTGGTCATGGGGACGTTATTAAAAGGTAATGCCCGTGTCTTCCCTGTTAAGACACATGGAGGGGAGGAGGGATAGTTCCTCAAACAGCCACAGATAAAAGTTCACATATCAAAGTACATCTGCCTCAGTAGAAAAATGCCAAGAGGACAGTTGTTCTGAGTGTGTGAGCACTGGAGAGCATGGTAGGACGCTCACGTCATTCTCTACCTCGTAAAACCCCTTCCTCATAGCCAGAGACCTCAGGTGTCACAGTGGGGCATGCTGGGAAAAATAACATGGATTATCAGACAATGCTAAAGACTAGCTATCTTGATGCATTTATTCTTATTTCCAAGCCTTTGATCTATCACTCTCTCCATAAGTTGCTGCTTTTCTCAAAGAAAGGGAGAACAAAAAAAGAAAGAAAGATAGACGGAGCCATAGAGCAATGGAAATCATCCCACTGAGAAGATAATAACACTGCAGCCAAGACTTGAATGTGGAAGCAAGGGCTCGGTTGGATAAATTAGCCTCAACAGGGGCTGAGATGTTGGTTTTGACTGGTTTGACGTCATGGCTACAGATTTTCTGACTGTGACACGTTTTATAAAAATTGTCAGGCTCATTTTTACCACCTTCCTTCAAAAGAGGTGTCAGCAATGTGAAAAGAAGAGGATAAGAAGGCTAAGTGATAAGGTGTGTGAAAGAAGAGGTCGGTAAACATGGTACAGAGATGAGGTAGAGAGAAGATGGAAGAGGCCTTCGAGACACTGTTGGAAAGAAAACAATGGAGGAGGATCTAGGAGAGCCCAGATAACATCTTTAATATTTGATAACAAGGTCCCCCCGCTATCACAGACAGCACTACCAGAGAGAGAGAGAGAGAGAGAGAGAGAGAGAGAGAGAGAGAGAGAGAGAGAGAGAGAGAGAGAGCACAGATCTCCAATATCTAGATATCAAGGTGATTTCTAGTCTATTAAATGTTTCCTACAGCTCCAACTTCACCACCCTCTGCGTTTGAACTCAAAATTTGAATACATTTAATACATTAATGTTAAAACCTGCTGACAGGAAGTGGTTGAGCTCTAAACTCTTGCTTATCACACACATCACCACTGATACATAAACTAATCTAAACACAGAATGACACAAGTTTCTTCTCATAACGAATACCAGTAAAAATGTAAATGTGAACACACAGAGGGCAATATTTGAATTCTGAGCTTTGACGATTATCATAAATGGCTCAGACTGATATCCATATCTATCCTTTATCACATAACCTGTTGCACATCCTTACCAGCTCAGTCCCTCTGTCTAACATATCAGTAAAGGTGCTTTTCTCCTTCCTTGATGTCCAAACTCTCATGCAACTCCTCATACACCTTTCCCTTAACCATTATCACCTCTCTCTGCGCCTTACCCCGCATCTCCTTGTACTCTTGTCTACTTTCTTCATCTCTCTGACTATCCCATTTCCTCCGAATGCTCTCCTGTACTCCCACATTCCACCAAAAGGTCTCCTTTTCTTCCTTCCTCTGTGCCGAAGTCACCCCAAGTACTTTCTCAGCGGTCTCCTTTACCACTTCTGCAGTAGTTGCCCAGTCATCCAGCAACGTTTCACTGCCACCCAGTGCCTGTCTCATCTCCTCCCTGAACTCCAACAAAACAGGTTGCAGCAAAGACATGCTAAAGAGAGTCAATTTATTGTTGTTTTCAGATTACTGCTAAGAGATTAGCTACTGTACGTAAGGGGGCTGCAAGGTGGAAGGAGTAAAGAAATTTGCCGAAATTCAAAAGATCGCATATATGCGTTCTTTGGTCTTTTCATTGTTTAATCTGTGATCGCTCTGTTCTGTGATTTTTTCATCATCAGTTTCGGAGTTTCACACTCACCTTCATGACGCAGATTCCGTTCCCGGTTCTCGGAAGGCCTTTTTTAGGCATTTTAGGCCAGAATAGGGAAGAACACGTTTTTTTCACAGGGTATAAAAAACGAACGGAGAGCTCTAGTTCTATTTTCTTTAGTCTGGATGACGAACTGTTATCGTCGTCGTGTATACCATCGAACTGAAGCCCGATCGGCGATCTGCGAAAACGTCACATCCGGATATGACGTATGGACTGTTTGAGCCTGTTTGGGGGGGTAGGGGTCGAGCGAGTGAGCGAGTGATCAAGAGGTCGATCTGCTGCTCTCTGCTGGTCTAACTATTTGAATGAAAAATTACAAAATAACAAAAACAAAACCTGTAGTTCTCTGTAGCTGTAGTTCTCCGGTGAGCACAGCAGTTCTTTGTGTTTATTTCCCATGGGATCCCTCAGCGGCAACTTACCGGTGTTAATTTAACTCTGAGAGGGTACAAAGAAGACCCTTGCAAGCAGGCGTGTGTAGGTTATGATCCCATAGCAAGGGAGGACGGCCGCCGTTCAGAGTATGGGGAAGTGTCGTGGAAGTCTCCCCATTGGCTTAAAGGACAGCCAATGATCGAAAACATGTCGAGAATATGTCGAGAATTTGTCGAGAAGAGAATGACTAGTGCTCAGCCTTTTCTTAGACCCGGTTACTCTTCGAGCAACCTGGTAAAAAAAAGGTGATGGTAGGTCAAGCAGCTTCTCTCTCATCTCCACCTCCCTCCCTCCTGTACTCTTTGTTGTAATCCTTGTGTGTCGTGACAGATGTCCTGAGATGATATAAAGTTGAGAGAAAGAGCAAGCTCATCTGTGCTCTACAAGCATCAGCCATCGATGCACTTTTCCCTGGTTTAAGGTCAACAATTCCTGTACTGCGGTTGTGCACGTGTGTAAGTGTGTGTGTGTGTGTGTGTGTGTGTGTGTGTGTGTGTGTGTGTGTGTGTGTGTGTGTGTGTGTGTGTGTGTGTGTTAGGGCTGTCAGTTCTCCTCTATAATCTCATTCGAATTTCAATGGAGTTTGGAAGCACTCGTTGGAAATCACTCAACGGTCCTTTGTACCACCTGTTTATAATTTGCACATAATGCAGGAGGCAGCAGGACGTTGCGTTATTGAAAACAAGTGCTTCTAAACAAGACACTTAGAAAAATAATCACCTGCAAGGAATTTATTGATGTAAAGTAGCTCATAACATGTCTATCGTGGATTTTTATGAAACACAAACTTTGCAGATAGAAAGAGGATAATTTAAGCTTTTCGTACAGCTGCTATGTTGGTGAGTTTAATGTTGTTTAAAACAATCAGATGGGACTTCTCTGTTTGGATGTATGGGCTACACATCTGGATACAATGATGTCACGCGCATAGCCTCTATCCACCTGTTTCCTAGGCTTTTCACTGTGTTCCACTTCCTGTCTTTTGATCCAATGAAATCCAATGAAACCGGTCAGATGACTAATGATATCCAATGAAATCCGACAGGAAGTGGAAAACACACAGCCAAGAAACAGGTGGATACAACAGTGTCGCGCCAAGAACACAGCTGACCTACAAGCCCACACCGCGTTGCATCAGCCAAGCTTGCGGTCTTGCAGATCTGCTGGGGCGGAGCTACACTACAGCTGAGCTCCTGCATGTTGAAGGAAAAACACAGCTGTGCCAGACGAGCAGCGCTGATGTTCAGCTTTCGCTGTGATAATTATTAAAGTTTCTAAACCGTAACTTTCAAGTGAAAAAGTTTATAGGGGGAAACATGATGAAAGCATTTGTTTTCGCATTGGTAGGTCAGGGAAAAAAAAATATATATATATATATATACTAGAGTTTCGGGGGGCTACGCCCCCCTCAACCCCAGCCGCGCACGGGGCCCAGCGTGGCCGTGTGTATATTGGGGGACCCAAATCGCCGGAGTGAAACTGTGGAAAAGTTTTTTTGAAAAAGGAAAAAATTTGAAGAAATAATATTTGTTATGTTTCAGGGGGTCCACAGGGGGTCCGCGGACCCCCTGATGGTCCACTGACCCCCCTGTGGAGTGTTGGGACGCGCGGGGACACCCCTGGAACATTGCGGACCATTTCGGTGTGTTTTTTTTTTTCATGAAGGTGGTTGCTTGTTTCTGGCGCAGGCTGTGCAAACCTGGCAACCCAGCGCATGCTGCCGCACGTTTAAGTGGCGTAGCGTCATGAGGGTCAGTGGGGCCGTGGCTCGGTCAGTGAAGACCCTGTAGTGCGGATGATATGTGGCATAGAGGGGCAGATTGTAAATCCACAGAGGAAACATCCGTGGGCTACCATTGGTTCAGCGATGTGTGCGGTCGCCCTGCGGCCCCTCCTCCTCCACCAATGTGCAGTATTGAGAGCCCTGACGTCACAACAATTGGAGCGATGGGCACTGCACTGTGGTTGGTTAGGGTACACCTAGGGCCCAGGTAGAACCCAGTTAAAGCCTGCATGGGCAAACCCAGTTAGGACCCGCCTTGGTCCCACATAAACATGGCTAGTTGGGGCCCACCTAAGGGCCAGGTAGAAGCTACTTATAGCCTGCATGGGCATCGCAGTTGGGACTGAAGTGGATGCCGCTGACATTGCTGACATGGGGTCCATATGGTTTAGCCCACCTTGAAACCATATGGGAACTACGCTGGCATGCTGGCTGTAATGCAAACGCTGCATCATACCTGCAGTGTGTAGTTTGATGTTGTGTGTGTAGCAGATATACCTGCAGTGTGTAGATCAATGTCCATAGGAAAGTCAATGCCCAGCAGTGTTTTTTTTCCCCAGCAGAGTTTCTAGTGTCTCTGTGTCTCTCTGGAAGAGGTTGCACATGAACTCTGCAGCCGCACCGAGGCGCTCCAACACAAACACTCTGACATTAAGCTGCTTCACACAACAAACATCAGCACCACGCTGCTGTTTGTCCAAAAGACACAATATCTCCTCTCCCACCGACGTCATGTGTTCATTTATCGACAGCCGTACAGACTCCTTTTGACACATTTTACGTCGTTTATCCAGCTCTCACTGACTCTCCACATCGGGCTGTTATTTTGCTGCGATCAAGTCAACGATGTGAGAGATTAGCTATCACAGACGGACGGACAGGGGGTGAAACATAGTCTTGCGCCATGCCTTTCGGCCTGGCGGAGACAATAAAAAACCGAAAGTAAAGGAAATGGCCATTTCTGCAACAGAAGTAGTCAATAAAGTATGCTATGAAAACATCGGCCACATTGGCAAAGAATGTAAGAAAGAGGCAATCATGTAGAAAATAGCCGATCTCCAAGCTTACAAAGCCTCTCAACGTGAGGCGTTTCGAGCTTGTAGATCGGCTATTTTCACAATATTTACTTGTGGAACGGAGTCAAACAGAATGGGGGGGTCCCAGATCAAGTACGTGTATTTGGGGGGGGGGGGGGGGGGGGGGGGGGGGGGCGGCGTGAAAGGGTTGATAAACACTGCTCTAATCGGAGCGAAATTATCTGAAATTACGACATGACCATAATGCAGGCTAACATGCGTTGCACGGGGCGGTCCTGCCATTACGTTAGTTACTGTAGTTGCTGTGGAGCGACATAGTTCTCCAGAAGACACACACAAACATAGACCATCTACAATGGACGAACTGAGCAGCAATATAGACATTCACCACACGAACGTGCATTGTTGACAAAGTGATTGCACAGCCGCTGCAGGCATGACAACCAGGTTAGCGTTAGCGACATGGCAGCTATCACAGCGCCCTGTCCGTCGTGCTGCAACTGCCTGTGATGGCTACAGCAGTAACAGCAAGCTGTCTGCGATGCCATTGTCTGGAGACTGCTGTTAGCGTGACACGACCAATGAGAGTGAGCGCTGTAGTTGTTGCTAAGATACGGTGGCGTCTCTGCCCCATAGCTTGTAGATCTCTCACACATGATTGGCGTAGGCTGCGTTGCCAGGTCTGACTTTGTGTCTAAGCAATGGTCGGCTTATTTTTGCGCGCCTTTGGGCTCGTTTGCATTGTGCGCACGGCAGCGCTTGTTTAGCGTACGTCAGCGCGACGTGGCAACGGACGTGGCAACGTGAAAGGTGATTGGCTGGTGAAAAGAAACACCCGACGTTACACCAGAAATGGTGCCTGGAGAAAATGGTGACCAAAAAAAAAGTTTGGAAAAAAAGGAAAAAAAACCCGCAGCGGCTGCGTGCTGTTGTGGTGATGAGGTCGTGCGCACGGTAAAGGGTACGAAGCTGGCTCCCCTTCCGTTTTGTCCGACATTTGGTGAGTAGAATTAATTATGTTGCGCGGTGGAAAAGCTGTAGTGAGCAGTGAGATGTCCCCTACGCGAGGTGTAAATTCAGCGCGGCCGGCGTGGCGAGTCAGTTGGCGAGATGTGGTCTGGCGGTGCGTTGTTTAGTCGATAACAGAGCTGTGGGGTGTGGACACCGAGGGTGCGGAAGTTGGTCGCCATTTATATAGTTAGATATATATTAAAATTATATATATATAAAAAAAAAAAATGTTTTAGCGAAATTCGTTCTGACAGCCCTAGTGTGTGTGTGTGTGCGTGCGCACACGTGCATTTGTGTGTGTGTGTGTGTGCTTGCATGCGTGCGCGTGTGTGTGTGTGCACCCACACATGTTTGTTCCTGTCAACATTAAATAACCCTCACTGTCAGATTGCACTCTGTTGGTTGGACAGTGTCACCCTACCTTGAGACCCTGTTTGTACAAAGAGTGACGATTATTTACACAGTGAAGGTCAGATCTTGTGGAACCAAATGGAAGTTAATTAAGTCGGAGGGATTGACAGTTCTCGATAAAATGCACACTACTCAACTTAATTGCTTTCTGACAGCTCTGCAGAGTTTGCAGAAAATAGAAAATGGATTTAGTGACGCCGATCTTTTTATGCAGACCTACAGAATACACCAAGGCAAGATACGTCATACACTGTGGACAGACATACTGTACACATACATACTGTCATTGTTAACACTAACAGTTGTGTTTTCCTTTAGGTATGTGATTACATGTTTTGGCTGCATAGCCAAATAAAACACATAACCAGAGAACACTTTTTACAGTGGTTTTACAGTGTAGGACTTCTTAATGCCAAGCTTTCTCCAATCACTTCCAAATCATAAATGTTTTCATATTAGAGAACTCAGTGTATTGGTCCATACTACAGTGAGCCTATATTCACCATGCCTACATGAGCTGTAGTTAAGACCCTGTAGCACTAACAGTGCCTATATTCACCATGCCTACGTGAGGTGTAGTTAGGACCATGTAGCACTAACAGAGCCTATATTCCACATGGAATCAATCACTATTAAACTAAGAAGGTCTGGCTTGTAATGAACAACAAGGTCACCCTGACATGGATTTACACCATGTATGTACACCATACTCATCATCATGTGAACAGCATGAACAACACACTGTACACCTAATACAGTGCATCAAGCTGTAGGGTTTCATCACAGAATAGTGAGAGGAGAGGAATAATGGTTGACAAAGACTAAACGACATACCGTACAAAAAGTATGAAAACAAATACAAAAAGTATTTCCTGTGTCTCATGTCCTGCTCTCCCACCTAATCAGACCCATTCCCTCATCCTCGGGTTGTACTCTTCTTCAACTCAACAACTCACATGTATTTGTATTGTCCTCATTCACAGCTACAGTCTCAAAGGGCCAGACAGGCCTACATTGAACCAATGAAACTACAGAACTGCTTAAACCAGGGCTGTCAAACTCTTTTTAGGTCAAAGACCTGATTGGACAAAATTCAAATTCATGAAGGTCAGACCAGTTGTTGTATCAACTCATTATGTACATGTAGTGAAGGATGGAGACATTTCTCACCTGGTACTCATTATGTACATGTAGTGAAGGATGGAGACATGTCTCACATGGTACTCATTATGTACTGTACATGTAGTGAAGGATGGAGACATGTCTCACCTGGTACTCATTATGTACATGTAGTGAAGGATGGAGACATTTCTCACCTGGTACTCATTATGTACATGTAGTGAAGGATGGAGACACGTCTCACATGGTACTCATTATGTACATGTAGTGAAGGATGGAGACATGTCTCACCTGGTACTCATTATGCACATGTAGTGAAGGATGGAGACATTTCTCACCTGATACTCGTTAGGCCAGAAGGTGCTGACAGCCAGCTCCACCTGGTGCCACTGTTTTCCATGGGAACCTGACGTGTTCCACACAGGGCTGCCCAGCGGGCCCCCGTTTACTCGCACGTAAGCCCGCAGGGCCCCCGGACTGTGACCGTCACGGCTGTACAGGAAGTAGCTGAACTGGACGCAGTGTGTGTCGTTTTCACTCAGCGTTTGGAGCAGCAGCTGGGCACGATGCCCCGCGGCATGCTGGGAGGAGTTCACCAGCATATAGGACCCTGGAGAGGGGGGGGAGAGAGAGAGAGAGAGAGAGAGAAGAGAGAGAGAGAGAGAGAGAGAGAGAGAGAGAGAGAGAGAGAGAGAGAGAGAGAGAGAGTGTGTCAGGCAGGGTCATGGGGCAGTGCAGGAATGTATTGACTTTATAGGGCAGCGCCATGCGTTCTGTTTTTCTGTCTGTGACTGTTTCTGTGTTTGCCATTTCAGCTGTATACCACTGCAAGCCAAGGAGGACCTAGAAATGTCAAGGTTTTTGACAACTGAAATGAAATGTCAAGGTTTTTGACAACTGAAATGTTGGGAATACACTGCACTCCTTTAAATGTGTTTGAAGCATCAAGAACTCTTGCAGCCTGTGAATGGGTCTATACATAGGTGACCAGAGGCAGAACTTTGTATTTGAGCAACACCCTGTTAGAACCAACCAAGACATAAAACCTTAATCCTGTGGGGAAATTCAGCTTCACCCAGCTGATGGCTAATCAGATGGTCATGAACACTCAGGTGGTAGCAAATAATTAGGTGTCTTCCTCAGGGACACAGGGACACTTCTACAGTACGTGTAGACGTGACTTTCTGCTTACCAGACAGATTCTCTACCAGCTAATCTATGGCTGCCCGTATGTCTTGGAGACCCCTGGCATCAATGCCACGGCTGGCGGCTGTCTGGTCTCCTGTGTTCAGGAACATAAACAACAGACCTGATTATGTCGGTACACCTGAAGGTCTTGCATCATTGTTGTGCTAATCACGTTAGCCAATAGCCGACATGGATGCTTGGCAGGACAGATGCTGGGCGAGAGGCAATAGGGTTATGTTATCCTGATTAGAAGGGTCTTTGTGGAGGTACTGTATTGTGAATCTCTCCTCCTACCTCAGTGTCACCTTGCAGGGAGAACGGCTAGCAGACCTCCCTCTGTCTCCCTCTCTCTTGCTCTAGCAATCACTCTCTCTCCCCCCCATCACTGTTTCACTCTCTATGTACAGTACTTTATCATCATTTATCTGTCTCCCTCTCTATATAATATGCATTATATCTGTCTAAGTCTTGCTCTTTCTCCCTCGGTCTCCATCACACTTTCATCCTCTATAACTGTCTTCCTCATCCTCACAATGTCTTTGTCGCCGATCTCTCTCTCTCTCTCTCTCTCTCTCTCTCTCTCTCTCTCTCTCTCTCTCTCTCTCTCTCTCTCTCTCTCTCTCTCTCTCTCTCTCTCTCTCTCTCTCTCTCTCTCTCTCTCTCTCTCTCTCTCTCTCTCTCTCTCTCTAATTTGACAGAGAATCTGAATCAACCACTACAACTATAACTGCAACTGTAACCCCTCATCAGAGTCTCTTTTTAATTCATCTTTCAAAAAGGTCTAAAAAAAAAATATATATACAAATATTCCCCCCTCAAACATAATAAAAAGGTGAATGTTGTCCACCACTGTGAGCTGAAATGGTCTTTTCCCTCTACATCAAGGAGCAAAAAAAAAAAAAAAAAAAAAAAAGGCACAGCGGTTCACAGTAGAATGTCCAGGTCCACCGAACAACCTTTATGATGCTACGTTCTGTTTTGTTATGAGAACAAAACCAGACATTCGAGCAAGGACAGAGGTGTGTGTGTGTGTGTGTGTGTGTGTGTGTGTGTGTGTGTGTGTGTGTGTGTGTGTGTGTGTGTGTGTGTGTGTGTGTGTGTGTGTGTGTGTGTGTGTGTGTGTGTGTGTGTGTGCGCGCGCGTTATGTGTGCGTTGTGTGTATTCTTTGAGAATGTAAATCTCAGCGATTGTCCTAATCAGATCATTCCAAGCCCTTCTATATTGTGGTCCTATGGTCATGTTATTGTTTAGCTTTAATATACTGTACATGCTATTAGCGTGTTTCACTTAACTCTGACAGCCAACATAATGCAGGGAAACAAGAACTGCTCTTCTCACTATCTTAAGTTATTATATGTGATAGCTGAGTGGAAACCATGTGTGAAAGAAAAAAATGTATGCATGAATTAAATCAAGGCCAGGACATATATAACTTAAGTTCATATACTGTACAAACACATTTTCAAGATAACATAACATACGGTATGTATACCGGACTACAGCAGAGAGCAGCTTTCCATTGCATAGATATTAACGACCCCCATCAGGAGAGTGGAGGACGACAGTAGAAAGAGAAACAACTAACTGTAGATATTAACAACCCCCATCAGGAGAGTGGAGGACGACGGTAGAAAGAGAAGCTACGGTACAATCTGTGCCCCATGTGACAGCGGTGAGATTATTTTGGGAGACAGTGGGCGAGGAGAGAGTGGATCTCTCAGCGATGGCGGTCTGCCCAGTCCTTGCCTCCACCGTGCCCATCTGTTTCAGGAGAACTTGAGAGCGAAGGCACAGTGGGTCATCAGGGCCACGACCAAGGACAAGAGTGACAGAAAGTCAGGAAGAAAAAACTAAATATAATCACAGTGAGAGCCACGCTCCCTGACATGTAGGGAGCAAACATGAATTCCACATTCAGGGACACAGTCGATCCTATATAAAAATAAAGCAACAACAAGAAAAAAAACATGAAGACCTTGTGGAGGTCAAAGGAATGTTCAACGTTACCAGAATGAACTCCCATGTGGGATGAGTGATGCATTTCTTAAAACTTAATACATATTCAACAGAGCTCTTATATCTGCTTCTGTTACAGTCAACACAAGCCCAGGATATTCCTTCCTTAAGGTTTGATCTCCAGCCTGACATTATCGTCATTTCCACATTTCCACTTTTTGGGCATCGGGAAATGTGTCGTACTTTCTTTTAAGGAAAAAGTAGAAATGTTGAGTCACAACCATTTAATCTGGTGGGTGTCTCACCAAAGTTTTATTTTCAATTTTTGTTTTGTAGTTTTAAAGGATCCCCTAACTGCTACGGTACCTCCGTGATCCGACTTCAGATAAGCGGTTGAAGATGAATGGATAGTTTGCAGAACACGTGAAGTTCAAGTAGAGGAACATTCTGGCTTTAACCCTTCCGTTGTGTTAGGGTAATTTTTGACCCGTTTTCAAGTTTAAATAGGTAAAAAGTACCCTTTACATTTCTTTATTGGAACAAGGTTTCGTGATATCCTCAGAAAGAGCTATTTTAACGCAACAAAATTAAATACCACCATTTTAGTTAATTCTGATGGTCTAAAAAAAATAAGTGACACTTGGTGAGTTGAGGGTCAAATTTGACCCGGCAGAGACGTGTGGCTCAATTCCCCCCAAATTGTCAATATTCAATGTTTACATGTCTGAGAGTGAGAGACACTTGTCCTCAATTAGCATTTGCTATCAGGAGTAAAATAAAGTTTGGGTTTATGAAAAATAAATGACTTTTTACCTTCTATGGTATACGGGTCAATTTTGACCCTTAACACACCCTTAACACACCAAGTATTTTTTAATAATATTAACATTGGTTAAAGTTAAAAAAACTAAAAATGTATCTATTCTATAAAATAAAATCTATTATAGCTAGATAACATAATTATCCATTGTCTTCATTATAGGAAATGTAATGAGTGAATGTGCATTTTTATAATTGAAAACAATATTTTTTATATCTGCCTTATTTTATATATTGAAAGATGAAACCATAACCCAACATTATATTTAAAAAAATGTGGATATGAATGCATAACAAGTCAGCTATGAGGTGGGAGAAAAAAGGTGTTTTGGGCTGAGTTAAATCACGGGTCAAATTTGACCCGCTAACACCAAAAGTGTATACAGGTTTCTAACACGATGCATGGGTTTAAGAAAAACAGAAAGCCCAGCTCTGCCCGTGGTCAGGAGGTTGGCATTGCAATGCGTACAGTAGGTTATGACTGAGGTGAGATTTATAGTGATAGCCGGCTATGTCATCCTTGTACCTGCATGTTCTTCTTAACTGAATTACAATGTAATGGAGTTGGAAAAGCAATACCAAGAAATTATACTAAGACGTATGTGTTGCAATCACCTTGTCTTCGTCTAAGACTCGAGAGATACCATCTGTTATCTAAAGATCCTGTTATGGACACATTTTACTGGAATTCTACTAGAAAGCAGCCGCTGTTTGAAGGAACCCATCATCACATACCAGATGTGTGTATCTCGAGGCCGACACTGCTGTACACACCTCGTATACAGTACACACATTATGACCTTTCATTACTTATGCTTCAAAGCTCTGTGAAATCTGATAAAGCTCCATCCATTCTTCTGTGCGCCACCCAAGGGCACGGGAACATCCATAACAAGATTAGGACTGATCCAGCACATCATAATTCACATGGAGCGCTGGTGGACCCGACCCTGGTCACAGGCTGTGGGCGACACTATCTGTGTCAAGCCACGATGGAAGAACCAGAGACTGTTAGAGAAAAAGGTTGAGATTAGAGGTAAGAGTGATTGTGGAACAGCATATTAGATAGGAATCATCAGCGAGCCAGGGAGAGGAGGGACTCCAGAGAATAAAGAAGAGGGGAGAGATGGAAGACCCAGACGGCAGACTGAAGTAGGGTGGAGGAGCTACACCGTTTCACTTCTTCCTCTCTTTGTTTGACCTCTTCCCAAGTGCTGTATGACACCCCCCCCCCCCCCTCTTCTCTGCATCAAGGTCAGAGCACTAGTACGCTCAACATGACAAAAAACTTGAGGGAAACAAGTGGTGAACAAACTGGAATGAAAGGCTGTGTTGTGAAAGGGTGTTTCTATTAAATCTACCTTAAAGCTGGGGCTCACATGTTGTCGTTGCAGTGGTCTCTGCCCTTTCTCTCTGAAGTTTGACATCAAGCTGTCATCAAAGGGCGACTTCATTACAACTACAATTATGATCTTCAATGGATATATCCACATATTTCCATGCAATACATTATAGATTTATATATAATTATTCAATTTTTATGTTTTACTTATTAGTTATTATAGAATCTATAATAACTAATAAGTAATAAGTAAAACATAAAAAATAAATAATTATATTAATTATATATATATATCATCTACAATATAGATGATATATTGTGTGATTATTACTCTCCATTTATATAATATTATTATTCATGTTTATCCTTATTATTATTAACACTATTATTTTATTTTATTCTCGTCCGTCTTTTGTGATTATTATTATTTATGATGATGAGGATATTGGGCTCCTATAGTCTATGCTAATTGTGGCCTAGTCCTCAACCTCAGCCCACTGCTTTATACACTTGTTTTGTTTTGTGTTTTGTTTGTCTGTTGGGCAGCTCAGAGGGGATTTTTTAAAATGTTTTTTAAAGAGTGCATTGGGAATTGAATGTTCACTGTGAGTAAAAGGTGTCATCAAAGGTGGCGATCATCAATGGTAAGAGTAGATGATGTCTTCTAATGGCTCATAACTGGAGTTATTTCAGTCACATGTGTGCACGTG
This sequence comes from Gymnoscopelus microlampas, assembly GCF_963454915.1. Lineage (NCBI taxonomy): Eukaryota > Metazoa > Chordata > Actinopteri > Myctophiformes > Myctophidae > Gymnoscopelus > Gymnoscopelus microlampas. Next base: position 49,640,097 of record NC_139940.1, on the reverse strand, counting down.
CGTGTGTGCGTGCATGCGTGTGTGCGTTTCAATGGTGAAGACATGAGGACATTAATTTGATTTGATTTGACTTTATTGTCCCCTTGGGGAAATGTGTGTCTGCATTTAACCCATCCTCAGGAGCATTGAGCAGCCACTGTGGGACCAACTCCAGTTTAATGCCAGCACCTTGCTACTGACACTGGCAGGAGTACCCAGCATGCATGTGTTTTGGTGTGGGGGCTAGGGAACCGGAGCACCCAAAGGAAACCACAGGCACAACATACAAACTCTACACAGAAAGGACCTCCTCATGGGTTTTGAACCCAGGACCTTCTTGCTGTGAGGTAACAGTGCACCACCATGCTACCCTGTGGCGTTAATCAACACATTGAAGACGAGACAAAGAACCAAACAGGTTTAACTTGACAGACAAGCTGTTCAATTGACCCCATCAGCATTGCAGTAGCAGTTTTCATACTCTGAGGCTCAAATTACAACAACAACAAATTGAGCGAGTATAGTTTGGTTTCAATTATTTCCTTGCATTTGCCAAGGTATGATTCATTGCACGTGTTTCCTCATTGCCAGGCCCCATCATTTTCCTTGCACAGTTGGTATGCAATCTTCCTCTTATATTTATTATTTGTCCATTTATGTTTATTTGCTCTCTGTGAACGTTTAGTTCAGATGTCCTCCTATACAGTCCATCCTGTTTTTTTTACCTCGTTAAGTCCAACGTCAAGAGGACTCCTTCCATGGTGTTGTATTGTTGTTGTTTTTCTCACAGTGTAGAACTATAGGTTACTGGACGTAACCCCGGTTTTATGATAATATAAGCGAGATGTCTCGCTATGGGAGAGCGCCCTCCGGCGTGATCACACAGAAGTACACCTTCATACACTTCCAGACAATTCTATTGGCTGGACTGACCTTCCTCTGACTGGAGGTCCCGCCCTCATCCTATATCAGTCAGTGGATGGGTCATTTTCCCTAATTCAAGATAACCTTTCTCTTCTCGTTCGTAAACAAGAAGGGTGTTTTTCGAGACATCTCGCTTATATTATCATAAAACCGGGGTTACGTCCAGTAACCTATAGTTTTATTTCAAATATTTCACTCGATGTCTCGCTATGGGAGATATAATACACTCCCTGATTGTTATCTCGAAGTCCAGAGTAACCAGCCTAGGGGCTTGATCCCCGTGTCTGGAGGCTACACTAAGGACCGTACTGTATGCGCCACAGGGGCTGCAGTTACGTCCAAACTGTAGAACCTGGCAAATGTCAAGGCCTAAACCCAACATGCCACACTGCAGACATCTCAGATGGAGACCCCCCCGAAGAGGGCCCATGATGTCTCCCTTTCCCTCGTAGAATGTGCCCTCAGTCTTACTGGGGCAGCATCCCACCACTGTAATAGGCTAACTGAATAGCCTCTAAATCCAGTGGGAAAGTGTCTGTTATGCAATGGGCTAGCCCACTATCCGTGGAGCCCATGACACAAATAGCTGATCTGACTTTCTCAAAGCCTTAGATCTGCCAATGCACATTTCCAAAGCCCGAACCGGACAAAGGCAATGTAATCTTTCATCCTCTCATGAGGCAAAAGGATGCGGATGAAACGCATTAAAAGGTCACAAGGACACTTGGTACCAAGGGGTTCTTTAGCCCACACCCAGGTCTGGGTCTGACAACCACCCTTGTAGTCCCTTCCTTGAACTGTGTACACACCCCGTGTACTGACAGTACCTGAAGATCACTGAGCTCTACAGTAGTCACTGAAGCCATCAGTAACACAGTCTTGATTGACAGTTGTTCTGTCAATCTGACACAGAGGCTTGAAGGTGGCCGAGACAAGGAGTCCAACACCTGGCTCAAATCCCAGGCTGACACCGGGGACTTTGACTCGGGAAGAGACGTTCGGTCCCTTCATGAACCGACAAATCAGGCAGTGTTGACCCACCGTCTCGGCCTCAAGCAATACGGCAGGCTGAGATAGCCGCCAAGTACTGACCCCATTCTGGGGCCACTAGTATCACCATCAGCCCCTGGTCCCTCACTCTCACGAGTGTGGGAGCTAACAGGGACAGCGGAGGAAAACGTAAAAAGAGTTCTGAGCCATTTGTGCACTAGTGCATTTCGACCCAGAGGCACCGCACCCTCCACTGAGAAGAACAACGGACATCGTGTCTTCCAGTGAGGCAAAAAGATCCACCAGGGGACGATCAAACGATCCCAGATCCGTCCTGGTATCTCCGGGTGCAGAGACCAGTCGTCTGAGAGGAATTACAGATTCCTCCAGCGACACAGCGCTGTCACATATTCCTCTGTGACCAACACACGACCGCAACTGCCCAGCCGTCTTATCGATACGGCTGAGGCCATCATACCTGACATTCTCATGCACATTTTGAAGGAGACCCTCCGGCCCGTGCAAAATTGTGCCAGGCAGGACAAAAAGGACTGATCCTTTTCAGTGGCGGGCTGGCTTTGAACAATAGTGAGTTAAGAGTCCTGCCTATGAAATTCGCTGTTTGTGCAGGCACCAACACGCAGTTGACCCTGAAAACTTGATTTCAGTAGGTGAGACACCACTTTCTGAGTATGTTGCCTTGCCGCTGATCCTTGAGTCGGCTTGTAGCAGCCCATCATCTTATGTAAGACGCTATGCGAGTGCCTTCTCTCCTCAGAGGGTCAATCGCAACCTGCGTGAATTCGACAAATACTCTGGGGCTGAGGACGTTACAAACGGTAGCACCGTGTATTCGTAATTTTAACCTCAGAACCCTAACAACAGAGATTTCTGTGTGGTGGGTAAAAAAGGAGCATAAAATAGGCGTCTTTTAGGTCTATCGATGTGAACCAGTCTCTCTGACGCACCATGCGGAGAGACGGATTTGATAACATCCTGAATTTGAACACCGTTCGATACTGATTGAGGGCTCTTAGGTCCAGTATCGGACGCAGCCCCCCCCCCCTTCTTTTTGACCAGGAATAGCACGAGTAGAGCCCGCTGTTAGCTTGGTCTCTGGGTATTTCCTGTACAGTTCGTTTTCCTAACGGGGAGAATTATCTTCCTGTAGAAAATCGCTCGCCTGTCCCCTGCTTAAGAGAAGATCGCTTCCACTAGCCTGGGGAGGTCTCGAGGCGAACTGTAGTATACATCCCTGGATATAGAGTGCAGCACCTACTGTGGTGTGTTGCACCTTATCCATTCCGATATCATACAGTGGGGTTCCTACAACACTGGTTAGGCTCGATTGTGGTGCCGTGGCGCCATATAGTGGTTGAACAGAGTCGACCGTGAGCCGTTCCCTTGGGGACAGGGCGTAATCGTCCTCTCTTTATGGCTAGCATTCGCCCCGCTACCCTGAAGTGTCTGTGAGACCTCCGTGGTAGCGAGCGTGTGTCCCTTATGTTCTGGTTTTGTCCTGTTTCATTTCTTTTTGCCGTGCCCCTGAAATTCAGGCTGTAACGGTTTGAATTTTATTGGATTAACAGGTAGAGAGGGTTCAATTTCTAATAACCACTCCGATGTCTTGCCAAGGAGACATCTTGGTCATAGTATCAGCGAACCGGGGTTACAGTCGTAACTCATGTTTATATTCACACAACATTATCCACATAATGTATGGTGTGTAAAGTCATTCTCCTTTCCATCGGGCGGTGGAGCGTGTTCGCCCCGCCCCGCCCGGTCACCAGAACTCCAGGACCACCAGAGAGAGAGGGGGAGGCGGTGTCCACCGTCTCCTCCTGACATAGTCCCAGCCATGTCCCTCTCCTTTCTGTATTTCACTCTTGTAGAGTAGCTACCCGAGGCCTGCCTCTGGCTGGCTAGGGTGCTCCTCCTGGCCTGTAAGCTGCAAGCGAGAACGCCTGCCATTTAGGCGACGCGTGCTTCGCAATGGAATTGGGCTCTCGTGTCAGAGCCGTGGCTTCTGACGTGAGGTGTGTGGCAACCCCTTCTTCCACGGGTAGCGGAAGAGTAGGGCTCAGCCCAGGACACGTCAACTGTTGTCCCAGTGCTGGTTGCCAACAGGAGTAGGCATTAAAACCGTTCTCTCATACTGGCTGAGGCTCGTGGCTATAGGCTACGCCGCTGGCAACTCGAGGCCGAGTATGAGTCGTGGGGAGAGGCTCGTTTTACTGGCCAGTCGCCTGCTCAATGACCTGGTTATAGGGGACATAATCTGTACCCCGGAGTAACTTTTGGGCCTCGTCCGTGTCCTCTTCCTAACTTGGTGTAGAAGGGACTGGAAATGTTTGGCCCGCTTTTCTGACGAACCTAGGTTCGGTTAGTCCGCATGCTTATGCGGAACGGACCTTCCTCACACGGGCTGCGTGGGTTGGTCCCAGGCAAATAACACATGAGTTGTGTTCGTCGTGTCAGCACGCAGTGTGTAACGTGTTGCTGGTAGGAGCTTGTTAAGCTTCACCGATGGCAACGCACTAAGCTAGCTGGTAGCGTATTAAGCTGGTCAGAGAAAAGACACATTTAAGAGTGAAAACGCTGGTGTGTTTGTTCAGTGTTTTAGATCTTGGCTAAGAAACACCTCGGAGAAAAACCACGATGTAAAGCAGGGACGCTGTCGTGTTTGCTATAGCTTGCCAGACATGCTAAAAACTAGCTGGTGCCTTATGGCGCTAGCTGGTGGCGTGCAGAGCTGACCCGGAGAAAGCACACTAAGAGCGGACGACGCTGGTGTGTTTACTCGGTGTTAGCTTGTGGGTGAGAAGTCACCCCGGAGAAAAACACGATGTTAAGATGTCGTGTTTACCCTGTGTTAGCATGGTAGCCTGCAAGAAGTGTCGCTAGTGCTACGCTAGCCGGTAGTATTATGATACTACCCGGTGGCGTCCCGCACTCTTTTCTGCGGGACCGGGGCTCTTGGACCCGGTCCTGCTCCTCAGAGTTGTGGAGGCCACGTTCACGTTAAGCGTTGTAAGCTTTAGGGAACAGAACAGGGAGGAGGGAAAAACAAAAACACAGGGGTTGAGCAGACTATGCTCGCATGTTTGTTTTCCCTAGCTAGCTCGTGGCTAACTGTGGCTAGCAGTCTGTGGGGCTGAGGAGAGAGCTCAGGGCTCTCCCTCTGGCAACCTGCTGCTAGGCTGGCTAGTAAATAACGTGAGGCTGGGGAGAGTGTATTAAACTCGTCCTTGAATCACGATTTACTATGTAAGCAGACCATGCTTTCTTTTTAGCTTATTAAGCTTGGCTATGGAACGTATTAAGTTCCTAGCAGGGCAACTTGCGATATTGTCACAGTTGTATTAGTCTATACCTTCGGTCGGCAGCGTCTCGCGGTCCGGGATATTATCCTGTCCTTTTGAGACTTTTCGCAGTGCTCGACTTGTTGAGGTAGACTGGGAAAAAGAACCTTGCGATATTATCACAGGTTTTGTAAAGAAAGTCAACACCTACCATCAGTAGCGTCTCGCGGTCCGGGATATTATCCTGTCCTGTTGAGACTTTCGCCATACTGACTTCATAAGGTGGACTGAGAAGGTGCTTCCTCGATCGCGAACGAGAAGAGAAACTGAATTAGGGAAAATGACCCATCCACTGACTGATATAGGATGAGGGCGGGACCTCCAGTCAGAGGAAGGTCAGTCCAGCCAATAGAATTGTCTGGAAGTGTATGAAGGTGTACTTCTGTGTGATCACGCCGGAGGGCGCTCTCCCATAGCGAGACATCGAGTGAAATATTTGAAATAAAACAGAGGGTTCCAGGAGGTGAAGGAAAGGATCCAGTATAACTTACTATGTGGGTGTGTCCACTGGAGTGTTCAGAGCCTCTGAGTTACGCAAGCACAGCGGCCTCTCACAACGAGGTGTTCATGTTTATTTTCTATAAATATACTATATATACACGCCCGCACAAATTTAAACCCATAAAAACACAAACATTATCTGGAAGAGAAGATTGGGAGTTGAAGAAATATTTTGCAGCACTTCCATGTGGTGCATTTGGTCACATGTACACACTGAGTTCAGGATTTGGGGGTGCAGTTGTTGCAGCTGGATCGATACAGAAAGCTACCAAATTGGCGTCAGGTCAAGGACGACTGACAAGCTTTCATTACCTTAGGCTGACACACCTCCCCAAGTGTGGAACCTAATCTCATTTTAACCCAACCTACCTCACTAATACTGTTATCTACCTCGCTCACTCTGTCATCACCTACCTCACTCTGTTATACCCTCACTCACACTGTCACCTACCTCACTCACACTGTCATCAACCTCACTCACACTGTCACTTACCTCACTCACGCTGTCAACAACCTCACTCACTCTGTCATCTACCTCACTCTGTCATGTACCTCACTCTGTCATCTACCTCACTCTCTCATCTACCTCACTCTGTCATCTACCATGTACCTCACTCTGTCATCTAACTCACTCACTGTCATGTACCTCAATGTACCTCACTCTCTCATCTACCTCACTCTGTCATCTACCATGTACCTCACTCTGTCATCTAACTCACTCACTGTCATGTACCTCAATGTACCTCACTCTCTCATCTACCTCACTCTGTCATCTACCTCACTCTCTCATCTACCTCACTCTGTCATCTACCTCACTCTGTCATGTACCTCACTCTGTCATCTACCTCACTCTGTCATCTACCTCACTCTGTCATGTACCTCACTCTCTCATCTACCTCACTCTGTCATCTACCTCACTCTGTCATGTACCTCACTCTGTCATCTACCTCACTCTGTCATGTACCTCACTCTGTCATGTACCTCACTCTGTCATGTACCTCACTCTGTCATGTACCTCACTCTGTCATCTACCTCACTCTGTCATGTACCTCACTCTGTCATGTACCTCACTCTGTCATGTACCTCACTCTGTCATGTACCTCACTCTGTCATCTACCTCACTCTGTCATGTACCTCACTCTGTCATCTACCTCACTCTGTCATGTACCTCACTCTGTCATGTACCTCACTCTGTCATGTACCTCACTCTGTCATCTACCTCACTCTGTCATGTACCTCACTCTGTCATCTACCTCACTCTGTCATGTACCTCACTCTGTCATCTACCTCACTCTGTCACCTACCTCACTCTGTCATGTACCTCACTCTGTCACCTACCTCACTCTGTCACCTACCTCACTCTGTCATGTACCTCACTCTGTCACCTACCTCACTCACTTTGTCATCTACCTCAATCATTCTGTACCCATCATGTACTGTACCTCACTCTGTCATGTACCTCACTTATTCTGTCATCTACCTCACTCACTCTGTCATGTAACTCACTCACTCTGTCATCTATATACCTCACTCACTCTGTCTGTCATGTAACAACTCACTCACTCTGTCATCTACCTCACTCATTCTATCATGTACCTCACTCTGTCATCTACCTCACTCACTCATCACCTCACGCACCATCATCCTCTCACTCCACCTCTCTATTTTGGCCTGTGTGTCTCTCTTTATCTTCTCCCACCTTCCTCTTCATCTGACTCACACACACTCAATCAATCACATATTCACACATATTGTAGATCTTGTTTCATATACCGTATACACACACACACACACACACACACACACACACACACACACACACACACACACACACACACACACACACACACACACACACACACACACACACACACACACACACACACACACACACACACACCAGGTGGAAGCCCACAGTCCCTACCTCATTTGAACATTGACATTTTCGGTTCTGTAGAACAATTTGGCCCTCAAGGCAGTGATATTTGCCAATGACAAGAGGTTTATGGCCTGACAGACATTTATTAGTCTCTCTGAGGCTTCCAGTTTTTAGTCTCTCCATCTGTCTTTGTCTCTCTTTTAGCATGTCTGCCTTTGTTTTGTAACTTTTGCGCAGATGCTATTTTAGTAGGTTTATTACAGTATGTCTATTCTATGAATTCTATGAAATGCATTCATATTGTTTTCCACACAGTTGAAAAGAACTGTGTTCTAAGTACGTAAGTCTATTGTTACTGCCTGTATTGTAAGATCATTATGAATTGCATAAGTATTTTTGCCTTTAGTGTTAGTTCTAGTCCTGCTTATCTTGTTTTTATTTGCAGACTATCCAGGGAGTTGACCGATATAAATTTCACTATGTGAAATGTATATCACAACACCACAAGCTGCATGTGACAGACTGAATCGAATGAGACAAAAAACCTTCAATGTTGAACTTGAACTAGTTTGTCTCTCTCTTTGTGTGTCTGTTATTCTGTCATCTTGTATTGTCTGTCTTTCTTGGAATGTCCCGTACATTTAATATTTCACGCTCTCTTTCTCTCTGTTTATTTCTGACTATTCAAAATATGCAGCAACAAGAAGTGAAAAGAGGGAGTGAGAAGGGGGGAATGGAGGGTGGCGGGGTCAATTACTTCATCAACTTCATCCCTCTGGGAACAATCCGTCCAATACAGGGCATTTTAAAACACACATTAAGACACACACAACACACCCTGAGCCCTGAGCCGTCATCTCCAGGGCCGCGATAATGCAGCTCTGAAAAATGCCTCCGCTCCGCTACAATGCAATAACAGGCCACAAGGCGACAGTATGAAAACTATTGGGCTGCACAGAGCCACAGGCCATCCTTAGTCTGCTTGTTTCCACTCCTCCTCCGCTACCTCTCTGTCTATGCTCTGGCACCTCATCTTCATCCAAAATTTCTACCCCTGTCCCCCCCAGCCAACCATCACCACTGCCTCTCATTCAAAGCAGGTTCTGCTGGGAAGGGACTGGCCTCTCTCCAGGTCTTTATCACACAGAGGTGAGGGGCCGGTAGACAATTACCCGGGGCCCTGGGGACGGCGCCGGTACACGCAAAAGTTGGTACGAACGGCCAGAGAGACACAGAGCGGGCCGAGCCGAGGTCTGCTTTCAGACCGGATAATGAATGGAATACAAGTGTATCTATTGTAGGAGTAGACTGTGCCTTGCAGCACTTGAGGAAGACAAGGCTACATCAGTGAACTGAGAGGAGAGGAGAGGAGAGGAGGAGAGGAGAGGAGAGGAGAGGAGAGGAGGCACTTTTTTTCTCAACAGTCTACCTGTGCTGACCTCTGGAATTGTCCTCCGGGCTGCAGGAACAGAATCAACTGGCAGGTTGACTCCAGAGAGGGGAGGAGAGGATGAGTGAACAGAGAGATGTCTCCTGTCTTTACACCACAGCTCTTGACACTGGCTGTCATATCATCCATTCTGCAGCGCGTCTCAATCTATCTGTCTGCGCTGGCCAGAGAAAGGAAAAATAGACTTGGAAAACGTTAATAAAACCCCAACGACCTACAGACCTCAGACAACCGCCCGCCCACCCCTGACTGCCTGTCTGGGGTCAGAGGCAGCCTGTGTGTTGAACAATGCACCTTCAAGCACCTAAAGAAAATATGTTTACTCTAATGTACTGTACACAAGATGTCACAATACATGCATGACACCAATCACATTGTCATGAATGGAAAATGTTTGTATATTAATTCAACCATTTACGAGCAGTTCGCAGTGCGCGTTCTAGTTACACTAAAATAAAGCAATCATGCAATCACGTTTTATAAAAGGTCGCGCTGTTCTCTGTCACCCGAGTGATCAGGTTCACTTTCCACTCATCCGGATCCGGAAATAACGCCATCCGAAGATTTCCGCCCCCGTCCACTTCCTGTTTAACCTTTTCATTAAAACGGCTCTATCTTGAGTTTACTTTTTTTCCTCTGTATTTCCCGAGACTTTCTTTTCAAAACTTTTCTTTTCATCATGCTGCTGCAGGAGAAGGGGATGTCCCGTATGGACTATTTTTCTCTGGGCGACGCACACACGTACCGTGTATGTTTACAAACAGTCGGACACGCGATCATAAGGGATATACATTTTCTGTGGCCAGTTGAAAAGGTAAGAAAAGCGTGGATCTTTTGATGAGAATGGTATTCACATGCTGTTCGAAGGCAAGGGCCATCGCGGTTGTAATGTGTTTTCTCTGGGCGAGGTACCGTGTGTGTTTACAAACGATCGGACAAGCGATCATAATAAATATAAATTTTCTGTGACCAGTTCAAAGGATAAAAAAATAAATTGCTGGCAGTGGGCAAACACAGCCAGAATTAAGTCTGGCAGTGAAAGAGTTAATGAGAGATAGCCTGGCAAGGCAGTCATAATCTGAATGTTTATTGAGTGATTGAAGAATGAATTATAAACATTAATGGATGCAGGCTGGTGTGTGCTGGATGGTTATATCTACGATCTCCCGGTGGCCCAAATAAATCCACAGCGTGAAGAATCGCAGCTGCGCTGGGCACAGGTTTGGACTGTCAGGTTTATATCCTTAACCCAGGTTGCACATAACTCCATAGGACACGCTAGTGTATACGTTTGCAGACCTCACTGTCCATGAAAAGTCACCAGTGGCACCAACTCCCGAAAATGCTCTCGCATAAGCACTCGTATATTTTGAAAATAGTCATCTTTAAACTCACAACGCGTCGCAACAAGTTGTGAGCTTGTAGATCTTTTTTTTTTAATATTTGTTTTGGGGCTTTTATGCCTTTATCGATAGGACAGTAGGCTGACAAGAAATAGGGAGAGAGATGGGGAGTGACATGCAGCAAAGGCCGTCGGAATCGGGACTCGAACCAACAACACACCATCAGGTTACATTGAGCCTAGGTAGCGGTCCAGGCCCAGATCTGCAATCTTATCTGAATGACTGTCAAAGCAGTTTGTTTAAATGAGTGAATGATTAAGCACCTACTGTAACTTGTAACATTGCAAATAGGCACTTAGAAATAAATTAGGCGTGCACGTCCATGATGTATGCCTTTATAAAATGTTATATTTTCACAGGGATTATTTATTAGTGTGTGATATACATTTTGGAGTGGATACACGTGTCCAGATGCCTGTCAGACGGACAGACAATGCTGCTCCGCAGGTCTACGATGGAACAAACAGGTGCAGCCAAAGTCTACACAACCTAAGACCTGACGTGAGATCTGAGCGGGCCGTACGCTGAAGTTAGATGTCACGATAGATTGATAATGCCGAAAATTGCTGTGATCTCGCCGCCCGCCTAATATTTGGTCTACATCACTTTGAACCACAAACCATGGACCACATCATGAGCTGTAGCTACGCTCCACAATGTACTGGAGTTGACCTGGCCGAATCAAATGCCGCTGCACTAGCCTGCGCCAACCACTGGAAAGACGTGATATAGAAGATGGCCGGACACGAAGAAGAAAATCACTTTGATATATGAGGTCCACTGCGTGTAAATATGTAGATACATTGTTGTTATTTTTGTTGATCTCTCTCTCTCTTGCCCTTTCTACTTCTTAAATAACAAAAACACAAAAACTAATTTCACCCACTGATGTGACAATAAAGTGGATTCTGAATAAAGTTGATTGTGAACAGTGTTGTAATGTATGTGGGGCATTGGAGCGCTGCTCTGTAAAGACCCTCCCTGGGGCTTCACTGCAGTACCTGGTGCCTCAGGCCTTCATCCCAGTTAGCAGGCTCTCCAGAGCCCTCATCTCTGACAAGGGTCCAGAGCTGTCTCCAAAACATACATATCTTCCCATCCTCAGTGACGGTATGCAGATAAAATACTCATACCGTACATGACCTGCCTATATACCCAGTACAAACTAACTGCATAACAGGTTTCTTGTACCTCATAAATTGTCGTATTCGTAAGTGATGTTCTGATCCACCGTGAACCGACCCCTGTATGAACCTCTCTGCTATGAAGCTAAATGAAAAACTGCATTTACTGGTATCTTCTGTCTCATCTCCTGCCTCTATGCAGCCCCGATGGAAGCAGAGGAAATGGTACAAAATATTCCCTGTATCCCCTTTCTAATTGTAGAGACAAATTTAAAACAAATGGTGTTATCCATTTCTCTGTTAATGTCACAATGGATATTTATCCTGATGTATGTCTTTCACTGAGGTGCAGCAGAGACAGACAGACAGACAGACAGACAGACAGACAGAGCAGCATCATGTGTGAGACACTCAGAGCAGTGGGGTGGGGTGATTCATGGGGGTGGTGTTGGGGGGTGTTGAGTTGTGTGATTAGATTTTCATTAGCTCCTCGTTATCAGTGCCTGATCCCATTAACATGTCAGCATGGTGACATGGTCCTGTGGTAGCCTGGCGGGGACACCAAGGGCAAGCACGCATATTAACGCCGGGACGGACCGCCACTCGACCATCTATCGGTACAGACCGCAATTCTGTATAATTGTCACACTACTGCACATTAAATATATTTGTTGTCTCCATGGGTCCATTCAAACGTCTTACAGATTTAATTGCATGGCCTCAGGCAGATAACTTGACATCTTAGAATCGATGGTGATAAATCAGTATAATAAGACACTCAACCGAAACAACCCTACAGTATATGCAATCTCTCCCTCTCTCTCCTGTTCCCTATACAAAATTGAATACAATATCCGCAAACCCACTCGTGCACATCCTCATACTCAGTCTATAAGAGTCTGTCAGGACAGGTGTCAACAGCCTCACTAGTTTTGGTAATTGTCTCACTTGTTTGTTCAAATCTTCAGCAGTGCCATCAGCCAAGTTGTCCACACACACCATTTTTCCCAGCACTCTAAAGTACCAATAAACTGTGCCTGTGTTTTCCCTGGTGGATGGAGGCGCACATGCTTACAGTCCTGACACTCCAGGCTGTCATAAAGCACTCCTCAGCTTCCCTCTGCATATTTACATTGGGGGCATAGGGGGGTGTAAGTGAGCACCACCCTTATTGGTGGTACATTTTTTAGGTGGAAAGAAGGCTGCTGCCCACCGCCTCACAGAAGGACTTTGGGGGAGGCTGACAGATGGACGGATGCCAAACCCGGGGCTGAGACGAGGCCACAGCCCCGGCCCAGATGACATAAATCTGAGACAGACATTGATAGGGTGCAGAGTCATCACAATGACAGGCATGAGGCTGGGGGGGGCAGGGGGGAGGCGGGAAGCCGGGGGGCCGGCATTTTGCCCATTCCCAGAGGTGTAACGTCACGTGTTTGTGATTAAGTGTCAATCTCTGTTTGGAGCGCCGTGCTCTGTCTCAATTAGAGATACTCATCACACTGTCGTCTAACACCTGACCTTGGCCTCCTGTCTGGTTCAATGCACTTCTCTTTTCAGGAATAATTACAAACCATTGCAAACACTCTAATTACTTGTTTATTTCAGGGATCAAACCTGTGACCATCGAGCTACTGTACAGACTACAGAGCGGCCACTCTAACCACCCGGCCACAGCATTAACAGACTGAGAATCTAAAATAATGGAGCCTTGCCAATAAAACATCAGTGAAAAATTAAGCAACGAAGGCGCACACAATACACACCGTTTGTTCCAGCACACAGAGAGATGGATGTATACAATATTCACTGAACCTTCATGATGTTTCATGAGGGTACCAATATGGCACGGTGCCATAAACACTATTAAGTGGCTTTGGCTGCCGATTGATCACAAGCACCTGCTGTGGGATAACGAACACCTGATGTTTGTCTGGATGGCTGTGTGGGGACATAAAGGACCACTAGGAATACTGCCACTAGAATTAAACTAGAAAATAGCTTTCCAAATACAGACCTACAGATGCATAAACAACCGCAGACCACAACACTTTGCTGCATTAGACTGTAGCTTATTACACTGATGAGGGCTGAAAATCTTAAATGGTTATTATCTTTTCTCCTCCATGGTGGGTGAAAAAACAAAAACAAAACAACAAACAACCCGTACAGCTGAGGAAATTGTGTATTGTGAGGACAGAGGAACACTTTGAAGCATTTCTTTCTTCCCAGACCATGAAAATGTTTTTCTGCCTTTGTTTTTATTTTGTTTAACCTCCTATCGATCGTTACCTCGGCCAGCCGCGAGACCTGTGAATAATTTCCTCCACGGCGCCTCTCTGTGGTGTGACATCCTCTCCCTGATGGGGGGGGGGGGGGGCTAGTGCAGAATCCAGTAAGCCAGTCAGGCAACCAATCAGCCAGCCAGCCTGTGTACTTTTGTATGTCCCTGAGGACACAACTCTTCCAGTAAAAACATTGGAAAGTAATTACAACAGGCAGAGGGAAGACAAACTTTCTCTCCTTATTCCTCCTCAGCCCTTTCTGTGTTTAGTCCATTGCTTTCTCACTCGGTCTCTTTCTACGTCCTTCTCTTTCAATTCCCGCCTTGTGGGAATTAATTAGAGACGCTCATAGACGAGGGACTAGGCATCATCTAGTATGGGGACGTCTGTCCTCTGGCAGGGTGCTGGCTGCTCCAACAGAGATGATACGATGGCTGTGGTGTGATGTTGTGGGCTGTGAGGAGCCCTATTGAATCCGGCAATACATTTTACACACAATGGTGCAACAGAATGTCATTGACTTCATCTGCACTGCAGTGTGGATCACACCCTACAACAGTATAAGATGCTAATGAAGAAAGCAATGGGTTGGATCTACAAATTAAATAATGTAAGTGTTGGCTTTCTATTGTACAATGTGTTCTGTAAATACTTACAGGCCAGTGAGCCATGAGGGAAGCTTTTTACAAAGTGATGAATCTACACAATGCCAACGTCACACTTTCCAGACAGATAACTTGAACATAATCAATAAATCACAAGGCACAAACCCCTCCACTTCTTCCTTTTTTTCTCTCCCAAACAACGTAGCTTTTAGCATCTCGGGGGACAACCCACACTCCACATCTAGTTCTCTTCCGCTTGCTCTTTGTCTGTCAGTACTTTTATCTGCGCCTTGTGCTCATAAAAGGATCAGAAACTGTCAACTGTCAGACGCTGAAGAGAGAGAGAGAGCACTGTGCCCACATTCAGAGAGCTTGACAGTGAGCACTTCTAAAAAGCTCTGCCAAGCTCCAGCCTAAAGGGAGCTCCTGCTCGCTGGGCGCCCCTCCCTGCCTGCAGACACAGAAAGGGGCACAGAAAGGGGGCCAGAGAATCCAACAATTTGCCGCCAGGTAAGGAGCCATGAGGAATGCTGTTCAGATTTTTCTTTTTTATGAAGGTGAGGAACCATTTCAATTTGTTCAAAGCTTTAATCACTTGGGGAAGCTGCATATTGGAACAGATAAAAACATTCTAAGAGGGTTGAATGGGCAAAGTGTGGTGGTACTTCAGGTCATTCTAACCATTTTGATGGATTAACCTTTTTAAACCTTTGCTCATCCTAGGGAGCATTACAGTCATTCAGTTAAGTCCATTCATACAACAATCACACACTTACAGTATAGGCAGCCAATGAGCAGCTCTGTATGTAGCAATCTGGGGCTATGTGCGTTGCTCAAGAGCTCCACAGCAGTAAGTGGGAATTGACAGTATTACTCTCCCACACACCATCTTCTTACAAAATCTCACCGCTAGAAGGTCCTGGGTTCGATTCCCGCCGGGGATGCTGTGGGCGCTGGGGGCGTGTACTCTCCTCCGCGTCATCAGTGCCCATACCCTAGGATGGGTTAGCGAAAGGGCCTTGTGGAGTTTGCATGTTCTCCCTGTGTCCCCTATGGTAGGGGGTAGGTACCCTCACAAAAGACATGCAATAATCCTGGTCTCTATACTGCCTCCCCCTGGTCAGCTGGGGCGCCTGATGGAGGGGAAAGGAACTGTTTGGAATAACATGTTCATTCCACGCGTTACGTCCAACCGGGGAAATTCCCCCCTGTCAGGTGACACGAAGCGGCTTGCTAGCTCCTCATGCATTGAAGGAGGCATGAGCTCAGTTCTGGGCTCTCCCTAAGCTGGCAGAGGGAGAGTAGCGCCCAGGATTACATACGCAATTGGCACTGGGTGAAAAAATTGGTTACAAACTTGTGGATTAAAAATTTAGATTAAAAAAAAAAAAAAAAAGCAGGAATTGTGGGGAGAGGGAAAGGGCAGTGGAGATGGTTAAACAACAAGGATTTCTGAACATAAAAGCAGCATAGGGAATAAAGTTGACACATCCCTGGTAGCCAGACACTTTAATTTAGTCGTCCATGATTTATGTTCTCTTAAATTTCAAGGTATAGAAGTGGTAGATCATTTTAAAAGGCTGGAGACAGGGACTGCTTCCAGCAACAGAGGCAAGCAGCTTGGATCGACACATTACAAACTGAGAGTCCACATGGTTTGAATGAGGAATTTCTGTTCTGTTGATTCTTATGATTAATCTAGGTCCATATTGCTATTTCGATTCTTATTCAGATTTCTTCAAGCACATTTCACTATGTTCTCTGAAAAAAAGATTACAAAATATTCAATAGTCACATAGCTCTTAATGAATTGACTTTGTCATGCTAATTGTCCCCATTACTGTAGAATCCTGTTTCGTACATAGTTGATTTATTTTGTTTTTAGTGTTTGACCTAATCATACACATTAAAGCAATTTAGGCTTACTCAGCACAGATAATGTTTTATGTTTTGGTGTAATAATTTTTAAGCATCTTCATGTTTTGTAACTGGAATGTGGTTCTTAATATATATTTCCTTATTTTGCTATTGTTAGTGTATGTTTCAGTTATTGGTCATTCAGCTTTATATTCATTGTCTTTCAGTTTGTAACACATGTCATTGTTTAGCTGATTGTTATTAGATAAGGAGAGTCCCTTATGGAGCCTTCATTCACACTTCTATTGTGTAATTATGGATTCTCATTGCCTATTGGTGATTGGTCATCATAGTCTATAAAAAAACATTTCAGTTTGTTGTGATTATTATGCTGACATTGTTATTTTTGCCCTCAATAAATAGAAGATGATGGATTTGTGAGCGTTGCGATTCTGTTTGTTTTGCAAGATGGCACAAAACCTCTGCCCAGCTCCGTGTGCCAACTCATTCTGTTGGCTACAGGGAGATACAGTGGCTAGGCCAGCGCAATGAATTTCATTCGACAGCAGTCTGGAAAACATGCCCAGGGATATGTCCTGCTTATAAGCACGCACGCACGCGCGCGCGCGCGCGCGCGCACGCACGCACACACACACACACACACACACACACACACACAAACACACACACACACACCCCCTCCTGTTGCTGTCTCTTTTGTCTCATCACATGTTCAGTATGCAACATTCTTCCTTTCCTTCCAGTGGTATAAACTTGGTAAACAACACTGCGGTTCTGTTCTTTCAGCTCACAGTCTCAACACAACAGTGAGCTGTAGTGGGGATCAACCCTGACTGTCTGGCTGCATTCAGGAACTCTTCTCGACCAGTTACAAGGCCAGAAAGAGAGTTTGTTCACCTTTCATTCTGCATTTTATTGTTACAGACGCTTTATGCATTACTGTATACTTCATGCTTCTAAATGTGTGAAGTGGTTTAAGCCTGGCTGCTGCTTTGAAGTGTTCCTCTGGTGATCTCTGTGCTGTAAGGAGGGTTAGAGACCCGTTAAGGCCGTGGAAACAGGATTAGTCTGCTGGTCCCGCTCCCTAATTAATTGTCAGGGTGTTTGGGCTAATAAATCTTGGTTATATGGCCCTCTAATCAGAGCAGGAACATTAAACAGGCCATGCTTTTCTGGAATCAAGCTCCCAGATATGTAGGGGGAATATCTGCTTTACTTTTTACTAAGATAGGCCAGCATATTTGATATGCAGAAAGCCGGGCATTGTTTAAGATTAGTGCCTAATGCACAAGCTATATTCTGCTGCAAGCTGTTAGATTTTTAAAATGTCTTTGTCTTTATTCTATAATATATGCTGGCTGGAGAATAGAATGTCAGGAAATGTCAGGAAGGATTGAGACGAGTCGTCTCGCTGCAGAGGTTCAGCAGAGTGGCTACGCATCGTAGTGTAGCTTGGTTGTCACGGTGACGGTCAGACACATTGACACATTTAAGTCAGACAAGGGGCTCTCCTGCCCAGAGCCAGACATGTCTGCAGCTATGAGCATAGAGCAGAAGAGCAGTGATGTCCAGCACACTGTGTGTGTGTGTGTGTGTGTGTGTGTGTGTGTGTGTGTGTGTGTGTGTGTGTGTGTGTGTGTGTGTGTGTGTGTGTGTGTGTGTGTGTGTGTGTGTGTTTTTGGTGAAAACAAGCTATATTCAATTGCAGATAACTACAGAACGGACCGATCGCGGTTACAAAGTTTTGCGCATATATATTATTGTATCGTTTCATATGCGCTTTTTTGAAGGGGTGTCTGCAGGGTCGGGTCTGTAAAATCTCGGAAATAATTGGGTTTGGGAACAAATTTCACCTGTCCAATTAGGGTCCGGGTCCGAAAAAAAAGAAAAGTCGGAACGGGTCGGAACCGGACGAAATTGTCACGCGTCCACTAGGGTTTGGTTTTGTTATTTGAAAAAAATCTCGTAACAGGTCGGAATCGAATTTGATTTCAAAGGTCCATTTCGGTTCCGATCCGTTTCTTTTTGGACCCGTGCAAAAAGCAGATCACATCACACATGGTCCCCGCCCCCTCAAAGACAACACATAACACATTAGTGCACGATAAGACTCTGGGGTCTGATATAATCTTCACCACCAACATCAGTGTCTGTTAGAAACGTAATCCTCATCATAATTATCATCATTCATGAGAAAGTGTCACTTTTTGTTAAATATAGTTTTTGGGAATATTTTCATTTAGAGTATATGATAGGACAGTGGAGACAGACAGGAAACAGGGGAGACAATCAGGGAGTGACACGTAGCAAATCCACCGCTGGGCTTGGGAATTGAACCTGGGACACGATGTCAGACATAAAAGCCTATGAGGTACGTGGCTTAACCACTTGGCCATCAGAGCCCCACTTTTTAGAATGTAATCCTTCCCACAAGTTGGACTTTCCGAATTCCCAATTTTCAGAATCACCAGAGTATAAAAGGATATGAGTTTCCTCTGAAGTTATGATTATGGGTTTTTTCAACTGCTCCCTGCAGAGCCCATTGGCTCTCAGCAAGGTAACAGGGAAGGCGTCCCACACTGTGGTGGGAGCTGGAACTTCATAATTATACTGTCAACATAAAATTGATGCAGGGTTTCCACATTTCAGTAAGCTGGTTTCAAAAGTGCCATAAAGTGACACGAAATGAACAAAAATAATTGTCACAGCATCACTCCTTCACTCAGTTTCCCTACATAAAATACATTATACAACAAATATGACAACAGGAAGTGTATGAGTGCATGGGTGTTCATGAGAGCGAGGTTAATTTGCGTTTCCTGAGAGGTGCCTGTGTGTCGTTCCCATCCTTCACATATGAACAACACTTATGGTGGAGCAAATGACTTCAGACAGCTCTCTGTACAGAACTCCCTGCAGTCATTAGTTGTAACAGTCTGGGAGTGTTCCTACCAGCACTCCCACACTGTTCAGCCTTGAGTCGCAAGCGATTCAACTTGTCAAATCGCAAGCAGTAGGTTACAACGCATTTCTGATAACACACACATATTGCAAATCTGCGTAACATGTACCCTTATATTCTCTCTCTCTCTCTCTCTCTCCCTCTCCCTCTCCCTCTCTCTCTCTCTCTCTCTCTCTCTCTCTCTCTCTCATCGTTTTCCAGAGTGCACATTCTCTGTCCATCTGTCCTTATGGAGTTCTAGTGTCGGCGTTAGTAAGGCTCCTTGGCTCCTCCTACATACAATCTCCTCAGAGCTATTCCTGTCTGCTCAGCGCTGACAGCTGGAGGATTGATTCCCATGTCAAGTCTATCACCTCCCATCCAACTGTTCTGCTCTGTCATAGGAGGAGAGGAAGAGGAGTGTGTCTGAGCCTTCGTCTGAATTACAGATTGTTAAAACACACATAAGGACGAGGGGAGTGGGGACGGGGGGCTGCCAGTTATCGTCACACAGAGGACAACTTTTCTCTTATGTTTGTTTTTATACGATATTAACCCAGTCATCTATCATTCCTCTCTTTGTGAATTCGTTTTTCCACACTGTATTTAAAAGCTACATTCAAGCTATAGTCAAGCTTCAGCGCTGATAGAATGCACTCTTTAACAATACATCACTTAAAGCAGGCAAATGGCCCAGGGTTAATAACAGCTCCACCATCCAGCTCTCAACCCATCTCCGCTCAAAAAACCCACTCGTCATTGCAATTCATGATGCTGAGTGCAAAAGCTTGACCTATAATTTCTGCCAAAGGAAAATTTCTAATAGGATGTGACCTTTCTATTCTAGTCTAGTCTAGTCTTTCTGTGCCAGCAGATTCTCTGTCAAGCTCCCGTACAACGCTACTTGGAACACAGAGGAGTTATTGAGCTGAGGCGAGTCGGTGACTAATTGCGTCCCTTTACATCTTTGTTTTCAGCTAACTTCACTGTAAGCCATTCATACAAATCTAATTTAAAAGGCAATGGGCTTATCATACGTATTAATAGGAGAATAATAAAGATTGGTGGAGGTTGAGAAGCTAATTATCCCTACTGGTTAAACGCATGGACATTCACAGAATACTAATAATTTTGGCACATTATGGAGCAGCCATTTTGTCACTCTGTCATCTCTTAATATAATCTGTGAAAATGCAGTGTAAAAATAAACCTCCTCTCATTACTTCACATATCACACAGCATGTTCTATTTATTCACACTCATAAAACCCATTTCCACTTCTTCCTATTTCCTTGCTCATCAGCTCACAGAGTGGGTAATGTCATAAGGAGCCACTGAGGAGCGATGGACGGGAGAACAGCCAAGACATTCGCCGCTAGTAAAGAGCTGGCAGATGTACAGAGTGCTTTATAGCCAGACACACTCCAGCCACAGCGCTCCAGGGAAAATAAACGACGACTAGCCCAGGACGGAGCATTGTGGACCGCTGAGACCTGATAATATATTGCTTATTGTGTATAATTCAAACACCCATCCATCTCCGGCCAGCCGTTCTGCTTGCATCAGGCCTTTTCCCATTCATTATAATATCAGTTAACACGATTATATGCAAATAGCTCCACCCAGAAGCCATGCCTACTTATCAATTACCCTGACAGTGTGTTGTGCAGAAAAGAGTTATTATGGTAATACCAGAGAATTAGATTGTACCTGAGATGAGGTGAGAAAATGAGGATAGCACTGCAGGAGGGAAATAGATAAGAGAAAGACCTTACACTGGAAGAACACGCACGCACGCACGCGCACGCACACACACACACACACACACACACACACACACACACACACACACACACACACACACACACACACACACACACACACACACACACACACACACACACACACACACACACACACACACACACACACACACACACACACACACACACACACACACACACACACACACACACACACACACACACACACACACACACACACACACCTAAATTTGAATGGCCCTCATTTATCAAACCAAAACCAAAAAACAGGCGTACGGCGAGATCATTGTCTAACAATTTCACAGGCATCTGTACACATGTATCCACTCCAAAATGTATATCTAACACACTAATACATAATCCATGTGAAAATATAACATTTTAAAAAAGGCATACATGGACGTGCACGCCTATTTTATTTCCAAGTGACAATGACAAGCATAGCCTATTTGCAATGTTATAGGCTAAGTTAGGTGCTTAATCGTTCACCCTTTTAAAGTGCTTTAACAGTCATTCAGATAAGATTGCAGATCACAAGCACTTATGCGAGAGCATTTTCGAGAGTCGGGACCGGCGCCGCTATTATCTTTTCATGGACAGTGAGTTCTCCAAACTTATATACAGACGCTACTTCCTCTGGAGTTATGTGCAACCTGCGTCCAGACCCTATTAATGACGTTTAGGACACAAGAAACACAATCCTGTTGTTTTTGTGTTTAATCTGTGTTTTTAGATATTTTTGAAAACTTTGAAAGTCGGATGACGAGAATCGCGTCATCATTTTGGTCTCACTTTCTTTCCGGACTACATGTTGTCTCAGTCTGACCAACCCCACAGACAGCCCATGGTGTGTCTCCCAAAGAGTTCAATCAGCCTTTCTTTCCCCTTCCTCAGTTGTACAATAGCGTCTGTAAACACTCTACTCCAGTGGCTCAGAGCACTTCATGGAGGAACACTAACACAACGGATATTTATTTGAACCATAAAACACAGAAGAACAGCTCCGGTGCAGAGAAAACAGCCTGAAATCATGCAGGACACAGCCTGGATGGTTACTTTAGAGAGTAAGTAGCCTAAACTGTATGCCAACTTGACATAATAATCTAATGTGTAATTGTACTTGATTGCTTTAATGTGAGAGATTAACAAAGTTAGGCTAGTAAACGATGTGCTATCATGTGTAGTTCAGTGCCTGAGGTAAGGTAGTTTAAGGTAGTTTTCATGGCAAGATCCCAGTTGACGCAGCCCACGCACCCCATTCTTCTTTACATTGTATCGTTCAACAGCTAGTCAAATGCACACAAGTGCACACAAGTGGTTTAGCCTGCAGTTTCCACAGTGTGCCAAATGCACACACAGTTGGGCTTGCAAGTAGGAAGTGCGTGTGTGTGTGTGTGTGTGTGTGTGTGTGTGTGTGTGTGAGTGTGTGTGTGTGTGTGTGTGTGTGTGTGGCTAAACAAACACACAGTTTCCACAGTGTGCCAAATGCACACACAGTTGGGCTTGCAAGTAGGAAGTGCGTGTGTGTGTGTGTGAGTGTGTGTGTGTGTGTGTGTGTGTGTGTGGCTAAACACACAGTTTCCACAGTGTGCCAAATGCACACACAGTTGGGCTTGCAAGTAGGAAGTGCGTGTGTGTGTGTGTGTGTGTGTGTGTGTGTGTGTGTGTGTGTGTGTGTGTGTGTGTGTGTGTGTGTGTGTGTGTGTGTGTGTGTGTGTGTAGTCAGACGCGGACATGACAGGCAGCGAGGCAGGCGGGGGAAACTCTTTCTTATTGGAATTCATGTCCTAAAATCGGGGCGTTTTGAGAATATTTAAGGGCGTGTCATTTAAATGATGGTCAGTCGGTTTCAGCCGTCAGATTTATCAAACCACAGACGATTTGTACGCTAGGATTGGCTGTATAAGATTGTTTGATAAATCACACGTGGACGTCGTCGTCCGCTGATTCCTGAACTCGGATTTAAGCTGGTTTCTACGTTGCATTGATAAATGAGGGCCAATGTCTCTGACTTCACCCTAGCAGGCTCTGAGTCTCAGACAGACAGACAGACAGACAGACAGACAGACAGACATACAGATGAACCTCTATTGAGCCCCATGGGGGGGATCACTGTTATTGTAACAAATGGATTGTAAATGATCCTCTACTCACACCCCTGCTGTCTAATGAATAGCTGCTCCATTACCTCGCCATTGAAAATGAGGTGAAACCATTTGTAAGCCTCGTAGCAGAATGGATGAAGGTTTCTGACGAATGGGATGTGCACCGCAATGTGACGCATTGTTAGTTTGACAATCAGTTCTTCCTGGCGAGCGACACTGTTGTGCGATGGAGAATAAATCAGGCTTTGATGTAGCACGGCGACTTATCTGGGTAGTGAAATTCAAGGACTCCTGTATGTGGTTATTTGGGCTGCTTGGTAGACACTGTGCAGCGTGTGCACAATTATTTTATGATCGCCTCAAGGACCGTCCACCGTTTCCCAGATCGTCCCTCTCAATTGTGAGCCCAGGACACACGTGGCATCACAGTAACAAACAGATGGTAGTTGGTTCCCGCTCCCAAAGGAGAGACCGCCCCCCCAAGCTAAGTGCTCAACCTTTCAATGAAAGCCAAGTGTTCACTAGAGAGCTGAGCCTTCCAAGCAGCAAGTCAGCCAGTAGGTAATGATATAAATGCAACAATATGACCTGTAAGAACAAATATATGTTCACCAGACCCTAATTTGAAATTAGTAATTTCCATGTAGAATTTCAATGAACGAGCACAACTCTGAACTTTAATTTCCTTGAGTAAAGAGACACTTTGACACTGATTATCATATCAGTTGACTCGGCTGTAGAAAATCCTACATTGACAAGAATTATCAAAATAAAAAACCCTTTTTCTTCCCAGGCGCACATGCGGAGACATTCATGAATGAATTACAAGTTGTTAAACTGCTGTTATCAAACTGCTGTTGACATCCTCCCTTGTAAAAAAAAACCCTAGTTGTCCCTGCAAAGTGACACTAATTAGAAAGACACTGCAGCCAGGAGGGGCTGTATTACCATATCTAGCTTGTGTGTGTTTGTACACACGCACGCACGCACGTGTCTCGCTTGAGATACAAACTAAACAAAATCAGCTGCAGACTAAAAACATCAGTAACTGATAGAAGTCACCCTGCTCTGGAAACCAATCGCTGACTAGTTTGCCTGCTGTAACTCTCATTAATGTTCACCTCATAGAACGCACGCTGGGCAAGACCTGGGATGTTGGTTGTCTAGGAAGTTGACAACCGGAAATGGTTGAATTTGGCGGAGGTACCGCCCAAGGAAATGACGTTGATGCTTTACAAATCTGTTAACATTCTCTGTGAATGAAACGAGTGTTGTGATTGGTCAAAAAATATAGTTTCCGGGGGAAACGGAAATTCTACCCACTCAGGACTTCCTAGACACTCGCTGCTTTAGGTCGTGACCAGGCTCTTCTTTTCGCAGATGAGTGAGGCTGGGACCGAGGCTACATAGAAGGAGGATTGTTACCCTAAAAAAAAAGAAAAAGAAAAAACATTTGAAGTGCTTGGTTGAAGTGAACAAGAGTTTGAGAGAACTTTGCTTTCAAACTTTTATACAGGGCCACTGCAAATATGAAATAGCTTCTCATTTAGCAGGGGCTAATGAGTCCCCCAAAAGCAAGACAAAAAATCCTCTCAGGCAACAAGACATAAAGCTGGTTTATTACCCCTCTAGGAATAGGAGCATGGCCACCACCAGCTAGAGTAAACTACACACCCTGTTATCTTATCTCTAATTTACTTTATCAATGGGGGCTTTTAGCCTTGCAGCACAGGCCAAGCTTTTCACATAAAACTGATGTTATTGGGTCATTATATTAAGGTTTACTCTGCTGAGACGGAGTTCAAGCTCCATCTATTTGCCTGCTTCCCTCAGGTCTCGACACGCACCCTCACTCCACACAGGAGCAGTCCTTCTTTTCCAAAACATGTCCCCCCAAGACAAACAGTGTGCAATTAGCCTGTTATTTCATCATTTCAGGGAGACAGCACATTATTTCCAAACAGGTGAGGAGGGCTTAGTCATTCTAATGTAAAGGTTGGTCAACTAATAGGCAGCCAATGAAGGATGATATTTACACATCATTCTTCCAAAGTCTAGGAAAAAAGAAAAAGCTCTGCAGAGTGTTTTGTTTACCAGGCCTCTCTACAAATCATTCCACTTTCTTGAAAGTAGTTTTGCTGCTTGATAAAGTATCATTTATTTCCATAACATCACAAAGGCACTGATCTGCAAGACACCATGACCGCAAAGCAATTCCAAAGTTTGTACGAGAGCCTGTACTTTTTTGATGATATGCAAATGCTTTCCCTAAAATGAGGGTTGATCTCTGTTAAAGAAAATATTGGGTTTTGCATTTGTCTGAAGAAGATTGTAGATGGATGAACTGTTTTTTAATGATGATTATTTTTTACTTTGCAACTGAAATGCCTAAAATCTCTGTGTATTTTTGATCCTTACAGAAACCCTGGCCTCAAACACAAATGATTAGTTGCTATAAAACTGCTTTATTGCAAATATGCAGACTCTGACACGAAAGAACTAGCTACTCAATCACTCGGACGAGAAACATACATCCTGTTTCATCTGTTGTGAACACACACACACACACACACACACACACACACACACACACACACACACACACACACACACACACACACACACACACACACACACACACACACACACACACACACACACACACTTAGCTGCGACAGCAAAAAATTGTCCATGTGTGTATCTCTAATAAGTGGTAGGGCTGCAGTTTTTTAAATGGGAGATGGTGCACATACTGTATGTTGACTGATGGCTGCCAAGGAAATGAGGGGAAGTGGGCGTTGTAATAGAGTATTAAACCAGTGACTGTGTGTGTGTGTGTGTGTGTGTGTGTGTGTGTGTGTGTGTGTGTGTGTGTGTGTGTGTGTGTGTGTGTGTGTGTGTGTGTGTGTGTGTGTGTGTGTGTGTGTGTGTGTGTGTGTGTGTGTGTTTGTCTGGAAGCATCCGGGGGTCACAGACAATGACACACAGTGACACACGGCTGCAGAGTGGAGGCCAGGCAGGGGTTAAACACACTACTAATAAATGTCATTGTCCTCCATGGCCGACTGGTACAGACTGCTGATGATAAGATGACACAAGATGGAAGACAGGATGTGTTTTACTACATGAATTATCTGCCCTCCCTGGGTGGCCATAGCTTAGTGGATAGAGAGGCTGTCTGGTAAGCAGAACCTCCCCACCTCAATATGTGTGTCAAAGTGTGCCTGGGCAAGACACACACAACCCTAACTTACCCCCAAACACTCAACATTCTGGTGTTAAGCTTAAGGTACTTTTCCATTAGGGTTTTGAGCGTGGTACGATTCGGTACGGTAGAGAACCAGTTCTGCTGGTGTTTCCACCTCAGCCCGGTCCGGTCGTAACGATGCTGAATCGTGCTGATCAGCCTGGAAGTTCATACCAGGCTGGCCTGATTATGAGATGAGGAACCGGCTTAGATGGGAGGGGTCAAATGACGTAGGTAATCACTGATTGGCTAAACTACACATGGAAGGGTTGTGTTGTTTACCAGCGTTGTCAAGGCAGTCTTTCAGTGGGATCACAGTAGCTGAGCGCTGCTTTTCGTCTTCGCAGCTTTTCTCATTTCTATTTCAAGTTATGGCATAAATAATCCAGTGGTCAGTGGAGGACACGCAACAAGACCTTTAACGAAAAAGGAAAATAAAATGAAAAAAGGCATCTAGCCACTTTTGTATTTGGGTCTTAACACGTTTCCCATGCATGAGAAATGTAGTGTCTAATTTCTCCTGGGAGCTCCATGCTCTGCTGCTATCTCAGCTGTGTTTACTAATCTTCCCTGGATACCAATTTCTCAGCAACAGAAAGTTAATAGTGGTACACTGAAAATAGACTTATCTCATGAACACGAGCTGTCCCCTCGCACCTTGGCTGCCAAGATGGTGGATAGAGACACTCCCAGCGTGATACACAGCCCGGATTCAACACAGCAGGATTAGGAGAAAAACCAGTGCAGAATTCTGATGCAGATATACCATGAAGAAATCCAACTAAAGTAACTCAGTGAAACCTTACAGTCAATAGGAGTCACTATATATACTATATTATTATGTTATGACACTTGTCATCAGATTAATAACATGACTAACAGATTCATGATGCTTCAAGGAGCGGCCGTAGCTTAGAGAGGTCACCCGATAATCAGAAGGTCACCGGTGTTCCTCAGGGAAGCTCCATGATCCCTTGTTAAATTGTTTATTTAATTAACCGCTCTTGATTAGTGTATATTGTTATCTTCATGTTTGTCCTCCTCATCACCTCTATTAGTCTTTTTTCGTCTATTTTTGGCATCACACTTACTTGTTTTGCCACGTTAAGTTGCCAAATCAGTTACCACATTATCTGTCCTACTTGTCTACCTCTTTCGTTTCAATACCAAATCAACCTGGGAACCCATCGGTGGTGTCCCCTCTGGGAGCACCATCAATGGGGGCACCATCCGCGATTGCGTGTAGAGACCCGATGTCGGCCCGTTCATTCTCCTTCAGCCCTCCTCTTTCTGTGGGGCGTCTTTGTTTTCATTCCTACTAACAACAAACTCTACACGTTGGTAGTTGCCGACAGATTCAGCTGCGGAGCTCTGAATCTGTCTTGAGAGATTAATACCAAATGAATATGATTTTTTTATGAGCAAGAATGAGTTCTCTCTCTCTCTATGTCTGTTCCCTCGTATATACAATGAATCGTTGATGATTGATGATCCCAGTTTTGTGGTGCCAAGGTCTCTTTCAGAGTTCATTGGCTAACTGACTGGCTGGTTATGCAAGACGAAGTTCAGCATCTTAATCACTCTCCTGGACAGTTGGCATGTCTGCAGGGGTGAGGCCACCACAGCCCCTCCACAACCATACATATCTCTGTCAAAGAGCTTTTTGTCATTTTCCCCTGGTAGGGTGTTTGCAAATACGGAGCGAAGCAGAGGAGCTCCTCATAAACTATGCATGCCATCTCCTGGTGGCAGGAAATTGTGTGTTTCCATTAGCCAGAGCGAGCCTGGTTAACATCAAAGTGATGCTCGGGGTTAGCAGGAAGCAGACACCACCAGGTTGCTGCCTGATTAATGCTGATGAATTACAAATGGACGCTGGTCGTCTCAAGGTTGATTTGAGCGCTGTCACAATCTCTCTGCTGGAAGTGTCAGCCACACCACAGCCACATGAATGCATTCATCTGTCACACTGAGCGTCTGCTAAATGCCTAAATTGTAAATCGTACACTGAGGCACATTGGTGGATTTCTTAAACTCAAACAGCATCTGAGTTTCCAGTAAACAAACATGGTGGGCGTGAGCCCCCCGGCACCCACTGCTATGGATCTAGTCCAGAAGATACACTGTAAAAATAGCCAAACAAATAAATGTTAGAATACTCACCACGCAGGAGGTCAGCGCTGGCCTGAGGTGTGTTGTGCGTCCGGAACAGCTGCCAGTCAAAGTCGTCCTCCTCCCCCTGGGTGAAGTCACACAGATTGGGGTCTGAATCCTCATCGAAGGTACAGCCAGCCGCTGAGATGACACAGAGAAACAATAGCAGTTAAAGCACCAGACACATTTTATTGGACTGTGCTGAAATCATCTTTATTAGACAAAGATGATTAATAATTGGTGGTCCTGGACCACTACCCAATTACTACAAGCTCCAATAATTTGAGGTCATGCAATCTAATTGGCTAACCTCCCTCCCAGATACTTACCTTGACCTTAACCACATTAAAACCCATACAACCCCTAGACACATGACACTGATTTAAAAACTCTGCTCAGCTCTGGCTGTTTATATTATACAGTAGGTATAACACTGCTGGTTGATAATTTAATCGAAATCAAATGAAATTAATCAAATCATTATGGAAGTGACAATCTGGGAACCCATCGCCAAATAAAAAGGAAAAAAAAACGCCCTCTGCTGTTTTTTACTTGGCTCTGGGCGGAGCTGAACGGACGACCCGTGATCAGGGAAACCGGGGTTTTGGTCTGCCTTCAGCCTTTCACTTCCGGTGGTGCGACTATGTTTTCATTCCCACTAACAACATTTCTCCACGGAACACTAACACCATTTCTCCCAAAGAACATGGATCGTTTTGGTTATAACCCCACTTGTTTCTATGATGAAAGAGCAAGTTAAAATGTTACTAACTTTCCGTGGTTTTGTCGGCTGCGAGGACGCTATTGTTAAATGAGTTTCGGTTTGTTTCCAGTGGGGAACCAATGGCACACATGTAAATCCCGCCCACTACATTTGATTGGGTAAAGCGTGTCCTGCTTCCTGATCTGATGGCACGCCCACTTGTAGCCAATGTGCACGGGTTGTCAACACGGCTACCGACAGATTCAAACGCAGAGCAGAATATGTTCTTGAGAGATTGGAAGTGATAACACATTCATTGCAATATCTACCACTGAGGACACAGAGGTCATGAATTTGGGGGTTTTAGCCAACCTAAAACATAATGCCTCCAGCACAGCTGTCCACTGACAGAGGATAAAAAGACCACAGGTTCAGCTCCTCAGGTGTTAACTAACTAAATAGATTATGTATTTATTGTCTCCGCCAGGCCGAAGGCATGGCGAGAGAGTATGTTTTACCCTCCGTCCGTCCATCCGTGTGTGTGTGTGTGTGTGTGTGTGTGTGTGTGTGTGTGTGTGTGTGTGTGTGTGTGTGTGTGTGTGTGTGTGTGTGTGTGTGTGTGTGTGTGTGTGTGTGTGTGTGTGTGTGTGTGTGTGTGTGTGTGTGTGTCCGTCCTGTCTGTGTGTTACCAGCTAATCTACAGCATCGTTGGCCCGTTCGCTCCGAAACTGTGGACACACACTCCCTGGATGCCAATTCAGAACCTCTGCCTCAATTTTTTCACATGGGCCTGTTATAGCGCCACCAGGAGGCCGATTTGTGCAAAACACATCTTTTTACATTACTCCTACAGATTTTATCCAAACGTCATGCAAATCGGTACACAGTATCTCTATAGTCATGTGATCAACACGGATCTGTTCCGATTTCCCATATTCCATCCTCATTGCCTATGGTTGGCATCCAAAGTTTGCAGGATTGGTCCGTTTTGAACAAAAAGCCTCAAACTATGCACGCAACTTGCGTGAAAGTTCACACGCACATTCCCGCTAGGCCGAGGAAGAAATGCCACCCTTTTCACATTGGCCTGTTATAGCGCCACCAGCAGGTCTAATTTAGCAAAACAATTTTTTGGAACAAAATGCCTCAAATCATGAATGCAGTGTCTGATTGCCGTGAAAGACCTAAGAATAAATGGCACCCTTTTCACATTGGCCTATTATAGCGCCACCAGGAGGCCAGAATAACGTACCTGACCTGGCGGAGACCTGTGCTCCGAGGAGCACTTTTTCTAGTTTCACCTCTGTTCCCCGTCCCTTTTACTCAAGGTGGGACAGATGCCAGACAACAAACCCACATCCATTTCCCACTCCACCTTTCACCCAGACACCCATTAATAACAGCCAGCCACAAAACAACCACGGTGACATGGTACGCTCTCACCAAAAGCAATGTGCACAATGCACATACAGTACGCTCACCACTCAAACTTACAACCAATCAACTATGGGCTGTAATTACCCCTGACTCAAGTTCTGGTAAGATCAAATTATCCCACCCAATATAACATATACAAACAAGACCACACAAAGTTCAAGCATGTAGGCCCACATACAAATAGCAATACCGCTCACAGAGGGCTGGGACCCATAGGGAATGTGATGATTATTGTAATACATCAGAAGCTGCCATATTCCACGCACCAAAAAGCTAATTCTTTCAAATTGTGTTTAATAGCTGCGTTTTTTATGGCCCAGAGGCGCTGAATAATGCGGCGTTGTCTCTGCTGCCTGCATCTGTTGCCATATCTCACATTAGATCAGTGGTGCGAAAAAAACACACTAACAGTGGGCAGCTTTAAAAATCCCTCGCTCACGTGACGAGTAGCTCATGCCAACGCTGTCGAGGGACGCAACGAGATAACGACCCAAATGACCATAAGGCCATCCTGAAGGTGACCCCCACCATGCGCTGTGGCTTTATTACAGCTCATTCTTCTGGCTAATCTGCCATTAAACAGTGTTGTAAATGTGACATCCAGCAGACAAACGGCTGCAAACGGCCGGCTCACTGTGCTTATGATTCACAACGTTCATTCATTTTACAGCTGCTGCTGGAGAAAACATAGAGGTGACATCTTCTTGTCAATGTCATTGCCATGTGTATACATGTGTAGGCCTATACAGCAGGATTAAAGGCCTTGGCTACACGTACATGGATCTTTTTCTAAACGCACATTTTTGTGTGCGTTTGGGCCTTTCAGCCACACGCAAACGGTGTTTTTGACCGCTAAAACGGATATTTTTGTAAACGGATAAATAAGTGAAGGTTTTCCAAAACATGCGTTTCAGTGGATCTGTGTGGACATGTAATCCGGAGATTTTGAGAAACGATGACGTCATCGCGCATTCGCACATGGTCATTATAATAATAAATATAATATAATAATACATAAACACCGGACCCGGACCGCTCATGGTCATTATAATAATAAATGAAGAGAGAGAGAGAGCAACACTTACAGTCTGTGAAACAAGGCACGCTCATTTATGGCTAAATAAAGTCATAATTAATAATAAGACAGTGGTGGGAAAAGTAGCTCATTCACTGCGTGACGAAAACCCTCTTTCTCTGCGCCAAGTAGAACACACGGCGCGCACACAGATTGAATGTGGGGTCTGTCGTCCTAAAACACAATCGCCCCGGTGCCGAGAGTCCCTGCTTTATAGTGGTGTTCGATGTTTTTACATTGCCAACTCTCACATGTACATAAACGTTCAGATTTCAAATATAAAGTGCTTACCCCTGAGCCACGGACGTTACAAGGCAATCCGGATCACGATAAGTACCCGTATCTCCCGTATTGTTCAATAAAAAGCATTTTAATCCGATCGTCGGCCATTTTCTCCAAATTTTCTCCGATGCTTTCAACCATGCGACACCAATGGTTGGAAGGTGTATTGCACTCTGATACATTACCAAAATAAAAGAACAGAAAAATAAAATGGCCGGCGATGGGATTAAAATGCTTTTTATTGAACAATACGGGAGATACGGGTACTTATCATGGTCCGGATTGCCTTGTAACATCCGTGGCTCAGGGGTAAGCACTTTATATTTGAAATCTGAACGTTTATGTACATGTGAGAGTTAGCAATGTAAAAAAAAAAACGAACACCACTATAAACCAGAGACTCGACAGCGTCATGTGAACCATGGCTACTGTTTGCGTAGCTCCATAAAGAACCTCTCACTCCGCTATACAGCTCCGAGATGAGGTTCTATGTGGTTCTCATCCGGGATCGGTCGAACGTCTGCCAAGCTCCGCTGTTTACCCTTTTGTATACATCGTATCCCAAAACTAATGGTAGATTCCAAACCTCACGGATGTTTAAGGTTTGGACCGGAGCATAATATTTTAGGTCTGGAGCGAAACTACCCGTTTAAATCGCTTATCTAGTCCGCCGGTGGCCATGTTTCCCATTGTAGCCAAACCAGGAGCAGTACTGGCAGCGGACGTAGGGGGGTTTTCCGGGTTGAATGGGAAACATGGCCACAGGCTGACTAAATAAGCGATTTAAACGGGTAGTTTCGCTCCAGACCTAAAATATTATGCTCCGGTCCAAACCTTAAACATCCGTGAGGTTTGGAATCTACCATTAGTGTTGGGATACGATGTATACAAAAGGGTAAACAGCGGAGCTTGGCGGACGTTCGACCGATCCCGGATGAGAACCACATAGAGCCTCATCTCGGAGCTGTATAGCGGAGTGAGAGGTTCTTTATGGAGCTACTGTTTGCGCTGCAGCTGCGCCCTAATAATGTTGTTTTCGTTTATGTTCACGTATGCTGTTCACGTATGCTATTAAAATAATGCAGCTATTGTATTGGGCCTTAACATGTGATTACAAATGTATTTGTATTTGGCCCCTCATATATATAATTATAAAATAAATGTAAATATAAAATCTGATATAAAATTGAAACTTGCAGCTGATCGATGCGTTTCTGCGTCTACGTGTGGACAGGGATTTTTGTTTATCTTTGTCATGTGGCCAGGGATTCTTTTTAAAAACGGAGGACTAAAATATCCGTTTAGTAAAAGATCCATGTACGTGTAGCCAAGGCCTTAGTTAGGGTCAAACCTTTTTACACCAGCACTCCGTTTTACGTTGGAAAGTTTTTGGCAACCTCCCACTTGATTTATAGTCCAATTTTAAAGATGAAATAAAGCATATTTAAAAATAAAGTATCCATTGGTAGCCTTTCCCACTAGGTCGAGGAAGAAATGGCACCATTTTCACATTGGCCTGTTATAGCGCCACCAGCAGGTCTAATTTAGCAAAAAAAAATATTGGAACAAAATGCCTCAAACCATAAATGCAGTGTCCGATTGCCGTGAAAGGCCTAAGAAGAAATGGCACCCTTTTCACATTGACCTATTATAGTGCCACCAGGAGGCCACAATAACGTACCTGACCTGGCGGAGACCTGTGCTCCGAGGAGCACTTTTTCTAGTGTTCTACTCATTTACTGTAATGCAGATTTTCTCCAGACTGTGAATCCACTGGAGCACAATAGACCCTCAAGAAGCCCTTTCCTGTAGTGTCCACAGTTTGTGTTACATCACTCTTACACGTCACATGACAGCAGGATGAGACACCAGAGTTCCCTCAGCATCATGTGACCTCAGTCCACTGGGTTAGAACAATATCCAGCCAACCAGTGGGGGAGGGAACTGGAGACTCTCCCTCTGGGCTTTGATTTATCACTCGTGCTGAGCAGTTGCTACGTGGATGTGATGCCAGGGGTCAAGGGTTAATTGTCCTGCACTGGGATCTATTTCTAATAGAACTGCCAGAGATATGAGACCTGACACATCCTAACGCTCTGCCACTATATTATTCCCTGCTGCTTCTGTCAATGAAGCCTGCAGACTCTGGCCTACAAAGACTCATCACCCAGGAGCAGGGAAATGAGAGCTGAGCGCTGCATGGGAGCCCAGGCCAGGGCTTACCAGGAACGTCATCTCCAGAGAGCCTTCTGGATAGACATGGCTCATCTGTCAGGACAAAGACAGGAGCACTCGCTGCACCAATCTCCACTATTTCCCCTGGAATCAATGTGTCAACGCACGGTGAAGGCAGACATTTTTCTTAATATTATACAGTATAATGTGATGCCATGTCCAAAAATCATGGTTGAGATATTGCCATGTAAAACTATTTCACATGGCTGAAGGCTACTAGAGAAGTGCATACAATATGTATGTATGACTATACAGTATTTACAGTAATGTAAAAACAAGACCATGTGTGAACATATTACACAATGAATCACAGTGTTAGATCAACACACTACCAGATTTTACTGTGTAGGTCTACCCAGTAACTAGTTTAGCAATTTTAAAGATTCATAAGAACTATTACATTTTGAATGTTGACCTGCTTGTCATGCCTCACATCAACAGCCTCTTCAACATCTCTGCATTTGGACAACGCTGACACCTCAGGTCTCTCACCCTTTTTAGCCGCATGCTGAAAGCTGGCGGCTCTACAGACAGACTAAGACCTAGTCCGACACCCAAGCGACACCTGAGTGACACCTAAGTGTCATTGGCTGTCCTGGCTGTCCTTCACTCCTTTAAGCCAATGGCGACACGAATGGGGAGACGGCCCGCCCCCCGCAGTAACCCTGCTCCGCTGCCTCCCCTCATTCACAGACAGTGCAAGTCTTACTGCAGCCTCTGGCAGGAGGGTTAGCCTAAATGCTAGCGTGCTTCATTAGACCTAGTTTGGCTATTAAGTTATTATTTGGCCATGTTCACACTGACTTCAATCTTAGCTATTGTTGGGAAGACCCGTGTGGTGTCACAAAATGTTGCCACCACTTGTATAAAAAACATTAGAGCGTTTAGCGTCGCAGATTCTGTGACGCTAAATGTTGCCAGGTTTGGCGAGAGAAACAAGCAATCCAAAAAACAAGTAATCAGGTCTATGAAAAGATTGGGGCAAAAAAAGCCTGCCGCATGCGGCTTTATTATGACTTTATGACATAAACATAGGTCAGAGGCTCAGATGGAAGAATTGGCATCAAATAAAGCATCAATTTGTTTAACAGCCCCTTCAGGATGTTCACGCTCAGGTGCGGGGCAAAGGTTGGTGTGGACAGCCCAGTGCATCGTTGGATGTGAGCTTCCCTTCCTCCAGGGATTAAGTAACGGTATGTAGTCAAGGCTTAGCGTAACATCAGGAACATTCATCACACCGCTGCTGCGGTCCTGGCAAGGCAAAGGTAACCGGTGAATCATTAGCCAAAGCTGCAGACTTCTGAACAGTTTTCACCTGGCAACCATCAGACTGCTGAACAAGTACTGAGCCCTGTCACCATGTTGTATTGCCACTTAACCATAAACATGAAACTGTGAGTTTAAACCCCATGCTCTGTTTTTCATATATTTATCCATGTCACTTTAACCATGCACATGAAGATGTGAGTTTATATCTGCTGCTATATTTTTATATGCTGGATATGTTTTCCACCTGCACAAGAAGCATTTCTGCCTTCGGTAATGACACCTACTGTATGCGTTGCAAAACAAAACAGTCATTATCCTACTATCCTACTATAATTAAGCAATTTTAGTAGGATACTAAAATTCCAATATTACTACATTATTGCGCAATAGGTGCGCAACACTTATTAGTGCTCCTACGGGATATGCGTCACATTTTCCCGCTTACACAGCACATGCGTGGACACAATTAAGACGCGAAATACTCGCAACCCGAAATACTTGTGTTCGGGCCGTGTACTCAAGAACACAAACACAAACAACTCAAGTCCAGCAACTAGAGTGTAGTAACAATTATGTTCCACATCTATGCATTAGCAACAACTGAGTTCACTGCCAAGTAGTAATTCAACTTTAATCGGTCTAATAGGTTCTATAAAACTGATGACAATATGATGATGTACTGTAGCTCACTGTGGTTCACAAGCGCCAGTAATACAAAGACCTCATAGAAACACTAGACAGCAATAAAACCCAATCATATAAAACATATGGGCGCTCGTAGCTGAATGGGTAGAAAGGCTGTCTGGTAATCAGAAGGTTGCCGGTTCGCCGCCCCGGCATGCAGTCTATGTGTCGAAGTGTCCCTGAGCAAGACACTTAACCCCTAAATGCGCCCAGGTTATGCATTAATGACACTTTGTGTATAACTCAAACAAGGTCAGCACAAGTTTCACTCTCTACAGTAGCTGTCTATCTGAGCAGGTAAGATGCCAGGATTTGACGGTTCAGCTCTTGTCTGCTCGTGGCACTGTAAGACATGTTGGATAAAACATCTTCATAATTCTATTTATCATTGTATATCAGCAGTATCAGTTCAACTAAATTGATGAAATCCAATCCTGGTCTTCCCTATAGAATCAAACAGAATTACATTTTACCTTCACAGTACAAACTAGCTGAGACACAGCATCAAGCTCCAAACAGCTGCCAGTGAAAGCTGTCAAACACTAAACAACAACCAACAGATGTATGAATGGACCCAGAGGGAACAGCTGTCAAGTGTTCAACAGCTACTGGAATGAACTGTTGATGTGTGTTTGACCTGTGACAAGTTCCTTTTCACTGATGACTCTATAGAACTACATTCAGTACAGTACCATCTGCCACATCAATATCCATATCATAACATCCAATCGTCCACAACCGCATGACCTCTTGGTTTCTGGTGCTTCCTGGTTCAGATGTCACCTGCCTACTCTCCTGATGTTTCCCTGACTAGTCTCATGAGTTTAGCATCAATTTCACTGCGGCCAGCAGGCTGAATCTACATGCACATGCACATGCGTGTGTGTGTGTGTGTGTGTGTGTGTGTGTGTGTGTGTGTGTGTGTGTGTGTGTGTGTGTGTGTGTGTGTGTGTGTGTGTGTGAGCGAGCAAGATTCCCAGTGATAGACAAGGTGCAGGTCAGACACAGACAGAGATGGACAGACAGAGTGATGAGAACGGACATCTCACAATCACACACATGTGTTTACACACACAGTGACCCGCCAGAGAAATGACCACACACACACGTCCAACAAGCCTGCAGTCACAAAGCTTTGTAGCACAGAACCCCCCACCACCACCCCCTGACAGAGGTCAGTAAGGAAGTGATTAAGTGTCAGGTGGTTCTGGTAAATGTCACCACTAGTGGATCTGGCTTTTTTGACTGAGTTTGGTTGTGTTCCAGGCCTTTACTACAGCTTGCAGGAGTTACATGGAAAGATATATTACAAATTATTTCCCAAATTATAAGAAAATAGTCCATACCCGGTGAA
This sequence comes from Gymnoscopelus microlampas, assembly GCF_963454915.1. Lineage (NCBI taxonomy): Eukaryota > Metazoa > Chordata > Actinopteri > Myctophiformes > Myctophidae > Gymnoscopelus > Gymnoscopelus microlampas. Next base: position 49,602,447 of record NC_139940.1, on the reverse strand, counting down.
ATGTGCAAGTGAAAGTAGTTACAAACGTGGGTTTTTTTCCCGTCCCGTCAGCCCATTTTTTCAGAGACGGAGCGACTTTGATATCATCAAGTGACATTGATGACATTGACGCTCCTCTCCCAAAATGTGAAATATTTTCTGCTTGAGGCACGCAGAGCGCTCCGCCAAAACATGCAGGACGTTGAGAACACTGAAACACAATGCTCAACACTGGTAATAGCACTATGAGCACTCCAGTGCGTCTTACCATAGAAATGCATGGCAGAAAAGTGCTGGCAGCTCAAAAAATTCTGTGGACAGTGGACACAGCCTCTAAGAGGAGAGGAGCTGGAGGGGAGAGGAGATGAGAGGAAAGGACCTGGAGAGGAGAGGAGCTGGAGGGGAGAGGAGATGAGATGGAGAGGAGAGCTGGCTGGGTGCATCAGTGATGAGGGGGAGGTGAGGACAACACCAAGTTCAAGTCCTGTTAGTCTGAGTGGAAACAGCAGGAATAAAAAGCTTAATCTAAAGTGATTAGCCATGCTTCAGTCACAGCACGTTGAAGACCAACTCAGAAGCTCCCTGGGAGGACAAAGCCATATGGAACAAATATTCACATTATTTTCCATCACTGCAGTTTGGAGATCACTTTATGTTCACTTTATGTGTGTGTGCTTCACCCAGTTGCCTGAGGAACTCGGAATATTCCATCCACACCTGAGAGTGGGAGAGAGAGAGCACGAGGTAAATCAAATATACAATTTAATGAAGAGAATCATCAGCAGGGGGCAGGCTTTGAGGTGAGACATCCTGGGAGGGACAGACTGAGGGGGAAGGCTGCCACAAGCTGCAGCTTCAAACCTAATTAAACTGTGAGGAGGAGAACCCACTCTGTCTCACCCCAGGAAGCACCCAGCAGCACAGAGGATGCACTCACTGAAGATACAATCCTCACTGTTCATTTTACTCTGAGAGTGTGCAAATGGAAAACTGTCTTTTCCCCTTCCTCCTCCAGTGTTATATTTTTCTTGGAGAGAAGGTAATCCGGTAGGAAACCGCTACTGCTGTTGGGAACTGTGTAAGGATACAGTCAAACATGCACAAATGCAGGGAAATGGATTTTGTCACCTGCAGAGACAAAATTCACATCAGTGTTCACCAAAGTTGAATTCCCCCGACCCTTCGCTCTCATAGAATGGAAGTGAGTGGGAGACAAATACTTAATTTGCATAGTCACAAAAGTAACCCAGTAATTCAAGATTAAATTAATAATTATTTGGACCAGGAGCAGAAATAATTAAAAGAGCTCAGCACAAAGCCTTGTCAAAAATCCTTCTAAAAAGCACACAATGCTTTCCGATTGTACTGATGTGGAGCAGTGGGATCCAAATCACCAAAGCTACAGTAATGTGTCTTGTCCGTACCTCTCTTCTGTCCATACTGTACTAATAATCCCTGTAAAATCCAGGCCCTTCAAAGGACTGGTCCCCAATTACAATCACGTTTTACATCAAACCTGAATACCCCCCTGCTGAAGATGCAACTTTGAAAATCCAAGAACAATTCAGAGAAATCTGCAGAACAAGGACATTTTTACTGGCAAATGTACAGTGTCTGCCCAGAGAATGGTGTGCAAGAGCTTTATGTGCTAAAATGGCTGCTGGCCAGAAGAAAAATGGCCCTGTACTGTGATATAAGCTTTGACTGACAATCCACAGTCAGTCCTAGAACCATTTCCTCCTCATACAAATGCATGGTTGAAGTAACAGAACACCTTTGACATTCAATAGTTAAAGTGAAACAGTACTATTGGCCCTGAAGAATTATAGCAATGGCAGAACACTGTCTGGCTCCAGAGACGAAAACAAAGACTCTGATTATGTTTCATCTCATAAATTCAGTGCATAAAGGAACAATGCTTGTGGGGAGCTAAGGTTAATGTCTATTAATAATTAAACCTTACCAGTGCACTGTACGTTTTCACAGTATTACCAAACCATGAACTTGAGGCGACCTCTCCAGTGAGCGCTGGCATTGCAGCAGACAGTACAACAATATTTGTTAGGACTTCCTGGCCCTGTAGTGATCTCTGTGATCAACAGTGTACATGCAGGGTTCAACCTCAAGCATTAACAAAGCCCAAAATGTCAGCATGTGGAGCCTTCAGACGTGGCTCTAAGCCTGCTGTAGTTCAGGTCAGACCTACTGGAGGAACACCCTGCAAACTCCACCAACACACTCACAATGGAGAGACCAGAGCTTAGCAGAGGTTACAACTTAGAAATAAGATTGTTTTGTTGACGCCACCTTTTTAATGGCAAAAATGGTTAGATACACCCTTTTCACATATCTTGAAAAGAAAGCTGCTTTTGAGGCTCAATCCTGGCATGGATCTACAGCATATTGAAAGTGCACCTGAGGCATATTGAACATTAAAAATAATGATAATAATAAAAACAATTGTACTACAGTACTTCTTGGGTCTTGGGTCTTAAGTATGTTTTTGAAATACTGCTTTCTGGTAATGTAATTACAGTAATAACTGTAGAAAACTAAAGGTAAATTGGAATTCCCCAACACGGTAGAGAAGAGAATTGTCCACAGTTAATAAAAAGTATATATTTTCACATGTGGTTTAAAAGACTACTAAAGGGTCAGAAAACATTCCAATTCTGTCCAAAGAGTTCCACTTTAAAGTTTATTCTCTTACAAGTAAGGATGTAAAGAAAATAATCTTTCATTAATCCTTCCAAGTCGGCCCCACCAAAATTGCATTATAAAACTAAATGAAGGGAGGTGAACAGTTTGGAACAGAAATAAATAAGACAGTACAGCGTATTCAAAAGGTGAAATATGCATGTCTGGTTGTTCTGTGATGCTCTTAACTTGCATAGAGTTTGTAATGAGTGAGTCTCATCCAGTCATCCTATGTAGATCTTTAAAGCATCATTACACAGAAAAGTGAAACCAGTTTGTGGTCTTAATCATCATCTCAGTAGTTTAGGCTCTTTCATTGGGAAGATGAAAGGTCCCTGCAGCAACCAGGGGAGACCATTAGGCTTCAGTAGGGACATTAAAGGACATTTATATGTCTGTCCTCTCTATTAGGCTGCTTTCATCATCTCACTTGCTTCCTTAAGGTAGATAAGAGTCCCTACTGCTGTACTGCATACTTGGTCAGCATGCGTCCCTCTAGCTAACTTATGTTCACAATGACACATTACAGATCCATTCCTCCCATAATTATGAATCTTATTAGGTCAGACTGTTTCTGTATAATGGACTGGCTATTGATGATGTCCTGCAAGTTTCTTAAAATTACAATTTCACTCCAGTTTTGAATCTTTTGAAGACACACTCATAGTGTTTGTATAATTGTTCAATGAACCCAGTGCTAACATGTGTGTGTAAATGTGCATGCACTGTGTTAGTGCATGCATGTGCCCATCTGCCCTGTTCTCTCCTATGTATTCTACACAGTGAAATCATAATATAAGTCTGAATGTGTAGAAATGTATTATTTAAATAGTCCTCAATAGCACCACCAGATGGACACACATCATCTGAACACCATGATGATTTGCATTTTTCTTCTGCCCAACTGGACATCATAAAGCAGCACTCGGGGTCGTGCTCCTCCAGAAACAGACAGATTTATTCATGGCCTCATTGAAAAACACACGCCGTACATCCAGAGCAGCACTATTAAATCTGTGTGGAGCAAGAGATATAAGGTCTGCTAACTTCATTGGGATTAACTTTGAAGGTTAATTGGTAAAGGGCCTTGGCAGAACATGAGAAGGTCTTAACTCATTCATTAATTTGATCCCCGCCCAAGATAACTGACGGTTATTGCATTACAAGTTACAATGAATGAGAACGGTGTGAGAGATGTGTACAAGATCACATGGAAGAAACGACACAAAATAAAAATGTTTATTTTATGGATTTTGCCCCTCTCTGCCATCAGCTATCGTCAGCACTTCCATGGTGGGGACAGACCTTGATTTTACTAATGGCACAGAGTGAGTAATCTCTCTGTGTGGAACTGACTGAGACGTTTCCATCTCCACACTGACTGATGTCCTCTTGACAACATCATTACATGATGTTGCATGTTGCTAAGGGACCAGCGTTCCTGCAGCACCGAAAGTTGGGCAGAGAGGGGCGTCCAAGAGTGAAGCTACAGTAGGTAAATGTAATGTATAATCCCCCCAGTATATTCAAACAAGGGTGGGGACATTGGTCAGTTGTCTTTAACTTTGCATCAACGTCAAATAAAAGCAATGGCAAAAGCACATAAGCCAAGGCACAGAGGGGCATGGGTGACAACTATTTTTAAAAACATTTCAAAATAGTAAAAAATGGGCATAAGGCATGGAAATAAGGGGTAAGGCGCAAGAAAGGGCCAACCATACAGTACTTGGAACATTGCAAACTTTTGAAGAGCCAACACTTTGACGATCAAAGATTTCCTACATCAAACATTTTTGTCAAAAGCAAAGGTCAGGACACCCCAGTGGTTCACTGAGTAAGAAAATAAGTCTATGTTTTTTATATGTCTATGTCTGTTGTCCTTCCTGCAGCTAACCCTGGTTCGATTTCAACCCAAGGCACTTTACTGCATGTCATCACCCCTCTCTCTCTCTCTCTCTCTCTTTTCTTTCTCTCTGTTCACTGTCTCAATATGAAATAAAACAATATGAAAACAAAAATGTTATCTTAAAAACATTGCTTAAGTATATATAACGGAATATGTATCATAAGTATGCTATGTTAATGTGAGGATAAGAAAAGGCAACAGTAGCAGAGAGGCCTGTAGGATGTAACAGTGGGAACATGAAGTCATGCCTGTATGACAGCACATTATACAAACACATCCAGTGTATTTAGTTAACAGGCTTGAGAAATCCCCTCTGGTGATTTCAGACACTCAGCTTTTATTGTAGGGAAAGAGCATGAGAGTGAAAAGACATCTGAAGTGATAAATTATTACAATAACACATCACAATCATCAGCTGTGATCTTAAGCTGCCATCTTGTGTAATAAAAACAAAACGCTCTGCTCATTCATTAAATGCTTCCAAATGCCTATTGATTCTGGGTAACTGGATTTAGATTTATCTACAACATATAATTTCCTCCTGATAGAATCTTGTGTTCAGAACCACTCAGCATCCCGGGTACATCCTCAAAAGAAGACAGCTACGACCCAATTCAATAATCCATCCTGTCAGATGATGACAGTCCCATCACTGTTATCTTTACTCAAAAAGACAGCAGAGAGACGAGTCGCACCCTGGATAAACAGACCTGGTCCTGATCTATCTGGCCACCCTCTTAGGTTGGTTATTGTAGGTTGGTTGAGTCTTAGTTGAAGGGTCCGTGTCCCCCTTCCAGAGCGGGCACTGGGTAAACGGGGCATGGAACGGTGGGGGGTTCGAACATGGCTAATTAAATTGGCACCTCCATTAATCACACTTTGTGTGCCCTGTGGCCAGCAGAGCGCCGTGACAGTGACAGTGCTGAGAATGATTAATACTTAATGCAGCGTTTAAGAGAATGATTTATGCCATCTGTTAGCCAATGACACACTGCAGATGTTGGCTCCACCGCTCACACATGGACTCCTTGTCAGCAAGGATTAAGGAGGTGATTCATAACTTCATCTGGAGAGCAGTGGGTCACCTCTAAAATTAGGCTGACTTTAGACCATGAACATGGAGGGGTGGTGGGAGGGAGGGGTCAGGGTGGATGGGGATATAGAGGGTGGATGTGCTTGCATAACCTCAGTGTTCTCTTAAGTTGCTTTGGGACACTGGCAGTCTACAGCCTTGTGAACTGATCACCCAGGAAGAGGTGTAGCAGTTAGCTGCTGGGAACATCAACGTTATTGTCACAGACAAACGTTCCACTGTTCAGTGACGACTCCGATTGGCACTACATTGTTCTTTCTGCATTCTACTTATACGATTATTAACCTTGTTGACTTCTCAGTCAACCTTGTTGAGCTCATGTTTACTCTTCTTATTCTGATTTTGCACTTGTAAATGGTTCTGGATAAGACCATCTGCTCAATGCCTCAATTGTAAATTGGTTGCTAACGTTCCCTCCGTCTATACCTGCCTTTTTCAACTCCCTGCCTTGTTACTCATTCAAACAATGTGTCAGAGCCACAAAATAACCTATTGTGTTACCCACCAGTTTGCATGTTTAAAAACAAACGCCGCCCATTCAGCATACAAAGTTGTTCTGTTCTCTACACACACCTCAACTGTGCTTATTTTCACTTCACATGTCTGTCTGTCTGTCTGTCTGTCTGTCTGTCTCTCTTTCAGTGCAAATGAATGTTAATATGTAGTCAATACTGTGTATAATATATAATTTGTTTTATTATTCTGAAAGGTTCTTTCCCTGAAGCCTGTTTGATGTTACAAGTGAAACACTCCTTAGATGTCTCTTTTCCCTGTTCACCATAAAGTGTAAACCACCACAACTACAACCTTCCTTCACATTGACATTAGCGTTAGAATATCCTATAATACAATTGAGAGTCGCGCGCATGCGTGGCTGTTTGTGTGTCTGGGTGGTACAGGCTTGCCTGTGCCTGTCTGGACGGAGCTACGGGAGGGAGAGGGAGGGAGAGAAAGAAAGACGGAGAGGGAGGGAGAGAGAGATAATGCAGCGTTTGCATGTTGCAGTTTGCTTTTGCTTTCGGTTTGCGTGTCGAAAAACAAACACCGATGTTGCTTTCGGTTTGTGTGTCGAAAAGTCTACAGGCTACTAAACAAGAGCCCCGCGCCGGCGCCTAGACGGAAGGGTCACGAAGCGACCCGCACCTCTAATGTTTCATAATCAAGATCAAAACGGATACACATAATTTAGTTTTAGACAGAGACAGAGTAAATGTGGCCTCAGGAGTTGCTATCCTTGGATCGACCCTGACCCGCTCTGGGGAAGGGAAATGAATGTTTGTCAGTCAGGGCTGAGTGCTGCTTGCCCAGAAGCAGTGTGGAGCGGTGGTGTTGCTGTTCCTTAATAGCTCAGGAGACCAGAACGCGGAGCAGGAAAGGTTAATGACATAATAAAAATGCAGAAAACCATTGGACAAGCTGTCATGGCTGTGCTCTTTTAAACATGTCTAACATTTTCAAACATGACTTTAGAGCTGCTTTATCAAATCCCAGTCACACAGTTTATGTTAACACTTTGAAACAATCCATCAGCCATAAACCATTTAGTTTTGCTTTTGGTTTTTCTGCAGTCCCATATAGATTGAAATGTTTTTAGACATTTCAGAAAAATACTATGAATTGGAGCAATATCACAATATCCAAACTTTGCAAATTGCCAATAGCTCCAAGGACCATTGCACCTTAAATTGCTCAGATTTTGCCATCAGTTGGCCTGTCTGTGACCAATGTACATAAAACCCCAGATATGTTGTGAAAGCCTGAGTGCTCAAACTTGGTTATTTGTTGGGATAGAAGAGAGGTAGGGGAGACCAAAAACACACAAAAAAGGAAAAGTTAAAATTCATGGTGTAGCTCATAATAAGCCAAGGGAACCAGTATTTTGTCCAAACAAGGTATTTTGTGAATTTTGAAAGACTCCAATTTGCTACATAATAACATAATTAAAATAATAAGCAGGGTTTCCTTTTGCCTTGAAAAAATGTAAATAACCACACACACACACACACACACACACACACACACACACACACACACACACACACACACACACACACACACACACACACACACACACACACACACACACACACACACACACACACACACACACACACACACACACACCTCCAAAACTACCAGAGAGAGGTTTTCAGTTCCCCATTCTGCTTGTAACAGTGATCTCTGTTCAGTGGTTTTACAAAGACCAGAATGCCTCACGGCTCTCTATAATAACACTTGCTGAATCCACTGAATAGATTTTACAATGTTGTTAGTTAATGTGAACTTATTGTGGAATGTGCTCAGTTCCTTGTTGCTAGCAGGGTGAACACAATAGAGCAATAGAATAATAATAGAGGCTATACATAAAACCAAGCTCTGTCATTTTGAAGAGATGGGAGTGAAGTAGCCATGCATTGCAGGAAACCCACATGGCTTGTTGAAACATGTCGTTTTCTTTCACAGACAATCAGGCCCCTAACAGTGAGCACCAAAGATGGTGAATGGTAAATAAAATGGTAAATGGTGCATCTTTATCACATTTTTTTCCAAAGCGCTTCTAGGTGCATTACATAAGGTGTAGCACAGCAGTGGTAACACACACACGCACGAGTACACACACACGTCACATACACACACGTACACACACACACACACACACACACACACACACACACACACACACACACACACACACACACACACACACACACACACACACACACACACACACACACACACACCTCTAAATCAAAGAAAGTCAAATGTTTTTTTTTCTTCTAAATAATTGCTGCTGATGCTTGCTGAAGTCACCAAGTTACCAGTTTACCAGCGGCAGCCTCAACTGTAAACACAAGCCCTGGACGGCCATCGCACACAGCAGAGAGAAGACAACACATTATCCACTAGAACTGTTGTTTGACAATTGTCACTACTGACTGGGTTGCATTCATCTCTCCGTTAGTGATGGTAATTACTTTAGCGCTGTCTCTGGGACCTGCCAACCAGGGAAAAACAGAGACACAGGACATCATGGAAGCAACAGGCCCTTGACATTACTCTCTGCCTGTTAAGGTAACCCCCATCCCCCAATCCAAGTTCAGGAATCACTGTCCAGTGTCCACTGACTGTACACATGAGAACAAGCTTTCTCTAAAGGCAATCAAAACAAAACAATTGCCATTGATTTATTGTTCACACTGTCGCTGTTTGATATACAGTGATGTTAACTGTAGGCTAATGTAGGCTCTGTCGCACAGCAGTCTGCTCAACATGCTGTAGCACGGCTCCGCCTCTCATGCTCGTCTCCCTAAACTCGGTTGTCATGCGCCCACTACTCGTAGGGGATGCTACGCGGTGTGGGCTTGTAGGTCAGCTGTGTTATCTGCATGACACCGATGTACACTGAAGCAAAAACTTGGCACTAGTTGAGCCGTCTCGGGCTCGGCCATAACGCACGGACATAAATCTGTGATTTAAAAGCACTGCAACGGGTCACAGACAAGCAAGCCATACACATCATTTAACACAAACAACGTCAAATGTAACCTGTGCAATGCAACCTGTGTGATCGTCCATTAGTTCACCGCAGGAACGTGTCGTTGTGTTGAAAAGGTTTACTCATCAAAACTGGTAATAAAACTGTAACCATCAAAGCATGGACAGCACTCAACACTCATGTTATGTCACCATGTGAGTATAATATACTAAACTAAAACATATAGACCAACTTAAAAAGTTTTATATGATAGAACAAAACATATAAAAGTTGAAAAATCTTTGCCAGGGCATTAGAATATTCTAATTTGATTTATCAGTTTCTGGCATCCCTAGTGAGCATACCAATATACATGTCAAATAACTGACTTTCATTCCATGTTGGTAATGAACCCCTGTATGAAGTTTAGTTCAAATCAGAGCCCAAATGAAGTGATGACAATAAAACGTTAACAAAGGGACTTTCGATGGATGAAGGACATATAATACATCATTACCGTTAATTGACCCATCACTTATCACAAAAATCACAAAAATGCAACAAGGAACAACTCTGCCTGGTTCTCTTTACAATGTGACAATGTTATAAGGTTTGCCACTTTGTCTGAGCATGAAAGAGACAATGAATCAAGTGTGTATCTCCTCCTTGGCAGGGCTGAATGCTCTACTGTAGTAAAGGGGCAGCTAGGCGTGACATACATAAGAGAGATATACATAAATAAAGGGATTGTTGGCACCATTATGGAGTCTTCTTTGAATGTGTGTCTATCTAGAGGATTCACCTTTAAGAGGCATCCGCAATTAGTCACTAACATTTTGTGACAAGTTAAACTCCCCTGCAATGTAATTGCAGGGAGTGAGGCTCTCTTGCTGCGCTGTTTGCCAACATTTAAGTAGAAAACAAAATGCTTAGCTCTACGGTTCTAGTTTTATGTTTCCATGTTCACTTGGGGCATTAGTGTTAATAGAATATCCACTCAAAACGACAGATCATCATCTTTGGGTGGGTGTTTGAGCTCTTCAATTGGTCCTCATGAATCATAAACACAGATTGTGTTGAGTCACTCATCACTTCACTGCCTCTAACTGGGTCGTCACATCGACAGGAGCAATTACAGCCAAAAACAATCCCACTGAGACAAACCTGCTGTCACTCACCATGTCACTTTTATGTATGAGCTGGAAGCAGTCAGGACAGAAACATAAAGTGGAGAAAAAGTAAGGAAATGGAGAGAAACAGAGGGATTGGGGCTTTGTGGATGGCATGGCAGGTCTCACAGGTCGATAGGAGACAAACGCATGACTAATAAGCCAATGATGAAGCCTAGAATACATTGGCCGTCTCGCCAAAGCTTGACTCTTACAAATGTGTTATTGACTCTGCTCTGGTTCAACCAGCTGGACACAGACATAAACACAGCTGCTGTCCTTTGAAGTGATGAAGCAGATTGAGACAGGGTGAGAGACACGGAGAAAGAAAGAGAGAGAAAGTCAGACAGACAGACACAGATGTGAATTGTTTATCATCAAGTCTTATTTAAGATAATTACTGACAAGAGCAGAATGACAGTTTGAGGACAAACAAACAAAATCCTTATAACAACTCAACCATTTCATTGGATCGTTTCAAAGCACCACTTAATAGAAATGAATGCTACCAAATAACCCAAATTGCAACCAGATGCTCAATCAAGATGATCACCTATGTCAGACAGCGCCTCCTACCGGCTGCTTGTAGAACAGACTTACTGCTGATGAAAAGCCAACAGACCCAGGGCCAGAAACAGCCTGCTCATAAAAATGAAATAACTCCTCTTTAAGTCCAGGGCTGGAGGCTTTGGAGAGATATATTTCAAATCTGCATTGTGATTAAAAATACATTCTTAATCAAGTTGTAGAAAATAAAGCCGCTGTGAATTGCTCACAAATGGTTTATTAACGTCACACCTAAACAACATCGTACATTGTACAGCAGGTAGTGGGATAGCAGTCAAACTGTTTCTAACAGAGTTATCATGAAGCACATTAAATCTATATAATGTACAGTTATTAATCATACTAATGCAGTATATGAACTAGTGCTGTGTGGTTGGGATATTACTTATGGGGCTTGGGGGCTGACTAACAGTCATACAGCCATACATCCCTGTGTGACTCAGAGCACAGTGTACCCATAGACTGCTCCTTGATTTGTGTATGGTTATGTATTGGTTGATGACTATGTAGTGCATGTGATGAAAAGAATGAAAGAGACTGAGTGAATGAACAAACTAGTACACACACATGTCCATGCATGTAGGTCTGCATCAGACCTGTTGAAAGAGAGAGTTAGGACACACTTTGATCTTACTGTGATGTGATCACATGGTTCATGCATTGTGCGTGTTTCATCAACACACATTATGAGGATTCAATGTTTGGAAAATACAGTAGTGTATGAAACTATACAGTAGTGTATAGAACTATACAGTAGTGTATGAAACTATACAGTAGTGTATGAAACTATACAGTAGTGTATGGAACTATACAGTAGTGTATGGAACTATATAGTAGTGTATGGAACTATATAGTAGTGTATGGAACTATACAGTAGTGTATGGAACTATATAGTAGTGTATGGAACTATATAGTAGTGTATGGAACTATATATATAGTAGTGTATGGAACTATATAGTAGTGTATGGAACTATATAGTAGTGTATGGAACTATACAGTAGTGTATGGAACTATACAGTAATGTTTGGAACTATTGGTCCCCTGATGGCAAGCGTTACTTCCCCATTTTTCTTGTTGTTGTTGTATCTGTAGCAAAACTGTAAATTGGTCTTGGCAATAAATTATTAAATATTATATGAACATTCTCTGTTGCTCTCTCTCTCTCTCAACACCAAAATTCGACCTTGTTGCCGTGTGTGTGTGTGTGTGTGTGTGTGTGTGTGTGTGTGTGTGTGTGTGTGTGTGTGTGTGTGTGTGTGTGTGTGTGTGTGTGTGTGTGTGTGCGCACAACAACAGCAGAGCGTGCTTCCACACAGCATGTGCATGTGTGTTTCCAGGCAGGGGACTGGGTGATAAATGTGTCACAGGGTGCTGACAGAGCAGGCTGTGGAGACCCCTGTGGTCCCACCAGAAACAGCAGAGAGCTGTGGGCTGCATGGGGGCTAATCACAACTGTCTCAGGAGAGCCTTTCCCCACCCAATGACAAATGACACTGCTATACACCTTTCAACACACACACACACACACACACACACACACACACACACACACACACACACACACACTTCTGTACACCCACACTAAACATGTATCCATCCACTCTCATTCATTCTACCATCTTTCCCTTATCGATCAAGTCAAGAGTCTAGACAAAACGTACTTATAGAACACTAGCTCAAAAACACTCAAAAGTCGATCCTGACTCCACTTGGGCAAGTGTTGAAGTGTCCTTGAGCAAAACACGTAACCCCTTACTGCTCCTCATGAGCAGGTTGCATCCATCAGTGTGTGAATGGGTGAATGTAATGCACATTGTAAAGCGCTTTGGATAAATGCACTATATAAACGCACCATTTAACATTTAATTTCTCAACGGTCAGTTGGAAATCAGAAGCAAGTTTAGAAAAAAGGAAGGATTTGAGTTTTTCTAAGAAAGGTGGTTAACACTGTCTGTCTGTCTCTCTGACTACATGACACAATTTACACCTAACATTAAAATGCAGTCTATATCTGAATTTATATGAGTTCATGTCTGCATTGTGTGATCAGATCTCATTTGTCCCGTACAATATGCAAACTTCGAAAGCACACCAGTAGGTGGGATGGTGACGAGTCAGACAGCTGTCAACAAACATGTCAGGTGTAGTGTTGTCATCTATGATGCTATACTGTACAACCTGTACTTATGTTTCCTCTGCAGAGGAAGTGGTCAAGGCTTTGAGTCATGAACTCTGCTGTTCATGAGTTAACTAAAAAATCTAAAGTATTAAAGCTTTCAGAGTGACGGAGCTCCACAACCCTAGCCAGAACTGTAGTTCCCCTCAATGCTTCTGCATTGAAATGAAAAATCACACTAAAATCACACTGTTAGAGCATTGTTTCCTTCACTTTAAAGATCCTCTAGGATCATTAAAGTGCATAGAGGCTCTGTTTGGTCACGCTGTTAAGAGAGATAGCTACACTCATTCTATCCTGACAAATGTTTGCATGTGTGATCAGTGTTGACAGTGTGTACACAGAGCAGTGAAAAACTAAACACTAATTATGGAAATATCTGCCCCCGCCGGTCCCCATTCTCTTCCCACTTTTTATCTCTCTCCTTCTCTCTCACACACACACACACACACACACACACACACAGTCAACCCATCACACACTGTACTGTCGTGTCGACCCACTCACAGCCTGAGACACACACACACAGACACACACACGGACTCACAGAGCACAGTGAAGCAGAACGTGTTTAGCCCCTAACTGGCCGTCAATCTTCCCCCGCTGCGAAGTGGCCTTGCTGGAGGCTGGACAGCAGCATCTCTGCTTCCCTGTCCTGCTGCTGCTGGGGCTGATTTGAGCATCAGACCACCAGACCCCCACAGGAGCAAGAAGAACACCAAACAACTGGGAGTTAAGAGAAACCAGAGAGAGAGCTGGGGGAGGAATTTTAACCTAATTTGCACTTCATCGCATGGCTTAACTTGTTACTGATTTTCATTTAAGAAACATGACTCAATGGAGAGAGAGAGAGAGAGAGAGAGAGAGAGAGAGAGAGAGAGAGAGAGAGAGAGAGAGAGAGAGAGAGAGAGAGAAAGCCCCTGTGAGTGCTAGCTAGCAACACACTAGTGATGAAGAAGCTAGTAGCTACTTCTGTGACCGTATGGCTACTGAAACATACTTTGAAGCATGGCACAATTGTTGGCAAAAGTTTGGAATATTTTTCACTTCTCCTACTCCAGTGAAAACCTAAAATAATGTGTGTGCTGTGACGTGCACGCACACACACAGTTTTAACCGGATACTTGAGTCCCTTGGCATGTAATAAATCTTATAGTTGATGGTTTCTGAGCTCCACAGACCTGCCATCCACAAACCCATGTGTTCATGATCCTCTCTCCTGTCTGACACCTGAGAGTAAAACTTAAGGTAGAGCTGTAGGGAAAATGTAGACTATACTATCCACTCCACCCTGAGTGGAAAAACTATAAAATTGCAGGTAATTATATACTGTATACCAGTCAACCCTAAACAGAGGTGTGATTTCAAACCACATCACCATCTACATTGTTTAAATTGTATGCTGTACAAACATGACACAGGTCAACGCGACCCTCAGACCTTGAACCGCTTATACAAAAGTGAGCAGAATTCGCTCAAATGCCACCCTTTTAACATTGCCCTATTATAGCGCCACCAGGAGGCAGATTTTTTTTTATATTTCTCGTAGACATTTTGTCCAAACATCATGCAAATTGCACATTATCTCTATAGTCAAGTGATCAAGACTGATCCGTCTGATTTTTCATATTCCATCCTGATTGGCAAATTCCGAACATTGATGGCCCATATTATGGAAAATATCATATCCAGTCGGGTGAAGTTTTCATAATTTATTAGGAAGATTCAGGCAGAGAGACATTCACACACTCACAGCAGACAGAGATCTGGCCTCCATGGCCAGACCGTGGGCCCCGTGGGGCCGAAGCCTCCTGAGCACCAATGTAAGACAGTTCTTATAGTCCACATTGTACCAGAGATGCTATTCTAAATGGTCATATAAGGTATGTACTAAAGATAAGAGCGACACAAACATAGGTACACATACAAATAGCTGACTGAGTGAGAGTAGCATGGGAGAGTAGCTCAGCTGTTAGATGGACAGCTGTAGCTGAGTTGGAAATAGCACATTTATGTGAAATATTGCTTCAATGAGATAACCAACAAATACACAATATATATACTTGGCAATCTATACATGTATGCCACCACACCCAATAACCTACCTGACCTGGCGAAGACCTGTGCTCCAAGGAGCACTTTTTCTATTTCCCCCCCCCCCTTTTTTAGGAAAAGCCTGTGATCCAGGACAATACTGTTTAGGAACTGTACAACTTATTTGTTAGACAAGGTATTTTGTAATGCTAGTCCCATAGCCTACATTTTGTGAAAGGAATTAAGACTCCAGACACATAGAATAGTGTATTTCTGTCTGCAGGAGAACTGTGACATTTGCATTAACACATTTGTGTCAAGATACCGGCTTTGGTCTACTGTATTTTCATATGGTTGCATACCGTCATTCGTTCCTGACATTTCATTTGGTTATGGGATGGTATTTATGTAAAATGAAAATATATAAAAAAGAACATAAATGCTGTGGGTCTTATATGCAATTAGCCTACTTAGACAATTTTTGGGGGGGTTTTGGGCCACCCGATAGCTACTGTAAATGGTTCAGTTGCAAAATGCCCTCAGTGTCCCCGATTTTCTGTGTGTTGTGTGTGTACCTCTGTCTGGATGCATGAAGTGTTTACAGTATGTGCCAGTGTGTAGTGTGCATGTACAGTAGTGTTTATGTCACATGTCAGTGTGTAGTGTGAGGTCATGTAGTGTTTTTGTGTCAGTGTGTAGTGTGCATGCACACAGTAGTGTTTATGTGTCAGTGTGCAGTGTGAGGTCAGGAGTCCTCAATATCTCTACAAATCCCATCTTTCCCTGTAGAGCTGAACCCCCACAAGCCCCTGCAGCACCACAGGTCAAAGGTCAATGAGCAACACTCTGGACCCCCAGTCCAAGCTCTACTAACGACCTCTATGTTCCAGGCCGTTTAAAAGCTGATCTAGGATCATGTGACTGTTCCCTGCCTCTATTTACAGAGCATTCTCCAGAGAACACTTGTTTTCACCCACCCTGCACACATTGTTGCTTTTATTTTATTCATTACATTTATCAGAGGCCATGGCAGGGAGAAAGGGCTTCATTTCTCTACACACAGCCAGCTGGTCTCTGCCCTAAAACGGTGGGCTTGTGAAAGATAATGATAATAATAATAACAAGAGTAAACCTGGGACAGGAAAATCTCCTCCCTAACAGCGGTAGGGGGTACAATGTCAGAGGAGATAATAATAACAAAACCTGCGGTGTGGTACAGTATGAGGCTTTTCATATTTATACAACCACTAATGATGTGTGTGTGTGGCTGGCTTTGTCTGCTGCCAGGTGGCTGCGCTGCAAACCGGGCAGCACCGCCACACACACTGACGGGATAATGAACAACAATGGAGGGAATACAAAAGCACCAATTGAGCACCGAAGTCTGACATCACTGTCAGACTTCGGTGCTCAAGAGTAGCCAATCATTTTTTACCCCATTTTTCTCCCCCAATTTAGTCGTTATGCCAATTAATTCCTCCCACATATTTCTGTGTTGATACCGCTGTCGTATCCTAGTGAGGAGGAGCTGTTCCGCTGGTTTGTGGCTTTATTTTTTGTGTTGAAATCCCCATAGGGGAATCTTAGATCACGTCATATAAGAACTGTGTTCCAAACATAAACACACCACCCCGGCATTTCTGTCAGGGGAGTGGCTCTGCATCGTTTGTGATATTCATTCATATTTGATACAGCCTGTTTCTGGTGAAAATTGAATTAATTCTTCGTTAAAAGTCTTAAAGGGATTCTAGGCAACATTAAGCCTACATTTTAAAAATATTTATATTTTTTCCCCTCTATCAGCCACTGTATAATGATGCTGAGGTGTTTTCCTGCATTGAAACACAGTCCTCTTTCTGAAATCCGTATTTTCCCTACAGTTTATGTTTGTCCAGGACGTAAATGCACGGATGCGCATGTGCACGTCCGTGCGCGTCCGTATGAACTGTTCGAGTGAAACCGAATGGAACCGAGTGCAGCCGACAAAAATGGAACGAGCCGCCATTGTTTTCTGTGGGCAGTTTTCACTTTTTACTTTCGGTTTTAAAACGCTCTCAAACTTCTTTTTTGAGGCAGGGAATTTACTTTTAAGATATCGTTTGGATAGAATTTAGTTGTTTAACTTCATATATGCGGTCAATTTATCATGACAGAGCCTATTTAAAAAAAAAAATTCAGAGAACCGGAAGGGGCGGGCAGTGACGTGCATCGTATCCGAATAAAGAAGCCTATTTTCGGCATGGCCCGTTTAGAAGTCCCCCTGCGTCACCCCCTGGTGGTCGGGGAAACAAACTGCTGATGAGGAGAGGGGGGGGGGGGGGGGTGGGGGGGCGGTGTTTGACAACAGTTTCTTTCTCTTTTTTATCTCTGAACTTGCCTACAATCCCTTTAAGAACTACACTTCCGGGTCTGAAATCACTGTCCCTACAGCAGCCGCCTTCATGGAAAATGTAGTCTTTGGGTCGTTTGACTCGTTTCTAGCACTTATTGTGTTACTCTTTAGGTAAATGTGTACATTTCCACCTTCAGTTGATGCTTCATATCCACATGAGTAAAATCGCCGGGGTGGTGTGTTTATTTTTGGAACACAGTTCTTATAAGGCGATCTAAGATTCCCCTATGGGGATTTTGACACAAAAAAATAAAGCCACAAACTAGCGGAACAGTGCCCTCTAGCGGCAGTGACGCCAGGACTTCAGTGCTCTATTTACCCCAAAATGATATCCCCCGTTCCTGTAAACTTCTTCTTTCCCCCTGTGCACTAATTTACCTCTTCGCACCGAAAACACATTGAGGCCGTCTTTCTCTGTGAGACTGCTGATGAATTACAAGAACAGTGATATTGGTTTCTGGGAGCAGTTAAGCGGTTAAACAGACTTTTTTGAAGCCACTTTTTCAGCGAATTGAAATCCGCCATCTTTGAACTTCGGGTCCCGAAATTAAACCGGAAACGACTGCTATTGGCTGCAACCGCAGCCCGTCTCTCTTTCTTTGTCCTCTATCTTACTCTCTCCCTCCCTGTCTTTCAATTTCTCTCTCACATGTGTTTGTTTCCTGGAGCATTTGTAGGTCAGAAAGCATTGGGAGTCTGGGGAGGGATCAGGTTTATTTCTCGGTCTGGTTTGAAAGTTGCTTATGAATGCTAAATCCTACTAGCATCCTGCCTGTGGACAATATGCTCTGAACACACACACAAGCACACACGCGCGCACACGTACAGTAAAGACATTCATATGCACACAAACACATATGCTGTGTATCCTACTATCCTACTATAATCCTACTATAATCCTACTATCCTACTATCCTACTATAATTCTAGTAACCTCTGTGCGTTTGTAGTGGTGGTGGTGGTGAAGACACCCGGTTCTCCTCACTGGCTGGACCAATTGCTCTGATTTTGCACACAGCCATTGACCATTACCATCTGAACGCAACTGTGAAGCCCGTTTTTCAATTTCATCAAATCTCAGCTTCTTATTAGCGTTTTTGTGTCAAACACTGTCGCCATGGTTACGGGCCTGCCCAGCTATGGGACGAACTGCCTCCCGGGTTGCCAGATCATGTGCGCATATCCCCCCACGGATGCGCTGCGCCGACCGGGTATGGTCTAGTTCTAGTAATTCTAGTAACCTCTGTGCGTTTGTAGTGGTGGTGGTGGTGAAGCTACCCGGTTCTCCCCACTGGCTGGACCAATTGCTCTGATTTTGCACACAGCCATTGACCATTACCATCTGAACTTAACTGTGAAGCCCGTTTTTCAATTTCATCAAATCTCAGCTTCTTATTAGCACTTATGTGTCAAACAATAGCAGATAACGTTGCCAGGTTTCGCGCGTGAAACAAGCAGCAAGGTCTATGAAAACAACGGCAAACGAAGCAAGCCCTACAAGCAACAAGGTCTCTGAAAAGAAGGCCAAACGCAGCGAATGAAGCGCCTTCACACATATACATTGCCTCTTGGAAAACAGCCGCTCTACAAGCTCAGAACGCGTACCCACACCCACCTGCACTTTCACAAACAACGCCAAAACACACTACCACCAATAGTGAAGCTACCCGGTTCTCCTCACTGGCTGGACCAATTGCTCTGATTTTGCACACAGCCATTGACCATTACCATCTGAACACAACTGTGAAGCCCGTTTTTCAATTTCATCAAATCTCAGCTTCTTATTAGCGTTTTTGTGTCAAACACTGTCGCCATGGTTACGGGGCTGCCCAGCTATGGGACGAACTGCCTCCCGGGTTGCCAGATCATGTGCGCATATCCCCCCACGGCTGCGCTGCGCCGACCGGGTATGGTCTAGTTCAAACAAATTACATACACAAATAAGCCTATACACCAGGTGTGCCATTGATTGAATAGCCAAGGCGTTCATAATCTCCCAAGGTCTGCAGGAAGGGAAAACCTAAGTCTTGCTCATTCTGGTCAAAGAAGTGTCAAACCAGACATGAAGATAAAGCAAGTGACACATTGTTTCTGCTAGGTGCTTTACCTGGGAAGATATGACCTTATCTGCTTCATTTGCTTGCTCCAGTTGACACACACACACACACACACACACACACACACACACACACACACACACACACACACACACACACACACACACACACACACACACACACACACACACACACACACACACACACACACACACACACACACACACACACACACACACATTAATGTGTTTCTCTGCGGGGGGAACAAACAACCAGAGTGCTAGTGCTGTATGTACAACCGCCGTAGTGGACGACACTACGGCTGTTCTAATTATTATTATCATAGAGGATATCAGATTCAGAGATGCTGGGAATAACCTGTACATGTGATAAAAGAATATACAGGAATAGGAACTAGTATACTACCTTTCTCCACTAAAAGTTCACCGTTATAAAGGAAAGCGGCGCACGTGCGTGTGTGTGTGTGTGTGGCAGCTATGTGACCTCCTTCAACCTCAACAGAATGATAGAAGGGAGTTTCTACTGGAGTGATATACCTGCTCATTATCTAAAGATCAACACCCTCACAGATTACACACCAGCACTAAGATCCAGGTGTCACACTCACACTTACAGTATTACTATACTTGTGAAGACATCAAAATTCAAACCCTATTCGTCGCAAACGAAAAATAGCAAATCTACAAAGTCATAACACATATCATAGTTAGTATTATCAAGTTAATATGAAGCTAGAGGTTGTGATGATGTTATCTTATCCAATCACCCCAGGCTGGGACAAGGACAAACACACAAGACTAATGTCTCTGTAAGCGACTTTTATTCTCAACTAACGTGTGTGTATGTGTGTGTGTATGTGTATGTGTATGTGTATGTGTATGTGTGTGTGTGTGTGTGTGTGTGTGTGTGTGTGTGTGTGTGTGTCCTCCCTACAGCCTACGGAAGCACACACCTTCAATCTCGGCTTAATGAGTGCCTAGGGAAGTAGACACTGAAGTAGACACTGCAGTCTGGTTTGAGCTCACAACCGCGCCTCCCAGGGTGATGAGCTCTTCACCAGAATCGCTCAAGTGTAACCAAGTCAAGTAATCACTCTTTAGCAACCTTTAGACTGACAGGACAAACTGAGAGAGAGAGAGAGGGGGGTGGGGGACAGAGAGAGAGAAAGAGAGACAGAGATAGAGAGGGGGGGGGGGGCTCAGTGACTTAAGGGGTAGAGCTTGAGAATCTGAAGGTTCAAAGTTCAATCCCCGGATCACCCTGGGTTAGTGTTGCAGTGTCCTTGAGCAAGACGCTGAACTCCATGAGCAGGTTGGTGCCTTGTACAGTATGTGTAGCAGGATGGGTGTTGTCTCCCACTCTGCCCACGGCCCATTCTCCTCCCACTAGTCAGTGGGCTGATTGCCTGCAATATTTAAGCGGCACACTCTCAGCCCTCATCAGTGTCTCGTTGAGTTGTGTGCGGGTCGTCAGACCGGTCTCCTAAAGCTGGCCCGTTGGGCTTCAGCAAGCCACGCTTGTCCTCGGCGTGTGCGGGTCCTCACAAGTGTTTCCGAAACCAAGGTGGCCCGTTGGGCTTCAGTTTGTGTCTCGTTACACATCAGCGCAGGTATGTCTCTCTGTCGGCCTGCCCCTCTACCCTCTTACACCAGCACTGGTCCATATGTACTGTATACACAGTATAATGTATTGTGGTTAACTCACTGTCGTACTTAGTACTTTTATCCCTTCTTATTGATGATGATGATACTGATGAAATTATACTATTAAGTAAATAAAGGCTTTTGTACTTTTGTTAAAACACGTTTCTGCCTTCCTAACTGTGCTGTAACGAACCGTGTGAGGAGTCACATATGTAACCAGGCGTCTTAGTTGAGGTAGGTTTATATTATAGTTATAAGTATTTCCCAGGGCGCAATTCCCTATGTGGCGTAGTTGGCTACCAGTCCTCATACCGCCCTGTTACACATGGTTGCCTCAGCCATCTGTGTTTGTATGTGTGAGTGAATGGGTGAATGTAAAGCACATTGTAAAGCACTTTGGATGAGGACGCTGTAAATGTTTACTATTTAAAATGTAAAAAAAAACTATAAAATCTGCACACCAGAATGCTACTCCCATCGCGGGTTATTGTTTATTGGTTACGTTTCGAGCAGGGAGCCTCTTCCTCAGACCGTACCATTTAGGGAGAAGGGAGAGAGAGAGAGAGGGGAATAAAAGCTCAGGAGGAAAGTTTTCATGAGTAATCAAAGATATGGAGAATATCGCTAGCCTGACACTCAGCCTGAATTTTCATTTAGTTTCTCCATTATTCAGTCTGAAAGCCCTCTCAGTGCAGCCGTTTTCTGAGATGGGGGCGTGGCCAAAGTGGGACTCTTTGAAGATTGGTTCACACTGGATTATCCCGATCTCAATTGGGCCGGGCCGCCGGTTAGATTTTCAACTGAGAAAACCCCGCCTTCGACAGCGTCACCAGACCCTGAATGAGAGGCTAGCGATTCAGGGAATGGAGCCAGGCTAGAATATCGCTATCGTACAGCGTAAGTTTAAGCGTTACACTGGCAGCATGAATGTAACAACCCTAGAAAGTATATAGAACATAGAACACTCATGAAAAATGAGCCACCCACATGTCAGATATCTGTATGAAAGGACTGCACATAGACACATTTCTAAACCCAAGGGATTGTTTTTACATGAGAGAGCATATAGCATCAATGTCAGTGGAAACGCTGGTCTTCTCCACAGCCTCCAACTCCCACACTTTCAACGCTGTCAGTTCCATCTAAAAGTGGTGAGCCAGCGGATACAGAGAAGCTCAGGCCTTTATCACCAAATAACTGAGAAGATATTTTTCTTCTCAGCCTTTTCTCCCTCTCTCTTTTCTGTGTCTGGTCCAAAGCCGGAGCCACAGACGGGCTGATCTTAAATCCTTCAGCAGGAGCGTGTGGTGCCAGGCGACTCACTGGACTGGGATAAATCCTCAGTACCGTGGTCACTCTGCTGAATGGGCCCTCGCACCATCCCCAACTCCCAGAATGCATCTCGTAGCCTGAGCCAATGCACGGCCAGTGGAGCAAGCAGCCGCCTCTCCTGAGAGCTAAAAACCAAGTACATTTATCAGCTGTGATGACAACTCTGAGCCAGAGGGCAGCTCCCCAAACCCACCAGCACCATCGCCACGACCCGATCAAAACAACTCCTCTCCCTCTTTCTCTTCCTTCTCCTGTTCAGTGTCAGCCGCCATCTGTCTGTTCTATCCATACAAGAAGGGGAAAGAAGTAAAAAATCAATGTCTGGAAGAGGGCGGCTGGTGGCTCAGCCAGTTAGTACACAGACCATGTGTTCCTTGTGAACTACAAGGACCTCAGTTTGAATCCAACTCCCGTTACTTGTCTCTCATGTCTCTCCTCTCTGCCCTGAGCTTCCTGTCTTTCTACACTCTCCTATCTAAGAAATAAAGACAAATAAATAGCACAGAGAAAGAAACGTGCCTGGGAAAAATACCTGAAAGGAACACTGTGCCCTCTTCATAGTATTTTCCTATGCCTGTCTGTAGTGAATAAAGTCCAGACAGACAAACACATTCCTGACTGCCTGCTGTTCTGGCAGAGTTGTTTCTGAGGTGACTGAGTTAGCCCGCCATGCTATGCTCTCCCTCTGATGGGATTAGCTTCAGAAGGCTTGGCTGAGGAAAACAACCCTTCATTACTTCTCCATAAGGTCAAACCAGCACAAATGGCTGTGTTACATCATGCTCAAATGAGTCAGTGACAATTAGCCTTCTCTAATTGTGGAGTTTTTTGTTTTACGCCAATATGAGGGATAAATGTCATGGTTCATTGAAAGACAGAGCAAATGAACAGTGTCAGATGTAACCTCCCTGTGTTCAGATGACACCCTCTGTCTTAGGGTTTTTATTATTCAAACTGGCCTGGGACCACATCCTTCACTAAAGGACGGGGAATGGCTTCACTTAGAGAGTTGTTGCAAAGGCTCCAGGGCTTGTGTTACCTCACCAAGCCAATCTGAATACAAAAAAAGAGGACAGAATGAGACTAAAGTAGAAAAATGTCCGTCCCATAAGTCTTTGTGTCTCCTGCCAAACCCAGGCTATCCATTTCATAAACAGCATATTCCTGCAGCAGTGGAGGGCCTCCGTCGACAAGGCTCCCCAAGGGTATCTGCCTTTTAGTTCTGCCTTTCAGCTCGTTCACTCAGCTAATGAGAACATTAATTACATCCCACCAAAAAGCATCTAAAAAAATTGTGTGCCTGCACACTCGCGGGTGAGAGACGCGTGCACGTTGTTCCAGAGGTGATGGTTTAAGGCAAACACTTCTGAGTATTGCTAAAATGCCTCAGGGAGGAAGTACAGTGAGATATTACCATGCACTAATTAGGTGGAAACAAATTATGTAAGGCGGTGCAAGACGGTAGACGCCGTGCGGTGTGCAAAAACATCTATTTGGCAGCAGAGATTATCAGAGGTGTAGCTGAATGGGAAGAGAGGATGTCTGGGAATCAGAAGGTCCCCGGTTCACCTCGGGCCCCGATCTACGTGTCTCTCCTTTCACCAGACATCTCTGCATCAACAGGTTTCCATTGTCAGCTGTCTTGTGGTCACATGACACCAGCGCTAAGCAGAGTAAAAGCCATATTAAACATCATTCTGCTGCTAATGCCTTTTCTCCTGTCCCCTGTGATCAGCCTACTTCCAGTCATAATCCCAGCCTAAGCTGGTTCTTAATTAGCCCAGCTGACCCAACAGACAAAGGACAAGTCACAGACCTCAGGGCAGTCGGTCCTCGGCTGAAGCTCTGTGTTCTACGGAGCTCTCTAGAGACAGAGGAGCTCCTGCATCCTAGGTCTGCTTCTGATCTCTGCAGTGTAATGTATTTATCGGAAAAGACATATAGAAGGTCATAAGTATGACGTACATTTCTAGATTAGCATTTTTGCATGGTGGAAAAACAACACCAAAAATGCATAATTCACGTTGCTTTGATTTATGGAATTTATGGAGATTTGTGAATATTTACATACAGGCAGGTGGGAGTGCGCGCACACACACACACACACACACACACACACACACACACACACACACACACACACACACACACACACACACACACACACACACACACACACACACACACACACACACACACACACACACACACACACACGCACGCTGTTGGCTGTTACGGCGTCCATCGCATCCAGTCGGTAGAGCTTGGAACAAACAAAGTCTTTCAGACTGTTTGACGAGGCGTCTCTCAGGAACGCCAGGCAGCTGAGCAATCCTCCTGTCTGTCTGTCTGTCTGCCTGTCTGTCTGTCTGTCTGTCTGTCTGTCATGGGCCTGTTCATACCCATACCGGTGTCTTCTCAGTGGGCAGACGAGCAAATTCTTTGAAAACATCCATCTGCTGAAAACTTTGAAAGACTCTTAAGTCGCTAAATCGTGGTGGTGATGGATGTATAAGTCTGCCATGAATTACTGTATACTAATCCATATAAGAGCATTATGTGGCTTTGGGTTGTACCCGTTATTGAGGTGTACAATAACAGTACAGTGCAGCATTACCGATCAAAAGATAGTGATGAGGTGATGTTAGGTAGTGGTTTACTGCCAGCTGGCAACTGCCACCCCAGCTGTGACTATATGCCCCCATAACCCACCAGCAGCTGTCACAGCTGACTGTCACCACAGGGCCCTTTGGGCACCCAAAGATGCCCTCTGGGCACCCAAAGATCACTGGGGCGTAGTGAAAAATTGGTTGTTTTAGTTAATAGTCTGAATGTTTCTCACCTTCCCCATCAGCTATACGCTGAAATCAGTCAGTGAGTTAACCACATGAATCCTAGCATCACTATTCTGGGGCAAACATTCAGCAAAAATAGCAGGCTCAATGTAGCCTGACAGCGTGTCGCGGGTCCCGAGCACGACAGCCTTTGCTGCATGTCATTCCCCGTGTCTCTCTCCCCGTGTCATGTCTCTCTTCACTAATATTATCCAATAAAGGCATAAAAATGCAAAAACAATTCTTACAACAAAAATAAATGATGATCAACAAACTCACAATCACAATGTGGTGATGCATTGTGACCTTGTAGATCGGCTATTTTCGGCAAAGATTTAGAGCAGAGCAAAAACAGGAGGGGGCCTACTAGTATAGATCCCTGCAGGACTCCGATTAAGCAGTAGAGAAGACAGGGTTCACACTTGTGAGAGGATTTTGTTTTCTAGCCCAAAGAACCTGGTCAGACCAGCTCTACCACCTCCCCTAAGTGATCCATCATCACACAAAGACAACTAAAGCCTGCATCCGTTACACAAGCAGGGAGGGGGGAAGAGAGGACCGGAGTGACTGTTTTGACTTTGCTGTGAATGCGTTGGTTTCAAGTTTCACTGGAGGTATCTCAGACAAAGACACTATAAGGGCGGCCTGCCACAACCGCTATGAACCTGGGCACTTTGTGTGCAGCTGGGATTGCGCTAAAGAAGCACGCCTAAAATCTGTAGCCGTCCAAAGGAAAATAATTGAAACACGGCCAACAGGGCGGGCTAAATATAAAGTGCACAGGAGAGCCTTTCCTCTCCTCTGGGTAGAGGAGCGAGGAGCAACGCTCTACAGCATCAGTCTTCCAGACCCACTTTCTGCAGGCTGGAGGAGCTAGAGAGACTGAGACTGTGTGTGTGTGTGTGTGTGTGTGTGTGTGTGTGTGTGTGTGTGTGTGTGTGTGTGTGTGTGTGTGTGTGTGTGTGTGTGTGTGTGTGTGTGTGTGTGTGTGTGTGTGTGTGTGTGTGTGTGTGTGTTTTGTTTAGACTAAAACACAGAAGTTTATTTTGTCTCATTCGTCGCCTGCAGCCCGGCTCTCGTCTGCGGCGAGTGATACATTTCACATCAGTTATTCAGGTATAACAGATCCTTTTATGTTGCATAAGAACTATAATGGTGCTGTCATTTCACACCTGTCCATTGATGGTATATTTAGTGAGTTGAATATGAACACACACACACACACACACACACACACACACACACACACACACACACACACACACACACACACACACACACACACACACACACACACACACACACACACACACACACACACACACACACACACACACACACAAATATCATGTTCTAACTCGTCCAAAGCATAGTGGGATCAGTGACACAGAAGAAAAATAAGTGGTCATTATTGGCACCCCTTCCAAAATAACATAATGTACATGAATCAAATTAGAGATGCTCTTTGAAAAACAGCATGCTGCAAGAAAACACTAAAAGCAAAGGATCTGCACTTGAGATGAAAGAAAGAAAGAATCTCAGCCAAATGCATTGTGTGTAGACGATTATTCAATCAAGTATTGAATGAGGACAAACTAAGGTACAAGTACTTAGCCAATGAGGGTGGATAAATGATTAACATCGAACAGAACAAGCATGCTGATTAAAAGCTGTTGTCCGGGGTGCTCCATTGGCTGACCAACCCTCTCTGCTGCAACCCCCGAAATGACATTATCCGTGATTCGATTGCCTCTGGAGACCTGAGTTGCCATGCTGTTTCCCCTCTATGAACCTCAGTGTCCTCTCTCTCTACTGTCCTGTCCAAATAAAGCAAAAACTGATCTGGTGAATGTCACCATGCGTATTCTCCACTTTCAATATTATTTCACGCTCACTTAACTCTTTTCTAAATACGACTACAGAATACAAGATATAGTTATCTAACCCCCCACTTGTTGGACCAATGGCTGGTCTTGATTCCTGGCCCCTCTATAAAGCACTTACAATGAAAGAGACCTTACCAAGATAATATGTGTCACAGATAATTATCTCCCCAGGTCTGCCCAGATCCCTCCCTCAGAATGGTTCCTTTCAGAGCTCTTTGTTAGCCTGTACAGAATCAGCCAGTGGACTCTGATATGACTGAGCAAAGACAGAGGGCCGCCCTAAATGGCAGAAGACTCCCAAATGAAGTGATCCCTACTCTAGGGTATTACTCTACCTTAAACGCGCGCGCGCGCACACACACACACACACACACACACACACACACACACACACACACACACACACACACACACACACACACACACACACACACACACACACACACACACACACACACACACACACACACACACACACACACACACACACACACACACACACACACTTCAGAGCCGGGGACCTGCTCTCTCTCTCTGCTAGGCATGCAACGGTATGACATTTTACAGTGCGGTATCAAACTAAATACCACGGTTTACGGTATTTCACGGTATTAAAATGTTTTTTTTATTTAAATTTTTTATATATTTGTATTACATTTTTTGGTACTAGGGCCCATCAAAAAACAATATATCATTCTTTGAAGAAAAATCTTTTTATTAGCCTATCAAATGAATGAATTGAGTAAAAAGTAAATTATGATTTTAAACGTATTGTTATTCATTAATATTTCAGTCACAAAAGTATTGTTTAAAAAAAATATTAATAATAAAAAAAAATATATATATATATATATATATATATATATTATATATATATAATATTGTCGAGACTGTACAGGTGCCTCTAGAGGGCACTGTGGACTGTGAGGTTTGGAGAGTTGTAGGAGTAATAGAATAAGAATGACAAAAAACAGATCTACAAGTGGACAACGCGTCACAGCGATACCTTGGAGATCTGGACTTTTGCACAACACACTGTCGTACTACGGAGAATTAGTGCGACGTGCAGATAGAAAAACAGTACATTGCTCTTTTGAATGAGACATGATCGTACGCTACTACAACGGAGGATTTATATGGATCTTTCCTGGGCTTTAATCAGCTGTTTATGTTCGGGTGGATGCCTAGGGGTCCACCCGGTGTCGACGGAACCAAATGAACGTGTAAGGGACTATTTGGTTCCATATATGGACCCATCCACTGGCCGCTGTCGCAGGGGCGCGGACCTGTGTGGGTCATGGATTGTATGGGGGTGCTGCTAATGGACTAACCCAAGATGGGAGCCAATGGAATACTATATCATCCGTTTTTTTTCAGCCAACAGGTAGGGAACTCCCATTCAATCTACTGCAGCTGATGCTTAAATCAAAACCAAACAGGGCTGTTACTGTGACATTGGATTAAGTGACTGGCCGCTTGCCTTAATGTGTACATGAAGTGAAATGTTTTATTATATCACAAGTCTCTCGCGAGTCGTGACTTGTGCGTGTGGGGTTGCGCATCATATGCGCATACACTAATTAATAAATACATCAATACTGTGACCTCGGAAATCTCACAGAGTCAATACCGTGGCTGTTTACACCGCAGTAAAACCGTAATACAGTATACCGTTGCATGCCTACTCTCTGCAAACACTTTCCTTTACCTTTCTGAAGAGCAAGCAGACCTCTACAAGCCTCCGATATAGTGCACACCTTATAAAGACGTGTAGTGAGTTGGAGAAACATAGGCTATGTGCATAACTGGCATTCCCATGTCCTGTTCCAGTTAATTTCCCTATAGCTTCATTTGATTGGCTCAGCAGCAGATTTGAACTGGAAACACATGTGTAGGTGTGGTGTGTTTCCAATCAAACAAGGCTAGGGGAAGATGAACTAGAACAAGAAACAAGTATGCCACCTTCTGAAACCTTGGACTACAGTTATGCACAGAGCCTATTCAGATCTGGTGGACAGATGAGACAAATACATAAGTCAACTGAAATAGGTATTGCAATGGCCAAATGTCCCCCTACACGAATAAAGACAAACAGCCACACATGCAGGCATGATGTTTCAGTGCAGTGTAAGAACAATTGTGTTGAGATTTCATGAGCTGCAAACCAAATGGAGAAGTGCGACAGGAAAACTAAACTGGCTACACAGCAGAAGAAGCCCCTCTCTGGCCACAGACATGCCCATGATATTGAGGAGCGCAAATCATCAGGCCTTGGCGTCCGACAGAATTCCTTAAACACACAGATGGATATGTTTCATTTTCCAAGCTTGTGAGATGTGTAAGCCAGTCAGAGCAGGGGGGGGTGCTGGCTCTTCTCCATGTAGGCCCACATTACCATAGATCAGAGTGAGTGGAGAGAGTGAGGAGACAGGCAACAGAGCAGAGAGCACTCCTCTCATAAGCTCCATGCTTAATCACACAAGTTACGCTGGGAAGGAGAATGGACCTCGGCTGGAAACAAAACGTCCCGGCAATTCGTCTGGCTGAGCCCCTTTCTCCTTCTCTCTGTTTTTTCCATAACTCTACCCAGGATCCTTTCTTCTGTGGCTTTGCAGCGGTCCACAGCCCACCGACAGCATTTAAACATGACAGTTCATTTTAAATTTCACCATCATTTGCAAACCTGTCTGACGATTAACTCTCTGGAATGCCCTCTTTCACCCACTCAGTTGAGCACTAATACAGTCAACACACAAACAGCGCTAATGGACTCTAGAGAAGATCAAATGCATTGGCAGCAAATAAGAGCTGACATTAATAATGTATTGTACAATCAGACTCTCAAATGAAAATTTGCTCGATGGCTACTCACTCAGACAGAACCACTTAAAAGGGTTCAAGAGGATTCTTTTAAACAAACTGCTTTCGATTAATGATGATAGCAATTGTGTTTTTATCAAAGTAACAGATGTCCTCTCTTATTTTTGCATTCTCCTTGTGTGTTCTTTCCTTCCACAGGCTTTGTGCATGCATTCATGCATGATCCATGCACACATGCATGGATCATATGTTGCCTGTAATTATGTTGTACACATCTGCTTTATCTCTGTGTGTGTGTGTGTGTGTGTGTGTGTGTGTGTGTGTGTGTGTGTGTGTGTGTGTGTGTGTGTGTGTGTGTGTGTGTGTGTGTGTGTGTGTGTGTGTGTCATGTTGCTGCTGAAGGTATATCATCTAAATGCTCTGTACTCATCTTGATATAAGCATTAGCTTACTTAACATTGAAACAAGGACAGGGATATGGTGTCTTAACTTTAAATGGAACTGGGAAATGACATAGCCTTTGTGACACAGAAGGACAATTGGTCCAGATCACACCACGCTGACAACAGCATTCCACAGTAAGAGCGAGGACAGTCAGTGACTATTCATCCTGTTCCTCTCAGACACAACAGTGGACAGTAGACGCAAAACCATGAAATATCACACAGAAATAACTGATAGCCCACCCCAGGAAACAGTGGTCTTTCATGTCCTTGACACTTCAACACTCGCTGCACAAATGGGATACTACCCCCCCCCCCCCTCCCATCAACCACACCGTAAGGTCACATCCAGGCAGTCAGCCACACCACATGTTTCATTTCCTCCATCAACTTTTATTTCCTCTGGGCCAATAGGTCACCGCCAAAGCTGAAGCACATGAAACATATGGCAAATATGGATTTGATCTGCAGAACTCAGGTACAGACATGCCCCAGCTACCTACCACCGTGGAGACTGGGGTTCAAATCCTCCACGTCTCCATGGCCAGGCCCTATAACAAACACAATTGGCCATGTTTGCGGGTGGGAAGGGTGTTGCGAGGGTGACACTGCACTAGCAACTACAATAGGTTGGTCAGCAGGAAGCAGAACTTGGAGGAATAGTGTGGTTCCTCTATGCGTTACATGTTACATCCTTCTGGTGAAACTCCTCACTGTCAGGTGAAGAGAAGCATCTGCCGACTTCATGTGTATCTACTCTACACCGACACAATCAGAGCAGCAAAAGAGCTGGATAATGGGAACCAAGGCTGTGTTGCTGTAAGTTCTCTTGCTATAATCAATGATGTAATAAGTCCTCTTGATATAATAAATGATGGCACAGGTCCTCTTGCTACTGTATCACTCCAGTTCCTAAATCTTTACTGGCTCTGTCTGTCAAAGACATTATTTCAAAAATACTACAGCTGGCTTAGAAAGCATTGAATGGTTTAGGACCAAAATAAATTTCTGATCTAGTGATCTTGTACTACATCATGAACCATTCAGTTTTTTTTGCACCTCAAATCTGGAACTCCCAGAAAATTGCAGGTCTGCTACAACTCTCAGTTCTTTTAAATCAAAGATAAAGAGTTTTCTGTTTGCAGCTGCCTTTACTGTAATTTCTACTGCACTGTAATTGTCTCCGCCAGGCCGAAAGGCATGGCCGAGACTATGTTTTGCACCCTGTCCGTCCGCGTGTGTCTGTCCGGATCCGATGTACGGATCCGATTATCCATATTCCATCCTGATTGGCTAAGATTGGCTTCCAAAGTTTGCAGGATAGGTCCGTTTGAACAAAATGCCTCAAATCATGAACGCAGCGTGTAATTTCCGTGAAATTTTGCACACACGTTCCCACTAGGCCGAGGAAGAAATGTCACCCTTTTCACATTAGCCTGTTATAGCGCCACCAGCAGGTTGAATTTAGCAAAACACATTTTTGGAACAAAATGCCTCAAATCATGAATGCGGTGTCCGATTGCCGTGAAAGGCCTAAGAATAAATGGCACCCTTTTCACATTGGTCTATTATAGCGCCACCAGGAGGCCACAATAACCTACCTGACCTGGCGGAGACCTGTGCTCCGAGGAGCACTTTTTCTAGTTTTATTTTTGTTGCACCCTCTTAATTTTGTGATGTTTTAATGATTTATGTAAAGCACATTGAATTGCATTTTTTCTTATGTGCTATACAAATAAACTTGCCTTGCTTCTATAATAAGTGATGTAAGCAGTGAGACACATGTAGAAATGACATCACCAGGTTGAGGAGGATCAGCCACACTAACAGAATAGAAACCACACATCAGCAAACACAACTATTATTGGCTAATGGGAATGTAATAGCGCAGACGGTGCAGATCGCAACACCCCAGTTAACAAACAGAATAGGCAACAGCGTGTCAATTTATGTTGACGATACCCGACAGATCTGTGGTAAAGCGTTGCCATGCTAATGAGCTCTTTAATCCTTTCTATGTTTCAGTCCATTCCTGTTAATGATCTGCTTGGCTCACCTCTTGACAATACACTCACAGCTCCAATGACTTTGTTGTGTTTTTCACAATGTGTTGATGCATCACTGAACTCTGAGTAAGCCTGTACATGAGAACTAACAGCAAGAGCTGCATGTGGAGATGTATAAACAAGAACGATGAAATACTGACACACCATCAGCCTGGCTTTTGCTCCAGTATGAGTTATAAATGTATGATTGCCACATTGTTATAAAATACATAAAATATTACAACAACTTTCACAGTTACTGCCTTGGGACACACTCCACAACCCGAATTAAATATTGCCTGTGTGTGTGTGTGTGTGTGTGTGTGTGTGTGTGTGTGTGTGTGTGTGTGTGTGTGTGTGTGTGTGTGTGTGTGTGAGAGAGAGAGAGAGAGCGAGTGAGAGTAAGAGTGTGAGAGAGAGAGAGAACCAAATACCAAATCACAAGCATTATCAACTAAATCTAGCTTCAAAGGCAATAGTGAAGACACATTATGCCTCTAGAAATCAGGGCTAAAATCAATCCCATCTATTCCTGCTAAAGTCATCAGAGGTTACATGATATCTTTGACACCAGTTGGCAAAAATCCCAGTAAATATATTTGCTAAATCAATATCAATACAATCCTTCCTTTGTTGGAAAAACTGAACCAAGCAGCAACATGAGCAAGACATAACCATATCAAAATGCTGTCAACATAATATTTTCCAATAAAAAAGCCAAAAGCTACATTGAAATGTGGCCATATTCATACCATGTCTGTTTTATGCAGTTTTAACATGGTGTCTCTCTCTCTCTCTCGCTCTATCACACACACACACACACACACACACACACACACACACAATCTGGGGTGTAGTGGAGGGGGGACGCGGGGGAGCGGCGCTCCCTCACTTCTCTAAATGCTGAAGAACATATTATTATTTTTGTATGAAATGTGTATGATTTTTATTTCAGAGCTCCCCCACTTCCAAAATTAGCACTACAACACTGCACACAATGCATCTCTCCTTAACTCTAATTATGATTTTATATTAAGCTTTTATTTTAAATGTATAATTCCATTAAGTGTCAATGAGACACAAGCATGCACCATAAATTGAAAGAATTGTAATCATTCTATCAAGTATCTTCCAGACATTCAGTTCCTGACAGAAATATCATGATTGTCCACTCTCTTATATACTTGTATGGAAATATTCATTTTTTTAAAAAGGGGAAATGTCAGCTATTTTATATGCTGTATTTCTCCACATTATGTTGTCTAATAAATGAATCTGCTTGATGAGTCTCTTCTAAAGCTAGAAATAACAGACCTGAGGCTCTCTCTCTCTCTCTCTCTATCTCACACACACACACACACACACACACACACGTCAGGCTATGAGAACTAAACTCTGGTGCTTCATCAACAACGGAGGACAGAATGTCTTTAGTTTCTGCACATAGGCCTAACTTTATAAGTTCAATTATTAAACATGCGATGCCATCAAATATTGTTTTAATGAACCTACAAAATCTACAGATATTTTATCATTTACAGTCAGGAGATCTTATGTCCGTTTTTCTAATGTTTCCAGTGAGGACTTGTTCATAATAGATATATTATAACTATGATAAATAGGCTGAAAAGTAGTCAAATGGTCGCTCCATTCAGGTTCACTATGAATGAAGCAGCAGTTCATCAGAAACGTGTTGTAACCATAGTCTCTTTAAACAGGGTTGAGCAACTTGAGGAATAACTAAAAATTAGGAATAATTATTAATACTGAATAATAATAATTAATATCAAAATAATATTTCTGGGAAATTATTTGATTAAAGTTATTCTTTACCATATGCATGTCATCACACACAGCATTATTCAACTGTAGTCAATTAGTCATCATACAAACAAAGTTACAATCCCAGTGACGCACTAAAACAACTTAACCAAGTGTCTCTAATCAAGACGCACAACTTCAGCTGCGCGTCATGAAGAAACATTCTACTTTTAGTACCCTAGCCCTCTTACCTGTTGTTGGTCCCTCAATCCCATCAGCGTAGATCTGAACTGTTAGAACCAACACAAAGACGCAGCTGTTCATTGTGCTGTTGTTGTTGTTTTAATCCACGTTAAACCTGCAGAAGAATCACTTCATAGACTCTGCGCCGCGCAGCTAAACTCTGGAGTCCATGGTCCATATTCCTCCATGTCTCACAGAGACACTGTAGAGACACTGTGCAGTTTGTAGAGACAATACTATTGTTAGTAGTGTGTAGAAACACTGTAAATATATATATTTATAATAGCAGAGACACGCAGAGCAGCAGCCGCTGCTGACTGACTGTAAACGGTTCACAGGAATTGTTTCATTTCTCAGCGGCACATGACATCCACAATGTGAGACGGGCGCGTCCAAGCGGCCGTTACCAGAACTACAACACACTGCCGTATGTCAAAACATTCTCTCTCTCTCTCTCTCTCTCTCTCTCTCTCTCTCTCTCTCTCTCTCTCTCTCTCTCTCTCTCTCTCTCTCTCTCTCTCTCTCTCTCTCTCTCTCTCTCTCTCTCTCTCTCTCTCTCTCTCTCTCTCTCTCTCTCTCTCTGCATTCAAACTGTATAGTGGCTCAGCAGCGCACAGGTAGCAGGAGTATCAGTTCTAGCACACAGGTAGGAGTATCAGTTCTATTAAAATGTTCAGACCCACCGGAGTATGCTATCAAGTGCAGTCTCAAGCGAACTGGAGCCACGAGCGACCGAGTTACTGTCCCGAACGTTGCAACGTTCGCTTGAGCCTACTCAGTGCCGTTCCAGTTATGTACCGATAGGCACAGAATCGTAAATCATGTTATGGGGACTGACTGCTCTGCCTCTGAGTAGGTCAGTAGCTCCTGATTACGCCCAATGAATGGTCTGATAAATTGCGGGTAGGTCGGCAATTATAAGTATAATAATATGAAATACAGATCAGTCTCATACTCTGAAAGAAGTTAAATTGTTGGCTGAGGCAGGGTCATAGATCATCCAGCAATATACAAAAAGACAAACAACATATATTTCTAATCAAGGAAGTTTATTAACTAAATGCAATATGAATGCTCCAATGCAGCCATACAAGATGTAATTTCTGCTGTGGTCCCTGATTAGAACTTTATGTGTGTGTGTGTGTGTGTGTGTGTGTGTGTGTGTGTGTGTGTGTGTGTGTGTGTGTGTGTGTGTGTGTGTGTGTGTGTGTGTGTGTGTGCACATCTGTATATCTGTGTGTGTGTGTGTGTGTGTGTGTGTGTGTGTGTGTGTGTGTGTGTGTGGCATGTAGTCTGCAGTGGTGTAAAAGAGGCATTTGACCTCTGGGGTCAACTGCTCCTTCATTACAACGGTAACTTGGTATAAAATACTCTTTCAATCAGCTTGATTTAGAGTCTGCTGATGAGATCCACAAAGTGTCTCATTTACCAGGTTCCCAATGTTAGCTTTATGACAGCAACATGGATAACAACCTTACAGTTATTTTGTCATGAATTGCTGGATACTAATTCGTCACATAGCGTGCTGTGAGGTGTCCTATCATTTGCCATGGCATGGAATGGGCCTAGACTACAGAGACTCATGATTCATGTTGAAGCATGGTACTAAAGTGCTGCTGATGTTGCTGTAGCATCTCTTCCAGGATGAGTCAAAGTCAAGTCATGGCTCCAGAAAGCACTATTGGATCACAAGGTACCATTATGCAGACTGCACATCATTCATGTTGCTGTCCCACATGAACATTAAAGGTGCTGGATTAGATTAAAGGGGGAAGAAACAGACGCAAGGCGCTGCAGGGAGACATCCAAGGCCTCCAACTGCAGCTTGCTTCCCAGTCCCTAATGTTGTTAACTCACAATGACACATGAACCATGGATTAGCCTGCAAATTATTACATTTGACCAAAGGAGCAAAGCGTCTGTCAGGCTAGCACCTGTAATCACACCTGTTTGATGCATAACACACATTTTGTGAGTGATAGTTGGGGGGCGTAATCTCGGGATTAATTTAATTTAAATTAAATTAAGTTAAATCTGAATTTAACTGTATGCTGTTGGTTTACTTTGCTGGAAAGTTGACAAGACAAAAACCTTGCACCAGGAGAGGGTGACTGACAGTGGTTAATGGAAGATACTGTAAGTGTGTGTGTGTGTGTGTGTGTGTGTGTGTGTGTGTGTGTGTGTGTGTGTGTGTGTGTGTGTGTGTGTGTGTGTGTGTGTGTGTGTGTGTGCGTGTGCGCAAGGATATATATATATATATATCCTTGTTACTGTACACGGATGGACGGACAGACAGAGTGCAAAACATACGCTCTCGCCATGCCTTTCGGCCTGGTGGAGACAATAAAATAAACCAGTACTGTATAGACCAACTCTTGACAATATGTAATAACAGCAAACATTATTTGCCCACACCATTGTATACATAAAAGGTACCTAAGATTGTTAATTCCGAAATTTGTAGGACATTATTACTGCCTAAGAAGGTTGGTAGTTCAACGGAAGAAAAAGTACAGTATATTATGACACATTTCAACCTATAAAGACAGAGATGATAAAAGTCCATCTCTGCAGAGGAGTTACACCATAGAAAAATGCAATGGAGGGCAAAGGCATTGATTTTGTTGCCAAACAATCAATGGTTTCCAGGAAACAAGACAACAAAAAAGTATTAGGTCCAATTTATTTTGACAATATTTGGTTTTATGTGTGGATAATATCAACATTTTATGTTGCTGTAGGAGTATCAATAGCAGTCATTGGATTAGGTACTAACTGAAATGACAAATTAAAACAGTGGTTCCACATGAACAGATTAAGTTAAAGTTTAATAAAAATCAACCATGTTTGATAATCATAAAATATACGCTCATGTATGGTAAAGGTGATAATATTAACATTGAATATGGCATCTGAAAATAAGTTCCTGGGTGTGATATTAATACACAAACATATGAGACAAGTGCATTGCAATTCTAAGTAACACAAGGCACAAATTAGATCATGCAATTATTTTGTATTGATCACTCATTTTACCGCATCTGAATTACTAGGTGGAACTCAAAGTGCACCACATTCTAGGGTTAGGGTCATTCTAAAATGACTCTCCCCTGAGTCCCCTCTGACCACTCCCACATTACTCCCATCTTACTTCATTCCAGCTTCTGAGTTGTAAACTGAGGCTATATAGGAAGAGAGACAGTTCATATGAATGGCCTGTAGTCTCGCTGTATCAACCCTGCTGGTGTCAGAAGTAATTAAGCTCCATTCAAGCGGATGGGGTTTTGCTTAACTTTACACTTGATTTTATTACCTTAATAAACATTGTCATAAATACTATATGCTTCAGTCGCTAGTTTAAAGTCTTCTGTCAATCACCATGATATGCATTTTGGTAAATTATGGTCCCATTTATTTTCAAATTGATGATAACCAATAACCAATAACAACCAATAACATTAATTTCCGAGTGCATAGGATATAGAAAGATGGCGGATTTGAAATCGTTTAAAAATAGGCTCCATTTACGGTCTGTAGAGTCTATGGGCGTAACGTTGTCTATGGTTCCCACTCCCTTCGTTAACCCTGCAGTTACCTGAACACTCTCACCTGTGTTCTTCATTAACCCTTTAGAGACTTCTAGCCTGCTACAGATGATCCAAATCTTTTTTTTTCTTTTTTCCCAATCTAGTCAATTTCCCCATGCAGTCCCTGTCACTGGCAACCCCTACTCATGCAGAGAACATGCTATCAGTCACAAGGGCATCACGAAGTGACTCAACAAGAGACGTTTCCTTAAGTGGAGGATTCAAACCCGAGTCTCCACGTGGTAGGAACTTTACCCCTACGCCACCCAAACACCCTGGATCTGAATTTCTGGATTAAAATGGTAAAAGTTACCTCTGTGACAGAACAGACAAGCAGGCAGCCTGAGGGACTCTTGTGTTCAGAGTCAGTGGATCTGATGTGATGCTGCCCATTCTCTTTAAAAAAAAAAGGTTTTATCCTGCGATCCCACGATTTTGTACCCCTTATTTTTCACCCGGTGCCAATTTTCTAAGTGATCCTGGGCGCTACACTCCCCTTACCAGCTAGGGAGGACAGGGCCGAGCTCATGCCTCCTTCAATGCATGAGAGCCAACTGACCTTCTTGTCACCTGACAGGGGGGAGTTTCCCTGGTTGGACGTAGCGCGTTGAAGGAACACGATAATTCCAACCAGTTCCCTTCCCCTCCATCAGGCGCCCCGGCTGTCATGGGGGAGGCGGTATAGCGACCAGGATTACTACATGTTTTTGTGAGGGTATTAACTACCCTGAGAGACACAGGGAGAACATGCAAACTCCACACCGACTAGGCCCTTTCGCCAACCCCACCTAGGGTATGGGCGCTGATGAGGAGACACGCCCACAGCGTCCCCAGTGGGAATCAAACCCAGGACCTTCTTTCTAGCTGTGAGGCGACAGCGCTACCGACTGCGCCACCGTGCCCTCCGATGCTGCCCATTCTCATCACCTGGCGAAGGCCAGACAGAAAGTCCAGTATCCAGCTGCACATAGTCGGGTGCAGATCTCTGAGCTTGTGTGGAGCTTGCCAGGAACTATTGTGTTGAATGCTGGGCTGTAGTCCACAAACAGTATTCACAACAGTTACTCAGCCCAAGTTGAGAGAGGGCAGTGAGAAGAGCCATGGTAATTGCATTGTCAGTAAATCTGTTTTGATGATATGCAAATTGCCATGGGTTCAGCTTGGTGGGCAGCACTGAACAAATTAAGTACCTCACCAACCCCTCAAAGCATTTACTGACAATTGAGCAAAGGGCAATAGGTCACCTGTTGTTCAGAAATGCTTGCTTATAGTACTTGTGGACAAGCACGATGGTGGACATCATGAAATCCCAAGAGCAACAGCCAGGGAGAGGGACAGGTTGAAAATATCCAGAAGTACTCCTGCCAGCTGGTCCACACATGCTCTGAGGACGAGGCCCAGGATTCCTTATGGATTTCTTAAGGATCACTGCCAAGGTCAAGTGATTAGTTTTTCCTTATCTCCAGATTTCATGCTGACATTGTATCACAGTATAAATTAGGCATTAATAACTACCATGACTAAAGAGAAGCAGATGTCAGGGATTGGCAGGGGTTGGTGTGAAATCAAAGCCGACTCATTGCTGTGAGCAGCATATTTCTCCTTCAACTGTAATTTATTTTCCAGTACAGAGGCCTCAAAGACTCAGTATTGCATGTGACAAAGATGAGCCTTATCTTTCCATTATCGCAAATAGAGTGAATCGTGAAAGGCGTTTATGTGTGTGTGTGTGTGTGTGTGTGTGTGTGTGTGTGTGTGTGTGTGTGTGTGTGTGTGTGTGTGTGTGTGTGTGTGTGTGTGTGTGTGTGTGCATTCAGAGCAGAAGTGAGAGAAACATCTATAGAAACCTGTCACATTGTCAATCGTAACGTGTCTGGGGGTGGGGGTTTT
Source organism: Gymnoscopelus microlampas (assembly GCF_963454915.1). Lineage (NCBI taxonomy): Eukaryota > Metazoa > Chordata > Actinopteri > Myctophiformes > Myctophidae > Gymnoscopelus > Gymnoscopelus microlampas. Next base: position 49,562,397 of record NC_139940.1, on the reverse strand, counting down.
GTTTACCTGCCATGGGAGCCAGCTGTCCTCCTGGAGGGTCAGCAGTCAGAGATGAGGGGCTGGGCTGCACTGCGGCGCCCCCTGGAGGGAGACGAGAGCTGTTGATCAACAGCCCAACAAGACAATGCTGTGTTGGTGCAAACAGTGTCATGCCGGTATAAATCTATCTGGTATCTGTATCTATCAGTGCTTTAACCATCAGACACATATAGTACACAAGGGTGAAAAAGGGACATACTGAGCAAGTATATTGATTCAGAGTTCTACCAAGAGCAAGTGGCAACATGAAAAGGCAGAGAGAGAGAGAGAGAGAGAGAGAGAGAGAGAGAGAGAGAGAGAGAGAGAGAGAGAGAGAGAGAGAGAGAGAGAGAGATATGAGTCTATGTGGTTTTCTTTGCCTGCATGTTATTTGATCCTCCTGCCACAATGACACTGCTTACCCACAGTCTCTGGAATGTTTTGTCAGGGTGTCCTTTAATATTCAATGACATTGACAGCTGTCACCCAGACAGTGATCAGTGGTGATAATGAGGTGTTTGTTTTATTTCTCTACCAGAGCATAACCCCTCCCAGACGGATGGCCCTCTTCCAGTCCTTGAGAGTGGCGTTCCCTGCCAGGTGAACAAACTGCTTGGGGCTGATAAGCTGCTCATTGAACTGTGGAGGAAGAATAGAGAAGCACATGGAGAAATAGTGCAGCGGAGCAGCTAGGCTCTGTTCCAGATAAACACCAAAGCTTCTAACAGCTCTGGTGAATCCACAGTAATGTAAAGATAATCACCTGGTTGTGTGAGAGAGGTTTATAGTCATGCTACAGAGATATTATGAATGTGCGGGGGGGCGGAGCAGAGGCGATGATTGACAGTCAAAATTAGACATGCAAGACCAGCGTTCACACAAATGAGAGATTTACACGCCGGTTGGTCTGCTTGTTGGTCTGTTTGTGCTTATCGAAAATACGCACCCCTTTAGTCACTTTATTTAAGCACTATTTATGACCAGCTTAGTGAATCTGGCCCTCTGTGTCTTCATAGAGAAATGGTTCCTATATGGACACACTGTGTCTTCATAGAGAAATGGTTCCTATGGACACACTGTGTCTTCATAGAGACATGGTCAAATATAAAACGCTGCAAGCAAGTGAAAAGTGAGAAACGGCCACATTATGCGACATCCTGCCAGAAGTATTGTCCAGGTTATCGTAAATGATAGGCCATAATCAATGAACTACTTCCTCTCTCCAGAGGTGAAGTCAGAGGAGGGCAGGCATGGCAGACCCAGCAGCCAATAGCAGCGATATTAAAAGCATCAATCGTCCTCAGTGCTTTGGCAGTCTAGGATCTACTGTGTCCAGAACCAAGGCGTTCTGTATGAAGCCATCATTGATTTCATCTTCATAATCTCTGTCCTGGTTGTCGCGGGTAACGCTGTGTGACAGCGCTGAGTGATGAGCATTTAGATGATGATTGGGAGGGGGGAGGGGGGGCTGACCAATGAGCTACAGCATGCATTCATATTCATCAGGGGGGCTCTGCTTCGACCAGGGAGCTTATGACAACACAAGAGTTACAGCAAGGCAACACACACCACACACCACACACACACACACACACACACACACACACACACACACACACACACACACACACACACACACACACACACACACACACACACTACATTACACCGCCTTACACCTCCCAATGCACCACACTCCACCATTAAGAATTTAAGATTTCTGGTTGATTTCGATTTTGAGCTGCTATAATCTTTGATCAAACCTTGTTCATATTCACTATTCAGCTACTCGGGGGGGGGGGGGGGGGGGGGGGGGATATTGCCAGTTGAATGTAGGTTGTTTTCACCAAAAAGTAACAGAAAGCACTCAAAGTAGAGAAAAAAGTATTCTTCCAGATCCATTAGAATGGAAGTGAATGTGGCTGTTTTTTTTGCGATCACGTGATTTTCTGCTTCACTGCTTCACTGGGAATCAAATGGTGACTCATAGGTTGGCGAAGAGCGCCATCTAGCGCAAACACTGAAAACACAGAAACACGTCATTGGCGGTGTGGGTGTTAGAAAAAAAGACACGTCAAACACGTCATTGGTTAGTGTATGAGTTAAAAAACCTATTCAGGCGATTCATGGAATCGATTCAGGGAATCAAATAATGGAGTGAAACGATTATAAGAATATTTAAAACTAGAGTTTCGGGGGGCTATGCCCCCCTCAACCCCAGCCGCGCACGGGGCCCAGCGTGGGCGCGTGTATATTGGGGTACCCAAATCGCCGGAGTAAAACTGTGGAAAAGTTTTTAAAAAAAGGAAATAAGAAATTATATTTTTTATGTTGCAGGGGGTCCGCGGACCCCCTGCAACATTGCGGACCCCTTCAGAAGATTACCCCATTCATCAGAAGATTACACATTCTGATGAAACACTAAACGGAGAAGCTTATGATTGTGAGGTTGAGCGTGAATGTATTAGCATTGTAGTCACCTGAATTGAGCGTGGAAGCAGAAGACACGGTGAAGGGGAGGTGAAGGAGGCGCTTCTGTTGTTGTTCTTCTGGCGACGGAGAGAGCTGCGGAGTTTCAATGGCGGCCGTTCGTGTTGTTTCGGCGAAACCCATCGCCGTTCGGTGTCGGTGGTGCGCACGCTAAACGGTAAGAAACTGATTCACCTTCCGTTTTGTCCGAAATGTGGTGAGTGTAATAAATTATGTTGCGACGTGGAAACTGTGGAGTGAGCAATAATAGGTGCCCTACGCCACCCGTAAATTGGGAAAGTCGGCCGTGGCTACTGTGTTGGCGACATGTGCTGTGTCGGCGTTGTGTTTACTCGATTACAGAGCTGTGGCTATAGCGTCAGCGGCGCGCAGAAGTAACTTGCCGTTTATATAATTAGATGCATTATAAGAATGTTTATAATGCATTATAAGAATGTTTATATTGCATTATAAGAATGTTTATATTGCATTATAAGAATGTTTATAATGCATTACAGACATCAGGTGACTCACAGACAGTGGACAACGGTGCGTCCCTCTCCACACTCCCTCTGCCACTTGTGCTCTTGAGCCAGCAGGTTGAGGAAGGCCTTCTTGGAGTCGGGCACGTCACGGTACGCTGACCAGCGCAGGAACTGGAACTGGCACACGACCAGCTGCCCCTCCTGGAGCTGAGGAGGACAACACAACACGTACACTATATCAGAGTGTGTGTGTGTGTGTGTGTGTGTGTGTGTGTGTGTGTGTGTGTGTGTGTGTGTACGTGTGTGTACGTGTGTGTGCGTGTGTGCGCACGTGCGTGTATCCAGGCGTGCACAGTTTCTTCACGCAGGGATACCTGCATAAGATGCCAATTTCATCGATGCACATGATGTTTCTGCATCTGTCGGCGCTCAGCTGTAAGTTTTGGTATTTCTGCATGTGCCATTTAACACCTGTGTGTGTGTGTGTGTGTGTGTGTGTGTGTGTGTGTGTGTGTGTGTGTGTGTGTGTGTGTGTGTGTGTGTGTGTGTGTGTGACTCTTAGATTAATGGGTGTGTTGCTGGGCACGGGGCAGAGGGGTCCCGGTGTGCTCATAGCCACGCCCCCGGTGAATGTCAGCTCACACTTAAGGAGCAGTGGAGCGTCGTTAGTCATGTAAACTGGGCTGTAAAGACACCTGACGACACACAGAGGAATGTACGGTACAGGTGAGTATTTTACACCTCCTCCATAATGCTTACCATACATTCCTCTTTGTATGACTTTCTCACTCACACAGGAAATATGTTATATATGCTAGAGGTAGAGAGGGAGAGAGAGAGAGAGAGAGAGAGAGAGAGAGAGAGAGAGAGAGAGAGAGAGAGAGAGAGAGAGAGAGCAGAATAAAGCTGCATCATCTTAGTGTGTGCGGATGTGTGTGTGCCAGTGTTAGATGGCAGCGAGAATGACAAGGCAAGCTGACATGGGAGCTGAGGATGCCAGTCAGCACAGGAGGGAGGGCTGTGGGCACCGCTGCCACCCTGCACTCGCATTCCTAAACCACTCCACAGTGATCCTATATGTGGGCGCTTCTTGTGTTCTTCAAATTCGTAAAACAAAACAAACTAACGGATTCCACACGCACACAGTGCTTATCCAACGAGAGGACAAACTGGACACTTCCATTTAGCGCTATTATTGCAGTGTCCTGTTTTGTTTTTGTTCAGGATTTCTAACTAATTATCCTCGCGCCAGGTACTTCATTTAATTTAGATGTTCGGTGTGGTTTTATGAACAAATACAATAGAGCCTCTGGAGAATAACTGCATTCCAATCAAAGCTCCTCTTTAGTATGCCAACGAACGCATGAAAGGCAGGGAAGACGCCCATCGGAGGTAATGACAGGAGGAAATTGAAAAAAGGGGGTGAGACTGACCTTTACTGCATGCATGTCAATGTGCTTCTCTACTGTGTTTTCCCACGGTACGGGGAGTGGCTACGGTGTACATCATCACCCTTATAGGTGGCTTTATGGAAATCCCAGCTTTGCTGGTTAAATTTCCTGGCCTGATGGATTCAAATATGTCCTTTGCAGCATGTATAATAGGGAGCTATGAATAAATTGTTTAATGTTCTGCCGGCCTGCTCTGCGCAAATCTCCAGGCTACAGTTTTGCAGTGTATTTATTTGACAACTTCCCTAGCACTGGCGGTACACAACACTGGAGTGAGTAGTGCCGTCCGTGTGAATAAGAAAGGAGCTATAGAAGGACACAGAGGCACTGAGGCACGCTGTGTGTTGTAGCATGATAGCAAGTAAAGCCTGCAGACAAAGAAAGCGCTCCTATTGGAACTTGCTGGAACGACCCAAATGCTGGCTGTTGTAAAGTCAGAAGCTCTAGAAGCGTGCATTTGTTACTCATCACCTGAGAGCACACAGCCCAGAGGTGCCTCCAACCATCAAAAGTTCACAACACGACTTGCAGCTTTCACATGAAAATGGTACACAGTACATTTGTCAACATTATGAATTGACTTTTAGAGTTACATCCTGAATGTCAATTTGACTCTGAGAGGTTAAATGGACCCTGATGGGTCGATTAGACCCTTACACTCAGGATTTTGCAGTATACAGCTTTACAGAATATACATAGAATAGTCTCTTTCCCGAGGGATGTGAGATATTTTGGTCATTTTAGGTCCATTCTGCTGGATTTGGTTTAGAGAAAGTTTCCAGCAATTCCAGTCCAAATCATGCCATATCTGTGTACTCTAGCACACAGTGGAGTGTATCAAACTTTTGATTCATTTTTTCAGGTGTGCCAGCAGATTTACTGAGGATGATTAATGGCATGAAATCCTCCTCCTCAACTCAAAGAGCTTTCTTTCTTTTTATCTTCAGATCTAAGCAATAATTTTTAAATCGGCTGTTGTTCAAACCAACAGTTCAAACCCCTACTGAAGAAATCTAACCTTGACATCGGCCATCTTGATCATTTTAGACTAGTATCTAAATTAGTTAGCCTCTGCTAACTAAAATACTTTTCACTTCACAAATATGGTTTGAAGATTACATAGCAAGCATTAATAGTGTTCACGCACGCACGCACACACACACACACACACACACACACACACACACACACACACACACACACACACACACACACACACACACACACACACACACACACACACACACACACACACACACACACACACACACACACACACACACACACACACACACACACACTCTCTAGGAACATCATAGTAGAGAGAAATGTATTTAAAGCTCTTTGAAAGCAACAGGGTTACAGATGATGTGTGTAAGTGTGTTTGTGTGTCTGAGTTATCATGTGGTTTTCGAATGGGGGTCATGCCTATGTTCCCTCAGCCCTATGTTCCCTCAATCCCTAACAATTTTATTTTATCCAAATTAGTCCCTATGTTCCCTCAGCCCTATGTTCCCTCAACCCTATGTTCCCTCATCCCAAATTAGACCCTATGTTCCCTCAGCCCTATGTTCCCTCATCCCAAATTAGGCCCTATGTTCCCTCAGCCCTATGTTCCCTCATCCCAAATTAGACCCTATCTTCCCTCAGCCGTTCCTTCAGTGTCACATAATGGCCCTTCCATAATGTGCTGTTGGGGTCACCTGTTGGGTTCCCCCAGGCTCCCCAAGGTATCCCCCAAAGGTATTAGACTATATATAGATATATTATTAGTACGTTCTAAGTTATAAGACTTCATAAACTTTTCTTTACACCGATGATGATGGTGACCACAACATTAAATTGTGGCTACGTGGTGCAGCTCCGACGGCCCAGGTGAGGCGCGCACCGTGGGGTTGCCGGTCCGCGGAGACCCCCGTCTCGGTCTCGCTAGGTCGGGGTGGGCCACGGAGGAGTGGGGAGGAGGCCGGGGCCTCTCTGCACGTGGTCCCGCCGCGCCTGGTCGGCAGCGTCCGGCGAGCAACCAGAGGTGCACCTAGAGGTGCCGGCGGGGCCCTTGCAAGAGGCGGGCTACGATTACCAATCGGTCAGAATCAATTGTGGGTTCCACGTCCCTTGCGGGCGGCGTGGTTCCCGGAACACAGTGCTTTGACTAGAGTGGCCACCGTGGCAGACGGCGGGCCCTGCATTCGGGCAGGCCTACCGTCCGTCCAGAGCATCCGCACGCCGGATCAACATATCCGGTCTGGGAAAGGTTGCCGATTGTACCGGGAGAGAATTTCAAAAGAGGGGGCCATGGTGGACCCCAGATCCTCCTGGGCTCTCCGAGGACCTCCAGGGTGCCCATCCGCCCGGCCGTGCCCGAGCGGAGGCCTCTGTCTTCCCATAAGCCCGATGGCCACCGTGGCCTCCAATTTCATGGCCATCGCCGCTCGGCCCACCTGGGCCGCCCCAGACGGAGCCTCGCGTCAGGCATCGCCACGGCCAAGCTCCACAGGTACGTTCTAGAGTGAGTGGGCGTCCCGACCGGGAGACTTTTTCACAGGAGGGAGGCAGTGACGAGCGGGACGCCTCCTGGGCCACGGGGAGGGGACAGGGAGGTACGACGCGGAGATCCAGGGCAAGGCGGCCCGCGCCCCCCCCAGACGGAGCCTCGCGTCGGGCGAGGCTCCGTCGCCCTAGCTATCCTATGGCACCAGTTGGCCCTTGTCCGTAGCTTCCCACTCTCCACCAGGGGAGAGCCAGGGAGCCCAGGGCGACCTGAGGCTGCAACACTTCAGGCTGCAACCTCCAGGATCCATGGCCCTGCGAGGCACGGGGACGCCCCCGAATATGTTGCACCATGTCCGGCCATGGTCCCTAGCTACCCTATGGCACAAGTGGCCACTTTCCCCCCATGCGAAATTTCACCCATGGGAGAGGCCGCAAGCCCTAAAGCTCCTGAGCCTTCCGGAGCTTTTTTTTTGTTTTTCGGACGCCGTTTGCCCGGGCAGCCACCCAGGGCCCCGGGGGGGAGGGGGGCACCGACGCGTGCGCACCCCCGGCCCGGATCCAACGAGCCCTCCGCCGGCCCCGGGCGACCCACGGATCGGGAGGTACCGGCCGTTTTAGCCCAAAAAGGCGCAGATCGACAAGCCGAAAAAAGTTGGAATTTTAGGCCGGGGGTCCTCCAGGGGGTCCCCGGGGACCTCTGGAGCCCATGCGGACAGTTAGAAAAAAAATCTATTTTTTTCAAAGAACCATGATTTTGGGGGTCTTCGCCGCCCCGTCGCTACCCTAGGAAGGTGCCTCCTCCTGGGCATGATCCCTAGCTATCCTATGGCACGAGTCGGCCCTTCTCCCTGGCTTCCGCCTCCCAGCAGACTGCCGGGTTCACACTCGGTTGCTCTACCACCATCCCTGGGCGCGGAGGTGGGCCGGGGACCCCTGGGGGGGACCATGGACCGGGGAGGGCCTTGTGGACACGGCCGGTATTGCGCCCCGCAGCCACCACAGGCCTATCCAGGCTTGTGGATCTGCTCTTTTTCCACGACAGGACTTTGTCCCTTTTCCAGACCCACGACCGGGGACCCGCCGGCCGCCCTTACCCGCCTCGGGAGCCACCGTCCCTGGGCATGGAGGTGGACCGGGGACCCCCGGGGGTCCCTGGCTCCATGTGGACACTTAGCCCCATCGCTTCCCCCAGGAAGGTGCCTCTTCCTGGGCATGGTCCCTACCTATCAGATGGCACCAGTCGGCCCTTCTCCCTGGCTTCCCCCTTCACACAGGGGAAGGGCCAGGGATCCCAGTGCCTCCCGGCATAGTGCCGGGTTCACACTCGCCCGCTCTACCCGCCCCGGGAGACACCGTCCCGGGCACTGAGGTGGTCCATGGACCCCTGGGGGACCATGGACCGGGGACGGTGCCACCTGTGGCCGCCGGTGGTATTGCACCCCACGACAACAGGCTTTACAGGCTTTTACAAGCTTGTGGATTTGCTCTTTTTCCACCCTTTTTGAGCCCGGATTTCGGCTTTCGGACCCACGGGGCGTCGGAGCCGCGCCAAATAACCTTAAATTGTACATGTTGAAAGCATATGTTCTGGGGGTACGTATACGTGTCGTGTACATTATGTCACAAGGAAAACTTGACCATGATGACCATGACCATGCGACTGACCATGATGCTGACCATGCTACTGACCATGATACTGACCATGATGCTGACATGATACTGACATGATACTGACCATGATACTGACATGATACTGACATGATACTGACCATGATACTGACCATGATACTGACCATGATACTGACCATGATACTGACCATGATACTGACATGATACTGACCATGCTACTGACATGCTACTGACATGATACTGACCATGATACTGACCATGATACTGACCATGATACTGACCATGATACTGACCATGATACTGACCATGATACTGACCATGATACTGACATGATACTGACCATGATACTGACCATGATACTGACATGATACTGACCATGCTACTGACATGCTACTGACATGATACTGACCATGATACTGACATGATACTGACATGATACTGACCATGATACTGACATGATACTGACCATGATACTGACCATGATACTGACCATGATACTGACATGATACTGACCATGATACTGACATGCTACTGACCATGATACTGACCATGATGCTGACATGATACTGACATGATACTGACCATGATACTGACCATGATACTGACATGATACTGACCATGATACTGACATGATACTGACCATGATACTGACATGATACTGACCATGATACTGACCATGATACTGACCATGATACTGACATGATACTGACCATGATACTGACATGATACTGACCATGATACTGACATGATACTGACCATGATACTGACATGATACTGACCATGATACTGACATGATACTGACCATGATACTGACATGATACTGACCATGATACTGACATGATACTGACCATGATACTGACATGATACTGACCATGATACTGACATGATACTGACCATGATACTGACCATGATACTGACATGATACTGACATGATACTGACATGATACTGACCATGATACTGACATGATACTGACATGATACTGACCATGATACTGACATGATACTGACAGACAGACAGACAGACAAGACAAAACATTAGAATATTACATGGGCTGATGGAACATAAGGCTGAAGGAACATAGGGCTGAGGGAATATAGGGCTGAGGGAACATAGGGTCTATTTTGGGATGAGGGAACATAGGGTTGAGGGAACATAGGGTCTAATTTGGGATGAGGGAACATAGGGTTGAGGGAACATAGGGTCTAATTTGGGATGAGGGAACATAGGGCTGAGGGAACATAGGGCTGAGGGAACATAAGGCTGAGGGAACATAGGGCTGAGGGAACATAGGGTTGAGGGAACTTGAGTACGCTCCCTTAGAATGCTGCACACAGGTGCATTTTCTAAATGTGACTGCATGAAATAATGAAATAAGAAATACAAGTAAAAAACACTGTAGACACCGTGGCCGGAGCATTTTGCACCTATTGTGGACGCATTCTGCACCTAGAAACGTATGTATTACTTCAAAGTGGTGCAGCAGCCTGGAAACATGGTTCACTTTTCATTTCAAACACACCTTGTGTGAGGGAGCCCGCAATGGCAAAGTACCTGCTCACCACCGCAGAGTCTAGGGGTTTGAATCTACCACGGTGCATCCATCTTTGTCGAGCGTCTATATGAACACAATTGGCCCATATTAGAGGGAGGGAGGCGATACGGGGTGGGTGAAATTCTCCTACGGACTGGGGCGGCACCTGTCAGCACCCCAAACACACCCATGGCCAATTTAGGGCTGTTTTACCGAGTGTTCAGATTACCACACTCATAATAGCAAAAATGGCATTTGTCACGCCTACACATCTTAAGTTAAGACATACTGTAAGATCTGGCGGTAATTAAGACACACATTTTTTTCTCCAAACCTTTATTTATTCTTGAAAGACATTGAGGTTGCCCTCATTTGCAGTGCCGTCGGGCATAATAGGGCCCATAGGCTCCTCACTGGCAGGTGAGCCAGTAGGATACAACAGCAGTGCACACAGAAATGTGTGAGGAGGAATTAATTGGCATAATGACTAAATTGGGGAGAAAAGGGGTAAAAAGCACAAAAAAGAACCCACCTTGTCTGTCATCACCAAGTGCTCCTCTAAGTGTTTAAGCGAGGATGACACACATAACAGGAGGAGATGTGATAAGTGTTGATTACACATTCTGCTGGATTAGTTTTAATGCGCATGCAAAGTGCAAGGTTTGCTTTTGCATGGAAATCCCCCACCTTTATAAACTGGTGCAAATTACTGATACCGATGGGTGTTGAGAAGGTGGCAATAAAGAAATAATCAAAACATAGCCTATTAATTCAGTCACCCAATAATGATTCTCAGAAATCAAAGACAACCATGAACCTTCCACACCATGTTCCCACCATAGACTGTATAAAAAGAATGGACAATGTGACGCCATTGGTTTCTACAGACCATAAATGAAGCCGATTGTTCAGCAATTTCAAATCGTGAAGGTAAGAAAATCTAGTCTAAAGTTTGTCAAAAACCCATCCGCTTGCGTTAAGATACATTCTTTCTGACACCAGCAGGGGTAAAACAGCAAAACTACAGGCCATTCATATGAACTGTCTCTTCCGTATTAGCCTCAATGTAAAACTTTCAAGCTGGGCTCTTGGTTCCCACATGGGCCAGTTGCATAATTAGCTACAGCCTTAGTGAACCAGACATTCATTCCATGCACCTTACCAGAGCACATTTCACTTAAGGCTATTTGTTTTAAGAAATATCAAGTTAAGCTCAGAGGGACGGAGACAGACTGCAGCTTCCCAGGTGAGAAGGATTTGATGTTAGGCCAGAAGAAGCATGCATAGCTCCCAGAGGCCAGCATGTTCTGAGCCTTTGATGTATGTAAATCCTAGAAGCTCCAAACACTGACACCAGGGGAGAGATTTACCCAGAGACACCCAAACAAATACAGAGAAACAAACATCCACGTTATGAGTTCACAACAGGATTTAGCAATACGTGACTAATTGCTACCATCTCAGTGGGAAACATGCGTAAAGCTGACATTTGTGACTGAGGCTAGAAAAATGTCCCTCAAGTCGGCCGTTTTCAAACAGTAGAAATAAGGAAATACGTGTTTTTTTTTGTTTTTCTTTTTTTTTTCATATTAATACAGTTTGACTATTGAAGAAGGTTTATATTCCAAAAGATTATCGTTTTAGAATTATTAGGTGGTTTAAATTACATTACAAAAACAGCTGTGTTTCTGTGTCTTTATGTCGGTCTTGTGTGGGCGGAGAGTGATTTTAACGTGCAGGGCATTTAACGTGCAACATTTGCATGAGTGGTTTTGGTTGGTCGTTGGTTCCATTGTTCTCCGGTTACACTCTCCTAATCCCCGCCCATCAGTATCCATGCCTGTCTGTGGTGGTGTAAAGTAACTATGTACATTTACTCAAGTAGGCTACTGTACTTAAGTACAATTTTGAGGTATTGTTCAATATCACAGAGATGAAGTCACGCGTCAGGAGCCAGTTTGTTTTGAATAACAGCGTGTTCGCTAAACCTTAATTATATTACACAACACCAAACGAATATTTGGATCTGTTAATAATCTGCAGCATCAATAGTAGATGTAGGAATTATTGATTGTCTGCAGAATGACACCAGAGCAGCCGAGACGTGTTCAGCAGCGCTAATGTCAGACGGATGAATTTACAAAGATCAAAGAAGCGCACGTGATCTCTGTCTTTATGAAGAACAAACAGTCTGTATCCAGAGCCTGAGCAATAAATCATGAATCTGGCATAATTCATATGGGGCATATAAGATGAGAACATTATATGGAATTAAAATTTGTACTTTGAAATGCAAAACTCTGGATCAATGTGGCTGCTGATATCCTGTGGAGGGAGTCGGGACATGTGGATGGTGGCTGCTGGTGACTTCATGTGGGACCTTAGCTGGCTTTTTACTCTCCCAGTCAACATGGAATAAAGTGTTGAGACTGCATTTCCATAAACCATGACAATCACACACTATGGACTTCTAAACTGCCCAAAATAACTGAAACTATCCACATATTCTTACTAAACTAAACAATAGAGTTGATCACCTACATCAACCACAGAGTTGAGGGGGAGATCTCATTGTTGAGCTAATGAGAATATCAATGAAGGCACATTGATACCAAGAGCCATCAACATTTGGACCATCAACAGGGAGCTAATTGTCTTCCAAATTGGAGGTGTGAACATCAGAACTGTGGATATGCTAACTTGTTTCCAAAACTGTATCCCTTCAGTATCTACCCCATAGCCCTAAAATATAGTGTAAACACATCCTTAAATGGAATTAGGAAATAGCTTTAATCCGAGGTATGCGGTTACCCGGACTCAGAGATTAGACGCCTCTGCCCTGCACAGTCTAATAGAAAGCACAAAGTTTAAAAAAATAAGTCTGCCTCATCCAGGCAGTGGGCCAGGAGCCACTTTGAGTGGTAGTTGGGACAAACGCAGTCAGTGGAGCAAACGCAGTCAGTGGAGCAAACGCAGTCCGCACCAAAAATATTTACGATTCTGTCCCTATCGGTACATAACTCGGACGGCGCTGAGTCGACTAGCAGACCATCGGCTGGTCGACGCGGGCACTCGCGCCTGGAGGCGCTCGGGCGCGTCTCCTCAGCCTCAAGGTCTGCTGAGTCGGCGCGCCTCCGTCATGGCCTATAACTTATAATTATAAATTATAGTGAAAACACATCCTTAAATGGAATTAAGAAATGTTTTTTACCTTTAGTCTAGGTAAACTTAATTAATTGCAAAACATGACACCCCTTATTCAAAACAGATGGCGAATGCATTCTTCTCTTTATAGGGCCTACACAGGTAATAAAATTGCCTGTGAGACCTTTATGAATTGAACCTCACAGTCAGCAGTCAGTCAGTTACACGACAGACCGTATCTGTCCTGCATGGTTCTCCTCAGTGGGTTGAGCAATTGATCTGAACTTGCACACGGGCATTGACCATTAGCATATGCACAAAATGACGACGCCCATTTTTCACTTTCCCAAAATGTAAGCTGTTTATTAACGTTTTTGTGTAATCACCTGAGATTACCAGTTTGGCCAATGGGATCTGTCGCCATGGTTACAGCCCTGCAAGCTATGGGATGATCATCTCCAGCCACTGTCATACTTTGACAACCCCCTGCCTGAGAGCACTAGTTTTAGTGTTATAGATGTATTGTGTATGTTTTAGTGTTACAGATATGTTGTGTATGTATTTAATGTGGTTGTACTATGGAGGTGGTGTTCTGACCTGGAACTCTTCTCATAGCTAAGTTGAATTAGTATGTTTTACTCTTAAATATGTATTGTGTATGTTTGCGAACGCAGCGGAAGGAGGCGCGCCGCGCGCCTCCGCGCAAGTGGAGCCTACTATGAAACCGTGCTCGGGTTGTGTCTCTGTGTGTCTGTCTGTCTGTGTGCATTATGTGTGCACTGCCTGTGTGCAGCCAAGTACATGTCCAATATAGATGTACCATACATCAAATGAAAGGTCTTTGAAAACTGAACACACCTGTCAAGGTTGTGTTTAAGCCCGCCCCTTCCCCCGGAAGCCACGCCCCGGAGAAGGCTCCTAAAACTCCCCATTGAAACCCCATGTTAAATGAAAAGTGCCCGAATCGCTCCCAAACTTTTTCTACCCCCCCTAAGTGGGGGTCTACGAACAAATACTTCGGCCTCGGATTTTGGCTCCGCCCCCCGGAAGTGGGTGAAACAGTCACTTCAAACACTTTGAACGTTGAATTGTTCAAAAACATTCAATTATTTTTTTTTGTGAATTTGTATTTTTCTATGATGCTCCTTTTAACGCAGAATTCTTTGGTATTTTTTTAATTTTTTTTATTGGTTACTTTTTTTTAAATATTTTTTTTTCATTATTATTATTTTTTTTGCGTTCGCTTCCCGCGTTCACGCGTCTTACTTGTTTAGTGTTATACAGTATATATGTTGTGTATGTATTTAATGTGGTTGAATGGAGGTGGTGTTCTGACCTGGAACTCTTCTCGTAGCTGGGATGAGTTGCTCTGGGAGTCCACACGCAGCATGTCCTTGTAGGTGAGGGCGAACTCGTTGACCAGGATGGACGTCTCTCCACATAGACAGGCCTCCAGGATGGCATCATGGATGAAGATGTACTGCTCCTGCAGGTGACACGTCATCAACAACAGCACAATTAACATGGAGAGGAAATTAACTACGAGTGTCTGTGTACAGACTGAGTTATACTCTGTAGTACAACAGTGTCTGTGTACAGTCTGAGTTATACTCTGTAGTACAACAGTGTCTGTGTACAGTCTGAGTTATACTTTGTAGTACAACAGTGTCTGTGTACAGCCTGAGTTATACTCTGTAGTACAACAGTGTCTGTGTACAGCCTGATTTATACTCTGTAGTACAACAGTGTCTGTGTACAGCCTGAGTTATACTCTGTAGTACAACAGTGTCTGTGTACAGCCTGAGTTATAATACAACTTGCTTGCACAACCTAAATAATTGTTAGCTTGAAACTCTGTCAAACTGTGTGCACTGCAAACAGAATGGAAGACAGATATATAAAACACAAGACAGATGAACGGCAGACAGGAAGCAAAAAACTAAAACTAGGTACATATCAATTACTAATCAAAGCAAGGTGAAGAGCGGTGGAGAATGTTAAGAGGTGGAATGCTGCATTAAACGCACACCTTAATTCTTATAGTGTATCAAAGAGCTGGATAGAATAAATAGCTCAACAATACAAACAAACACCGGCAGCAACACATTTAATTAGAGCAACCCTGTAAATAACTGCAAATGTAATAAACAGCTAAGTAAACATTGGATTAACATAATAAGGGGTTGATATGCGTATTATCTACACATCTAAAAGGAACCACATGATCCAGTGCAACACGTTTGAAGCACAATGTGAATCTTATTTCAGCAACCATTGTGTTGACCTTTAAATAAGACAGGGGTGGGGTGGGGAGTTGGATAGAAATAGAAGGAAAATACAAAACAAAATATAGCTGCAAGCAGCGATAATACGGGGCCAGTGAGAGAGAGACAGACAGACATGGAAACTGGAGAGAGAGAGAGAGAGAGAGAGAGAGAGAGAGAGAGAGAGCCATGGAAACGGAATAGATTGAAGAGAGACATGGAAACGGAATAGATTGATGAGAGAGAGAGAGATGGAAACAGAATGGATAGATTGGACATCTCAACCTATTGCCATTAACAGGAATCGAACTCTCAACCTTCGGACTAGGATAAGGATAATTCCTTTTAACAGGTCGTTCATGAAAGTCCTTGTGGTCTTGTTTCCAATGAGAACCTGTGAGCAATTAGGGGTTAAGAGTCTTGCTCAGGGACAAATTTCATTTCATCGACGCATATGCTGGGATGGCCTGGAATCGAACCTGGGGCAACCAGAGCCTCTGGTTCCCTAGGCGTGCTCACTAACCACCCAGCTATGGCCGCCCCATGATAGGCTAATAGGCTGCAACACTACCTGGGGCCTGTTCCTCAAAAGGGAATTAGAGCTTAAGCCTGGCTTTAACACCTATCCTGGCTTAATTTAGCCAGGATTAGGGCTGAATCGGTTCCTCAAAAGCTGAATTAGCTTGAAGATTAGTTTAGCCAGTTCACCCTGTCTAAGTTTAGCCTTGACCCGATTCCTCAAAAGAGAATTGAAGCAAGCCTACCTTAGTTACCATGGCAATTTAGCTGTGAAGTTAGCCTGGTCAGGAGCAGGCTAACAGCCAAGTTTACTTAATCCAGTGCCTTTGTTCTTCAAGTTTGTCCACAGTTAATTCAACACATGTGTTATATGGACTCATTTGAATGACCCTGCATTCAAATAAAATGAAATAAATACAATAAGATATAATCAAACTAATTATATTACTGAAATAGTGTGTGACCATGAATCATAATTGTTTCACAATGACTCATGTGATATGTCATTGTCACTCTGTTAACACTATAGTTCTATTGTTCATATTGTTGTTAGATGTTTGATAATATAACAGATTTTTTTTTCACTGAATGTAAGTCAATGAGGAGCATATTTTAAATTATCAATTTAGTCAATGGAGAAATTATTTTTTATTTCTTGTCCACCTTTGGAGTTACATCATGATGGCAAGGTAACTACACAACCCAAACCTCTACCAAAGTGGTCTTGCAAATGTGGGGTTATTGCGTGTCCCGCCCCCCCGTCGCCGTCCCCATCCCCGTCCCCCGTGTCCCGCTCATCCCGTCGCGGCCCCCAGTCGCGGTCAACCCGTCCCCCTCCCGTCCCGTGCGTCCCGTCGCGGCCCCCGTCGCGGTATACCCCCGGCCCGTCCCGTGCGTCCCGTCGCGGTACACCCCCAGTCCCGTGCGTCCCGTTGTCGTCCCGTCCCGTCGCGCGCGCGCACACACACACACACACACACACACACACACACACACACACACACACACACACACACACACACACACACACACACACACACACACACACACACACACACACACACACACACACACACACACACACACACACACACACACACACACACACACACACTGTGTGTGCTTGCAATACTTTGCCACGCTTTCTCCCTGGATCTATTTATTGCGGTCGCGTTTCTCGCTTATAATACATTTTACTTCCTTGTATGATTTCATGAGCTGCTGCAATGCTGCTGTTCAGCCACAGAGAGGAACGCCGCTCTGGTTTTGGACTCCATGATTGGTCAAGTTCAAGGATTCTGCTATCGACTTTCATGGTCTTTTATAGAAATACGTGAAGCCTGGCTTCATTATCCTGGCTGGACATAGCCTGGCTTGACAAGGCCTAGCTCGACAAAGTCGCTCCTTTTCAGCCTGGCTTTGCTTCGAGGAACGGAATAAACGAGGCTTATATGGACCCGACTTTGTCAAGTCTGGATTTGGCTTAAGTCCAGGCTTAGTTTATTCACCTTTTGAGGAACAGGCCCCTATAGTGCTATAGCTTTGTCCAGGCTGATGTTGTCTGTTGAAGATCATAAACTCTTGCCTTCTGTCATGAACCAAGCCAACACTAAGATCACTCGTTCACAAACCATTTACCAATAGAGAAATTGTATGTCTCCTCGCTACCGAAAACAGTGAAAGCAGCCGATCTACAAGCTCAGAAACACATTGCTATCTGAAAAGTTTTGAGATTGTAGATCGGCTATTTTCAGAATGAAGTATGTCATACATTGAGAAATCGTACTCTCAAATAAGCATTTCAGGTTATCTTTACCATTTGCACATGTATTCATTGATACAGTCATGTTGTTTGCAATTCAACTTAAATTAAGTCTGCATCAAGTGAGGCTTGAACTGGCGACCTTGAGATTGTGAGGCACTCATTTAAGGGAGACGCCATTGGACCAACAGACAAGGAACTATGAAAAAGGAGATTACACAGATGATACAGTTTCACGCCAATAGCTGAAAAATCCTGGGTTTAAGTGTTTTTCAAACTGCTCAAAATTGCGGACAATCTACGGGCGGAGCTTACTGGTCAAAGCGATAGATGTGTTCCTCATGAGTCAAGGCACATGTGTAAGCAAGTTTCACGACTTTCGGCCAAACGAGGCATGACTTATGCCTGTTTAAAGTCTGCCTTTTCAAAAAATTGCTATAGCGCCCCCTTTTGGCCAATTGGAGTGAGATTGGTTTCAGTGATATTTGGAATGACCCTGTACATTTCTGCAAAGTTTCAAAGAAATGTGAGTCTGCATGTATGTTTTAGGCACAGATGAATAATTTTCATAAAACTGTAATAGTTAAAATCTATCTCCTCCTGGGATTTTTGAGCAATCTGCACGAAACATTTTACACATGAACTTTGGACCACTGCCTACAAAAATTTCCAACGGATTTTCCATAAGTGAAAAAATGCAGAAGTTAGGAGCCAATGACTGTTTTTCATATAATTCAAAATGGTGGGAGATCTAAAGGTCAGAGGTCAAAAGTCAGACCACGAAAGTTGTCGGGCATGAAGAGACGCATGTGTGTATCGAAGTTTCATGGTTGTAGGTCAAACAGGGCATGAGTTGTACCTGTTCAAAGTTGGCACTTTCAATTGAGTGCTATAGCGCCACCCTTTGACGAATGAGTGTGAGAATTATTTCTTGGTAGTTTTTCATGAGCATCTACCATATGGCCGAGTTTCGTAAAAAGCGTATGCACGGTTAAGCCAGAACTGGCAAAAACAAGTATTTTTCAAACTGCTCAAAATTGCGGAAAATCTAAGGGCGGAGCTTAATGGTCAAATCGATACGTGTGTTCCTCATGAGTCAAGGCACATGTGTAAGCAAGTTTCACGACTTTCGGCCAAACGAGGCATGACTTATGCCTGTTTAAAGTCTGCCTTTTCAAAAAATTGCTATAGCGCCCCCTTTTGGCCAATTGGAGTAAGATTGGTTTCAGTGATATTTGGAATGACCCTGTACATTTCTGCAAAGTTTCAAAGAAATGTGAGTCTGCATGTATGTTTTAGGCACAGATGAATAATTTTCATAAAACTGCAATAGTTAAAATCTATGGAATCCTGGGATTTTTTAGCAATTTGCACGAAACCTTTTACACATGAACGTTGGACCTCTGCCGACAAAACGATAGGAGTGGATTTTTTCTAAGTGAAAAAATGCAGAAGTTAGGAGCCAATGACTGTTTTTCATATAATTCAAAATGGTGGGAGATCTAAAGGTCAGAGGTCAAAAGTCAGAGTGTGAAAGTTGTTAAGCATGAGGAGACGCATATGTGTATCCAAGTTTCATGGCTGTAGGTCAAACAGGGCATGAATTGTACCTGGTCAAAGTTGGCATTTTCAATTGAGTGCTATAGCGCCACCTTTGGACGAAAGATTGTGAGAATTATTTTTTGATCGTTTTTCATGACCATCTACCATATGGCCGAGTTTCGTAAAAACCGACAGCGCGGTTCAGCCAGAACTGCGAAAAGTGGCAGAAGTGACAGAATAATGCGAATAACAATACGTGTCCAGAGCAGAGCTCTGGCCCCGTAATTTGGAGGAGCAGTTCCTCAGAACCTTTCCCCACAGGAATGTCTTTGCATTGTTGAGTTGGCTGAGTATTTCTCTCCCCATATATGACCTCCTTATTGTGTGTGTTAACAATATGGCTGCCCTAATGGTTTTATATATTAGTGGAGGTGAACACCAGTCATTGTTCTTATTGTCTCCGCCAGGCCGAAAAGGCATGGCGAGAGAGTATGTTTTGCACCCTGTATGTCCGTCCTTCCATGTGTGTGTCCGTGTGTCCGTCCATCTGTGAACAGTTAATCTCCGGCACTGTGGGCTTATTCGCAGCGAAACTGTGCACACACACTTCCTGGATATCAATTCAGAACCTCTGCCCCAACTGTTCCCCATGGTCCTGTTATAGCGACACCAGGAGGCTGCTTTTTACAAAAAACTAAGTTTTACAGTACCCTACAGAGTTTGTCCAAACGTCACGCAAATCAGTACGCAGTACTGTATCTCTATAGTCATAAAAAGAAACTGGTCTTTTAGCAGGGCGGGAAATTGATACCATAGTGCACTTGGTGATACAAGCGCGAAATTTGGCACAGATGTCCTTCATATGACCCTAATTGATAATCAACCTCTGGCCACGCAAAAATCCTAAGATTTCAAGATGGCCACCACCAGTTTTCAAAATGGCTGCAACTGGGCCAACATTTTGGACTATATCACTTTGCTGGGGCTGTAAATCTTTGATTTCCCCCTTATTTTAATGTAGGAGAATATGTTCTGACAGTATTTCTACCAAATAAGATTAAAAAAATAATATTAGGTCCAATATGGCGGCATATTTTCCAATATGGCTGCCGATAAATTGCATAAATGTACATTCACATGAGCTTGTAGCACATGTATTTGTATTAATTACCATACACAGAATCAATTTATAGCACATTTTAAAGTGATTTGGTAGCTTTTTAATGACCTAGGGCAACAGAATTTTCAATATGTTCACCAATAAATACAAAAACTTAGATACATATATAGGGATATTTTCTCAAACAGGTGCTGACCTTTTTCTCTTTCTGTGGAAGGACAAAACTGTATGGCATCTGCTGAACACATGAAAGAAGCAAAGACCTGATGACTTTGATCCAATACCTGATGCATTTTCATGAAGGGGGATCCATCTGAGGTTCTTCGACAGCTTTTTCAAGCCAAGTCTTTGTGTCTGGGTAGCTCAGTCGGTAGAGCTTTCACCTTCGGATCACATGGTCATGGGTTCGGTCAGGATCAGTGTATGAGTACGTAGGTACGGTGAGTGTGGCGCTCCACCTCAGCAATACCAGGGGGTCTATAAGACGTCAGTATCTGAGCTGCGAATCGTGATGTGTCAGATGCTATCCTCTACAGCTCTGCCTCAGATACTGACATTGTTGACCTAACAGTTTCACTTGTTCAAAGACTTGGCTTGAATTAGCTGTGGATTGCCTTTGGAAGGAGGGAAGGATCTCAGATGGATCCCTGTTCATGAAATTGCATCAGCTATTGAATCAAAGTCATCAGGTCTTTGCTTCTTTCATGCATTCAGGGGATGCCACAGTTTCGTCCTTCCATGGAAAGGGAAAAAGGTCAGCATGGCAGACAACTTCTCCAAATTAGGTTCAACACCTGTTGCAATAAATGATAAACATATGCAAGTCATTGAGGAGTTCATAGTACTCATGTACGATAGAACTTCATAGAAGTAGTTCCTACAAGGAAGTGAATGCAAGTGAAGTGCATTCCAAGCAGGACATATATGGGGCCAGTCACTATTGTGCAGTCCTGTTTGCCAAATTATGCCAGAAGCTGACACGATGTGGATGTAAAAAAGCATGTTCTGGACACTGCAAATGCTTTAAGTTTGGACTTATCTGCACACCCCTCTGTGGTTGCAGTTGCTAGTACACTGGCCTGTCACTTGCCCAGCCACCATTGTAATTGAGAATGTGTTTATAATGACTTATATCAAAACAAAAAGTAAGCGCTAAGCTTTACCAAGCTAATAAATCACTTTCAAATGTTCCATAAATGGATTCTGTGTATGGTAATTAATACAAATACATGTACTACAAGCTCATGTGGATAAACCATAAGCAGATGCACATTTCTGCAATTTATCGGCAGCGATATTGGAAAACATGCCGCCATATTGGAACCTAATGTTATTTTTTAACGTACCGGGTAGAAATACCTCCAGAACATATTCTCATATTGGCTAAAATCATTGATTGTTCTGTTAGTGGACCGTCTCTTCTGAGCACACACATTCAGGGAATGTGTGTGCTCAGAATTCGCTGCGATCAAGCCAACGGAGCCAGAGATTAGCTGTCCACAGACGGACGGACGGACAGACGGACGGATGGACGGACAGGGGGCAAAACACCGACACCGAAACAGACAATAAAACCTTTTGCATTCACATGCTTGATGGGGTTTCAGAAAGCATGCCTTAAAAATAGATCATTATTGGAAAGTGACTTGAAAATAAATGTCTTCTGTCTGTTTCATATTGGAGGAGACCGAGAAACAAGGATTTCACATTAAAAGCCTCCTCTTACCCCTAGATCTGTTGTTAGATAGCTAGAGCTTTGGGATCACTGGCTAATAATCTCTAAAAGCACACCGTTTCCTGCCAATTACCGTCTCATATAAGGGTCAGGCCGCTGCTTGGTGGGTGTAATTAAGTGGCTAATTGAATTGAATCAGCCTTTAATTAAATTCTTCACACTCAGATAAACTGTGCTGAGTTGCTTGGTGTCTCTGGTGCAGCATAAGGGATTGGAAACAATACAGGCTAGCTGTGGTTCCAGTATCCCTCCTAAACAATGCTGTCATTTCACAGAGTTCAGCTACGTAATAGAACAGAACAATCCTAAGGCATACAGAGTATCCTTACTTCATTATCCCCACCAGAATCAGTAAAGAAGTTGGTCGACGTGCTTTTAAATATAAAGCCCCATCGGATTGGAACGATCTCCCCAGTTCCCTTAGAACTATTAACTCCTTTAATATTTTTAAAGCATCCATCTTTACTCATCTTCAAATAACCTGCTCTTGTTTCTAAAGGCTTCTGATTGACTTCTGATTAACTTCTGACTGTTCTCTGTCTCTTATCTGTCCTGTGATTCATGAGGAATATACTGCAATTTAATTTCAAAAGTGCATGTGCATGTTTGTTTTATGTTTACTTGCATGAGCATGTCATTGCTTGTTACCTGTTATGTGCATGTATGTATCGGGTCTGTAGTTGCTACTCGTGTTTTTGATTAGCTAGCTTTACATGGGTACATCATTAATGCATGTAATATGTTATTTTGTGGGTGTTCAGGTGGGGTGGGAGCGGACAGTTTCAGGAGAGTTTTTGTTCTGTTTTGTTTTGTTTTGTCAAGTCTGTTTTGTCCTGTTTATGTATAGTATGCATGGATGTACTTATTGTATTGTTTTGTCTATTGTACTGTTTGTATTTTTGTCATAAAGACCCTCTCGAAAACGAGATGACTCATCTCAAGGGGTTGATCCTTCTAATAAAGGTACTATATAATAATTAGGGGACTGTTCAGATAAAAAGCATTCCACAATAATATAAATACAAGAGAGCAAGATGAGATGGTGCACTGTGCAAACATACTGCATGTGGACGCCCAACCCGATCTCACACGACTCACACGAATATACATTGCACGGGAGTGTCATTCCGTGCATAGACAACTGGAAAACCCAAAAATCTGTGCATAGGCGCCTCGCATCTCCCCCATTGACTAAACCATTTCGGAGGCGCGCAGTCTCAAGGGAACTGGAGTTACGTAAGGGACCACCGAGCGAGCTGAAGCGAGCAAGTTGCCGTCCCGAACGTTGCGACGTTCCCTAGAGCCTACTCAGCGCGGTTTGAGTTATGTACCGATAGGCACAGAATCGTACATTTTGCTGTGGGGACTGCTCTGCTTCCGGGTTGCAACCGTTTACACCCACCATAGGACTCGCCGTACATATGCATGGATTTTCGGGTTTTCTAGGCGACTATGCACGGAATGATGTGCACTGGCTCCGTGCAATGTATACTAAATTCTGTGAGATCAGGCTGGGACGCCATTCAGGTGACTTGCAGAGGAGGTAAAATGTACTTTGTACTCCCCGGAAGAGCCTATTCCAACATACAGCAACAATATAGCAAACAGTTAGTATATGGGCTACTGAGCACCACTCACCCTTTCTTGATGATGATGATATGAGAGAGAGAGAGAGAGAGAGAGAGAGAGAGAGAGAGAGAGAGAGAGAGAGAGAGAGAGAGAGAGAGAGAGTGATGAATACACAGTGACTGTGAACAAGGAGAGGGAGAAAAACAACAATTCACTGTCTGTGCACACACACGCACGTGGGCAGAAAGCAATTACTACCCAAAACTATGACAATAATTGTTTTGGGATTGTTTGTGATTATGAAAAGGAAAGGGGTTTGAAATTACTTCAAGCTAATATATCTTTTACTTTGGATTGAAACGATGACAGTAGGTTGTAATCTTTACTCACACTCCCACACAGCGCTACAGTCATCATGTCAAGCTGCCCTGCTGTCTGTGCGATACTGCAAAAGGTCATTATAGTAATGGTGGGTTCTTCATTCCAATGGCATAAAGCTCCATACTTATGTAAATGGCACA
Organism: Gymnoscopelus microlampas; assembly: GCF_963454915.1. Classification (NCBI taxonomy): domain Eukaryota; kingdom Metazoa; phylum Chordata; class Actinopteri; order Myctophiformes; family Myctophidae; genus Gymnoscopelus; species Gymnoscopelus microlampas. The sequence goes on along the minus strand of NC_139940.1, from coordinate 49,538,144 downwards.
AAAAAGCTCTTTTCTGTGTCTGGCTACAGTAAGCCACTCTAGTTTGTCCCGAGTGGTGTCAGTGTGTCCTTTAGTCCCTGACAGGCCTGCAACAAGCCCCTCCTGAGCCTGTTGGAACAGCCCAAGCAATCTCCTGAGCAGCACAAAGTCACAGTAGGCCTGGGGGCAGTGATGAAGAGCGCTAGCTAGCTAGCAGCCTGTTGGGGCTGAAGCAGATCTGGGGCAGAAGAAGGGGGAAACAGAGCCATGTTTTAGACTTCTCTATCGGCAGCTTGGGGCATTAGATCAGCCTCAGCCCAAATAACACTGAAAGTGGGACGATATGAAACTCTTATATGTTAGTGAGATGTTTTAATAGATGTCCTCGGTGGGGACAACAAAATGCCTCCTCCCTAATACTTTAGTTTGAGAGTGCTTGCTGTTGTAAGACAATGCTCTGTGATAGGATGTGATATATGTACGGTACAGTTCATGTCACTTCTCAATACTGACCTCTTCAGACTCCACCTCACCCCCTAGCACTTCACTCTCTCTTTGTATCCCTTCTTGATGCTAGTATACTGTGCAGATATAAATTCATTACTTGTTCTGTTCTGTTTTATTTCTTAGATCATTTTTTTCTCAACCACAAATGTTAAGAATGTGATTTAGATACAGTAGCATGTTGTTTAGACAAATGCTAGGTTCATTGTTTACCTGGTATCCTAGTTTCTTTGAGCACAACAGTGTTCTCTCTGCACTATACTTGAAGATCTTGACAGTCCCACTGTAGATCAAACATGAAGGTTGTTGTTTTCCCCTGATGGTTCCTCTTTGCACAGAGTTACAGTGAGCATCTCAAGGTGTCCTGGTGTCTGTGACAAACTGCTCGGTGACTGAGAACAACAAAATGCTTCGGTGAGACTGTGAGCTTCTTCATCCAGACAGAGGTAAAGCAAAGCAAAGCAAAGTTTGTTGTTTACCCAGGGTGTCGGACTAAGCACGAAGCTTGTTTCCAGCCGGACCCTGCATGGAAGCCTTGCTCAAGGGCTATTCAGCGGTGATTCATGATTGATGTGATGAATTGGGGAATCGAACTAGGGACCTTCCGGTATCAAGGCCGCCCCTCTAACCACTAGGCCACCGCTGCCAGTGAGGAGCAAGCTCACAGCCTGCTGTGCAACTGATTACTGTAACTTTTAAACCTCTTGAGTGATACAGGAGTACATTGCAGATGCTACAAATGTAGAAGAGCTTGAAATCAATTTAACTTCTCTGACATTTTAGACAGATAAGATGGGCAGCGCTGCATTTAACCCAATCATTTCTATTAAACCAAACATGAGCATGAAATAGATTTTCACATGAATGTGGAAATTGGCACTTAGAATAGAAATGGAAGGTCTATTGTTGTGTTGGGCCTGCCAGAGGATCCTTAATTAAACTGTCACCTGGAAGTTGAAATGTAATCTTCAGCTTTGTTATCCAAGCCAAAATCATTTGCCTCCACTTTGCCTGTGATGGGCTGCCCGTCTCAGGACCCCCGTCATGCAGGGGGCATGTTAATGGGACCACCAGATCCAAAGAAACAAAATACACTCTGACCTGTCATAGCTTCTAATTGAAAATCACTCTTATCAGCTCTTTATTCATTCATTGTGTGTGTGTGTGTGTGTGTGTGTGTGTGTGTGTGTGTGTGTGTGTGTGTGTGTGTGTGTGTGTGTGTGTGTGTGTGTGTGTGTGTGTGTGTGTGTGTGTGTGTGTGTGTGTGTGTGTGTGTATGTGTGTGTGTATGTGTGTGAGAGAGTGAGAGATAGAGCAATATTAATGCTTGCTATGTAATCTTCAAACCAAATTTGTGAAGTGAAAAGTATTTTAGTTACAGCAGAGGCTGAGACACATGAGAGCAGGTTGGGAAAAAAACGCATGTGCACTTTAATGCACTTTTGTGCATACAGAACTGGTGTGTGTATGTGTGTCAGATGGAGTGAAGCAGGGGGTTGAAGAGGTTAGTCTTGTCTCTCGGCTTCACGCTCGAGTAGAGCTTTGTCTCTTCTGTTTTTCAGCCCTAAACAGTAAAAGTCTCTGCTTATACTGTAGCACTGCTGTGAGAACTACTGTATGAATACATTACTGTTATTTACACTGATCTGCAACTACAGAGCTTTGAGTCCTGTCATCAAAAGCTTGTCATCAGATGAAAAAAATAAAATAAATAGATAACAATAAATAAATAAGATATTCCCCCTCCCTGTTTAGTTGCTTCTCACTCCAGACTTGAAACCTGGATGAGGCACTATTTCATCTCTTTGTCAGTAAAGAGGCAGTACAGATGAATTTATAGTCCATCGCATCATTGATTGACAATAACAATTGATAACATTTTATTAATTAGCTAAAACACATCACCATGTGACGTGTTGTTAACTTTAAATTAAGTTTTTGTTGGCAAGCAACACTGTAGCACTACAGAGTAAGAATTAGGCTTCAAGCTCTCTGAAATGTTATTCTACACAGCGACATTTCATACAAGGTCACAGTCACAATAAAGGAGTTGAATTACCTTTGCAAGCGATGCAGATGCAGTTTATTCTGGTTTCTTGAAAGAGAAAGAAAAGAGAGCATGGTGATCAGAGGGCTTGGTGACACTTTCTGCATAGCACACACATGATAAAAGAGACCAGGATTTAGAATACTAACCCCAGATGCAGACACTTTCATGTTGAAAATGTAAACACTTCACGAAAGGCAGATGTACTGTACACCTCTATGTTTGTCCTGAGGAAGGTTGTTATGAAATAAAGATTATGTTTCAGACAGTGTGCAAGAAATGTTACCCTTTTCCCATATTATTTACTTGAAAGGGACCAGGACAAACGTGAACAATATAGTCACAAAAGAAAAGACTGCTGGGCAATATCTGTAAGGATTCCTTCATTACACTGTAGCGTCTTTCTCACACAGAAGAATCAGGTAGGAGCATCAGTTTGAGGACAGAAACCAATAAATCTACTTTAAATGAGTGAAAATACAAACCACAGAAGCTGCTGTGAAGTATTTGACTGAGAGAAAAGAGAGAAACTCAAATACACGATGAGAGCTGAAAGAGAGAGTAGAATTAAGAAGAGGCTTCAGACCAATGAAATGCCACTACAAAAGGGAATTCATTTGGTCTGCTGTATTTGGACTGATGACTTCTCTCTGTTATCAAAAGCACCTTAATGTCAAACAACACTGATGGGATACAAGACCATAATCCAATTCCATCACCGCCACCTCTAGGAGGAGATGCATTATCAAATTAAGATTTACAGATGCTAATTCAGGCATTATGGGACAATTATGCAAATCCGCACTTCCAGAAACGAGCAAAAGCACTTTCCTCAAACTGTCGCTAAATTGTCTTTTTTAATTGAAAATCCGTTTTGGGCCCACGTCCTCTTAAACAACGTCTTAATCCAGTGATGATGCAGGAACAGAGGAAGTATTTTTTATAGAAAACGACAATCTCTCTGAAACTGACAGACAGTCAGATGGCTGTTTCTACCAACCCCAGACCGCAAATACAATACCACAAATAATAAAATATTGGTTCACCATGAAACACACTTTTACTCCCATTCCCATATAAACAGGCACAACATCCTGCAGTAATAAAAAGTAAGAGGAGAGATGAATAGTTCTGTATTCATATTCCTCATTTTGCCATGAGCATCACATGATTTATAGTCTGACCATATACTAGGTCAATGTGTGGGCGTCGATAAAAGTGCTGGTGTGATGGAAGCAAAGTGGTGACATGGAGCTTCCACTGCAGCGACTCAGAGCTGACATCCTCCACTTCATCAAACGTTCAACGCAAAAAGCACGTCTGTCACACAACTTGGAACTAAGTCAATGTATTGTCAATGCTATTTAGAAGTGGTGGAGGAGAGAGACGGAGCACATTGTATTTCCTGCAGATAATAAAGGAAGGATCAGCCAGGTGACAGAGACAGATGATAGGTGGCAGTACAGAACAGGCCTCTCCTACTCGCTGTGTGGAGCACAGACAGGACACATTCCTCAGTTTTAATTTGTCTAAGGACTCATCATTAATTCTCTAGACCACCCCATGTGGTTACAGTATGTGAGAGGATGTCTTGTCTGTGTATTTTGTTTTCTCATTGTAAATTACAATTGTCTCTGGTTAAAGGGTGAATAGGAACAGACTGAACCCCTGATGTATCAGGACCATGTACCTCCCATCACATTGACTTCATGTTTAATCACATCGCTCAAAAACATAATCATGTTGTGTCCGATGTGAATGCACCTCAACAACCAGGAAACGTATAGTGAAGATAATGTGGAACTCCATGCATCTATGAAGCTATGTATTGCAGCTATTGTCTTAGTTACCCCAGCATTGTTGTTGTGAAGCAGTTTTGACCAAAAGGAGTGTAAAAAAATATTGTTATATTCCATTTGGCAAAGGAGACAGACGGACAGGGAGAAAAGTGCTTTGATGAGACTGTCAAAGGAACCAGGGTGGGGAATGCAAGTGGGTGGTGACAGTCAAAGCCAGTATTTTTAATGAACTGTTGGATGTGTCAACATAAATACAGCTTTTAACAAGGAAAAGCATCAAGATGTATAACAGCAACACACAATGGTTATTATCTAGGGGGAAATATGCCCGTGGCAACTTTAAGTTTGAAATGATCAAAGCAGACATCACATACAACAGCTCTGTGCTGCCCCCACTGAACTTGGTGCTGCCTGGCAACAAGGTGTGTGTGTGTGTGTGTGTGTGTGTGTGTGTGCGTGCGTGCGTGCGTGCGTGCGTGCGTGCGTGCGTGCGTGCGTGCGTGTGTGTGTGGAGCACGATTAGCAGATGCCTTCAAAGTAACCATCTGAATCCCAAACCTTTCAAGAGCTTCTTTGGATGCATCAATCAAAGCAATTCAAAACTGTGAAGATAATTAGCACAGGGAAATGGCAAATGTTTTTGAGGATGAGTTGTGATGTTGGCCCTTCACAAAGACATTCACTAACTTAGATGAACTGAACAGGCTATGATTTAATGAGTCAAGTTGGATATTAAACTACTGTTTTAGCTTATATTCAGTTTAGTTCAGCTTCATTATTTTACATAATAAACAAGCAGGGACATCAACAGCGGAAATATACTGTTTTTTGTCAAAAGTAAGAAGCTGTGTAACACAAACAGGCATTTAGAAACATTCTGTGGTCATCTGACTACTAAAATGTCTACAGCTGTATGTGGTGGGGAGCCACCAGCATCCATAGTAGCAGAGCTACTGTAGGTCAGGTGGGGGCTGTGATGTGCACATTCTTGTGTTTGCAGACGAGCAGCGCTGTTGTGCTGTAACAATGTATGAATTTTAAAGAAAAAAGAAAAAAGAAAAAAGAAAAAAAAAAAAAAGAAGGAAGTTGAGTGGCGCAGGGACCAACACCTTGCATGCATTTATTCCCATCTGATTATCACAAAGAGACCAATTTGTGAGGAATGGCTGAGCTCCAGCGCCGCAGGGTATGAATATTAAAGCATCTATTTTCTACCTGCAGTATGAGCATCTGCACCTGTGTCCAATTAACCTTAAGTAATGTATCTGCCAGGTAGCCTCTCACTCCTGTATGGACATTAGAATGCGTTGTATATGGAAATACAAAACACTATACTGTATGTGCAATGGAGAATTTCACTTTGTTTTGCTGCTTTAACATTCAAGGAGGGTGTTGCATGTGAATGCAGCAAAACAAGAGTGAAATGAGATTGAAGGCGTGGGATTATAATCTGCCACCAATCTACTGGGATCAAATCAGGCCAAAAGGCCCGAAAAGCTTTTCATGCACCGTGCAGGAGGGTTCAGACCGGTGGCTCCTGGACCAATTCAATACTATTGGCCATTAATAATTCATAAAGGCTACACGTAGATAATAGATTCTTTGGGACTGAAAAACATGAATAATTCATGATTACATTATATCAATATTTGACTGAAGTATTATCTCTCTCTAGCCAAGGACCAAATGTGAGTCTGACCCATGTGGATGCAGCCCCCCCTCCCTCTGCAGGGGAAGGTGTTTGTCACGCTGTGTAATGAGCTTAGCTGAATGGGAATAAAAGACAGGAAAACAAGTGACCACCAAGAAAAGAGAGGATGAGGTCCTGAAAGAACGTAACGAGGAGGGATAGAGGGAAAAAGATGAAGGAGACGATTATGTAAAAAGAGAGTGTGGCCACTCATTGTAATTCCAGCTCGCTTCCAGTAATTCCAGGAGATTTACTAGCTGAAGTAATTCATGCCAGTAATTCCTTGTCCCAGATGTGCTTTGTTTGCACAGAATCAAAGCACTGGGACACACATACATACATAATATGTTCCAACTTAGTTACACTACCAGTAGAACACAGTCTCATCACACAACCCCCAAGAATAAATAGTGCTTAAAGAATTACAAGGCAACTGGCCTTAAAAACATCAAATAGAGCGTTAATAAATACAGATATTCCCCTCATTACCAGCTCAGAATTATTTACAGTTGCAGAATCAATGACATATTAATGTCTATGACTGGTGAGAGTAATGTTTTTAATCCTGCTGCTGTGAGTGTGCTACTTAAAGCTGGGCTCACACTACAGGAGTTTTAAATTCTAAGCCATGTTGAAATCAGGCTGCAATCAAGCATGTCTTTCGAAAAGATTCTCTCTTCTATAATATTAAACATGCACACAAAATAATTGGGTATCACACATTACAGGATAATATTGAAATTATCGTGTCCAAGTAGACAAGAGAGGGAGGGAGAGTTATTGCCCGTCTTATTAATATGCCTGTATCTTTACTTTTCGTAAAAACTGTAGCTTACTCATTAGGGGTTAAAACTTGATTGATCGTTTTGTGACAGCGTTGCTGTCCATGGTGCTGAAGCTGTATATGGGTAGTTTATAGGATCGATACACTGTAATTATTGTGTTTGTATCAAAATATTACATTGTGCCCTAATTGGTTTCTGAATAGGGCACAATAGCAAAGGCTACCACTGTGTGGTTCACTGCATCACACCCCCTACTCAAATCATCTTCCCACCACTATGGGTGGGTGCTGCCACAATCTCTGCTGCAACGTGCAGGAGTGAGATGAAATGTCCTTGGTGCAGGCGGGAGCAATGTGAATTCAGGCTGTAGCGGACGGGAGATAGAAACATTAAAATAAAAAATGGACTCACACTTTTCAGGGTTCTATCATCTATCAGTGAACCTTTTAAAGGGTACCAATAAAAAAGAAAGCCCACTCACCCCTCTGAAGTTGCTCATGGCCTGGAAGTAGACCAGGTAGCTCTTGCGGGGGTCCAGCGGTGTGTTCCAGTAGCCGTTGTAGGTGTGGTTGTCTCCCACTGTGAAGGGGCTGGCCTCTGGAAGGCTGCTGGGGGGCAGCTCGGCCGTGTAGTAGTGTGGCGTCCCCCGCGCCAACGCCTCGCCGTGGGACATGGGCAACGGGAAGCATTCCTGAAGTCCCAGCTCCCTCTTCACTTCCCTGCTGCTCTCCTCCTCAACCACCACCTGGTACGTACTGGAGACATGGACCAATCACAGCCTGTTATTTCGACCACCACCTGGTACGTACTGGAGACATGGACCAATCACAGCCTGTTATTTCAACCACCACCTGGTACGTACTGGAGGCGTGCAGCCTCAGTAGCCCTACTGGGCGGAGCTTCTTTCACTCTACATTAGAAGAGTTGGGAACGGTGGGCGTTGTCACATTCTAATACAGCCCGAATACCCAATCTCAGCACCGGCCTCAGTGCCTTGCCTCGTTAATCACTAGACTCCCAATCCACACCTCCTGGGATTGCTTTTCGCCGATAAAGTATAGTTTTGGACCGCAACCGAAGGGCGCAATCTCAAGCGAACTTGAGACACACAGAAGCACCACTTAGCGCGCTAAAGCATGCAAGTTGCCGTGCTGAACGTTGTGAAGTTTGCTTGAGCCTACTCAGCCCCGTCCAAGTTATGTACCGATAGGCACAGAATCCAACTCGCCAGGCTCTCCCCACCCCCGCTACTGACACCGGGGGTATAAAGGCAGGTCGCGTATTGAAGACACAGACCAATCACATTATTTCAACCACCACCTGGTACGTACTGGACACATGGACCAATCACACGCTGTTATTTGGATTTAAAGATCGGTCTCAAGATCAATAGTCAGCAGTCTTTACCAAAAACATATGGTGGTAGGTAGACAATGTTTAATCCTGCTTCTATCCTACACTATAGTATAGTAACTATAAACTACTTCAGTAACTATAAAAGTGTGCTCGGTCTGTCTTGGTCATGTGATGACAATGTTTTGGGGTTCTGTGCATGTTATGGGATAGAATAAAAGACATTACATCATTACAGTGCAACCAGGGTAGACAGGCTATGAGCCATATTCACATTTCAATTACATTTCAAAGGACAGTTTTGTTTCCCTGGCGGATTACATCTTTGACTTTGAACTTTGAAGAGATATAATTAGATGAGTACAAAATGTTTCTTCCTGATGTCTTATTATGCTTCAAGTTGTTAAACAGCATGTCTGGATGAAAGAAACAGTTGGCTTAGGTTCACGCACAGATCTAACATTCTCTTCTCTGAAATATCTGCTAAAATACCTCTCCTGCTCTACCCTACCTCTACCCTCTCTCTTCTCATAACAACTACAAATGATGGCGCGCACTCGAACAAAATCATTTCACCCGCTTCTTTACACCTGTAAACCTGTGACGTGACAAAGATGATTCTGAAAACAGAAGTAGTACAAGTTGTAACCTATACCATGATAATGCTGTGTACAGATACAGGTAATGTACTTTGATAACCCAATTAAGATGAATTTAAGAAGACATTGTATGTAAACAGCATTGCTGATATATGAATAGTAATTTTAGAAAAAGTAAATCATTTTTTAGTGAATAAAGGCAATTGCTCCCACATTGTTGAGCACAAATGCAGACGTAGTTCAGCAACAATGCAGTGATGCAGGTTGGTGTTGTGCATGTCGAGTGTGTGTGTGTTTGTGACTCCAAACAAGCAGATATACATGATAACCACAAGTATTTGAGTCTAAGCCAGACTCTAATCAAAAGGTGGAGGCTGGGGTGGAGGAGGAGCTAGCAAAATGCATTGGTTTCAGCAACCAAGAAAGACCTAGAGAATAGAAGCCGTATTTAAAGGATCCTCTTTGCTCATGCGTGAGCTGTGATTGGATAATGAGTGTGTGACGTAATGACCACTGAGCTGTGAATGGGAAATAGAATGCTGATGTTCACATCAGCTGACTGACCGCTGGTTATACAGCTTTGGCGTGCACGACTTCCGTGTCCTGCATGAACTAACGCTATGCTTCATGTAAGTCAAACAGTATAAGTGCTTACCTCGTGTTGGGTGATGAGGCCATTGGGCTCCACTGGGTCCTCCCACTTCAGGAAGATCATGTCATTGAGCGGAGTGAAGGTCAGCGTCTCAGGCGCGATGCCTCCGGGAACTGCCAGGAATCGTCAGAACAAACATTTGTGATGAAATTGAAGTGCTAATCCCAGAACAATCAAACCATGTCAATATCACACAGACGCCAATGTCACAGTGGATCACAACATATAGGACATGAAAAAACACCCAGGACCCTATCCTGCATTGGCATTTTTACTACGCGCACACACACACACACACACACACACACACACACACACACACACACACACACACACACACACACACACACACACACAATCTAAATTGTATTCATTATCTTTTTCTGCTCTTAAAACTTGTGCCTGTGCCTGTCTGGAGCTCTTTCTTTCTCTGACTCGCTTTCTCAACCTCCACCTCTCTCACTTTCTGAGAAATCGTGTTTGTTTTGTCTTTTTCATGGAAGAATTGATTTTGCATTTAGTCAGGTTTCTGCATGGAGACCATCTGCCACGGCACAAAGGAATGATACCAGATAAGAAATAAGTGCAAGGATCCTCTCCCAGGCTCACTGGAGGTTCACAGATAAAACCAGTTCTTCTTTTGTATTGTTGATGCAGCATCATCAAGATATGACCAGCTCCCTCTTCAATAATGTCCATTAGATGGGAGCTAGTAGTTATAAATGCTCTTCTTAGAAGTACATGGAATCAAATTTGGTTTCAATTATTGTCACTACTTGGAGGTGCAATCGCAGCACAATTATTAAAAAACTAGAAAAAGTGCTCCTCGGAGCACAGGTCTCCGCCAGGCTAGGTAGGTTATTGTGGCGTCCTGATGGCGCTATAATAGGCCAATGTGAAAAGGGTGGCCGTTTCTTCTTAGGCTTTTCACGGCAATCAGACATTCATGATTTGAGGCTTTTGTTCCAAAAATGTGTTTTGCTAAATTAGACCTACTGGTGGCGCTATAACAGGCCAATGTGAAAAGGGTGCCATTTCTTCCTCGGCCTAGTGGGAATGTGCGTGTGAAGCTGCGCAAGCTGCGTTCATGATTTGAGGCATTTTGTTCAAAACGGACCAATCCTGCAAACTTTGGAAGCTAACCAGGATGGAATATGGAAAATCGGACAGATCTGTGTTGATCACATGACTATAGAGATACTGTGTACCGATTTGCATGACGTTTGGATAAAATCTGTAGGAGTAAATGGGTTTTGCACAAATTGGCCTCCTGGTGGTGCTATAACAGGGCTATGTGAAAGATTTGGGGCAGAGGTTCTGAATTGGCATCCAGGGAGTGTGTGTGCACAGTTTCAGAGCGAGCGGGCCAACGGTGTCGGAGATTAGCCGCTCGCAGACAGACGGACGGACGGACGGACGGACGGACGGACGGACGGACGGACAGGGGGTAAAATGCCTTTCGGCCTGGCGGAGACAACAAAGTGGATAAAATTGTTCAGTGAGTATTCCTCTATGAAAAACCTGATAAAAAATAAGGCTTGTGCTCAGTGATCTCCTGGGTGTCATGAGAACAAAGTGGTGACAGAGTGGTGTGCAGGCATGTGAGGCTGGAAGGCTGCCAAGTCACCTTGCCTTCGCTATCAGGCTCAGCTGAAAACCCTGAAACATTGTGCCGCCCGCATTTAGAAGACCTGACCAAGTATCTTGTGAACTCTGTCCTGACTTGAAGCAGTGGAGCTGGGAGAAAGTCCAGCTGGGCTTCAGGGTACATCAAGAGCAGACTCCTGTGACATCACAATATCTTGTCCTCATCCATGACATCCACTGCTAGCAGAACAACACAATGCCTTCTACAGTAGCTAAATCAATGGTTATTGAAGTCTCCAGAACACAGCGAGGGACCAACCCTCATTTGCAGCGATGCTGAGCTCACAGTATAAGAGAACAGATAATCAAATCGGTAAAAGAGAACGTTTAAAAGAATGAGATAAATGAGAAATAAAATGAAAGGAAAGAAGAACTTTTTGTTTTGTTTATGCCACAACAGAGTGGTCTATCCATTTTAAAGTGCTTTGTGATTTATTCCAAGTATATAATTGGACACTTGATGACAAGTACAAAAGGTAAATAGGGCTCAGTTGAAAGTACTGGATCAGACTGTATTTAATTCAACCACTGTTTATTGTTGAACCAGGTTGATCTGAAACAAGTGCATTATGCTTGAAAATAAATACATTATTTAGCTCACACTGAGGCACTGTCTGCAGATCAAACTGAAGGATTTGTATTTGTTTCATAATTTATTACAACAACATTGATATAAAGCCTTGTAATAAAGCCCATTACTTTTAGGTTTGTTAGCTTTGTATGTAGTATGGTGACTTACTGTCCTCGTCTGTCTGAAAGGTGACCTCTCTGCCCTCCTTCTTGCCCTCTGGGTTGACCAGGGACAGGCGGACACGGACACCATGGTATGGCGGCAGGTCGTGAAGCGTGAGGCGTTGCGCTCCACCGCCAGGCACTCGCGCACGGTGGTGTTGTGTCCGCCGCCGCCTCCCGCCGTGGCGTGGCGGTAGCACAGGGACACAGAGTAGGTGTGGCAGCGCGTCAGGTTGAAGGCCAAGGTCTCCCACTGCAGGGACAGCTGACGGGACTGGATGTCTGTGGCCGTTAGACCCCGCAGCGCACGCATGGGCTCTGGAGGAAGAGGAAGAAGAACTCAAATACAACAGAAGGAAATACTGAGGGAAGACCAGAAGAAAGAACACGGAAATGCTTCCTGAAACTGAAAAGTCACAGGTTTGATTCCTACAACAGCCTCCATCTCCATTCCTGACCCCTAAAAAATCAGACAGCTGCAGTAGATTCAGAACGCTGCTGCTCAAAGTGAATCTCTCCAGTTTACACTGGCTCCGTGTCTGTCAAAGAATTGATTTCCAAATAGTATTGTTCGTTTATAAAGCATTGAATGGTTTTAGGGCCAAAAACATTCATGATCTTGTAATACACCATGAACCATCCAAACTTACACACACACACACACACACACACACACACACACACACACACACACACACACACACACACACACACACACACACACACACACACACACACACACACACACACACACACACACACACACACACACACACACACATTTTCTCCCTCTTGCATAATAAAAGCCTCCACCCCAGCTCCCCCATGTTCACCCCACTGTCCCATCAGGACACAGAGGTCAGGCGTTTCCTGCCAGCCTATCACACCCACATCCCCACGGTCACACGGAAACTCACACCAATTAAACATACCGGCCCCCCACCCGCCTCTGTGTCGACGGGCAAACTGACTATTCTGTAGTTAGAGTTCTGTGTCTGGAGGCTGATCCACGTTCCATGAACAAAAAGTAAAGAATAATAATGTCAGTGTGACACAAGGGTGTCAGTTCCACTGATTATGTTATGGAAATACATAACAATACAATAATCTGTGTGACTTTGGAGGCCTGAGCACAGGCTAAAGGAATTTACGATGGAGTTGTAAACAGTGGCAATAAAAGGTTGTAAATGTGCACCAGAAGTATATATTTAGCCAAAAAAAAATTGAGGGAGAGAAATGGATTGTTACAGGAAACTGACCATGGGCAGCACGACATTATGGCTAAAGAACTGGCAGGAAAATAGAACATTCTCCTGTTATCTTTTGTAATCATTGAATGATTTGTGGTAACAATGATGATGTATTTCCAGGAATAGGATCAACTTCATAGGTCAACATCAAAATATTGTTCCGGTTGTGATTTGAGTTTGAGAGTATATAAGAAAGGGTCCATGGACAACAGCTTTTGCACGGCAATAATAAAGACCATTAATTCAACTTTTGTAGTCTGTCATCATTGAGAAATCCTCAATAGGTACACAACTCAACCTTTATTTAAGAGCACATTTAAAACGACGATGGTTGACCAAAGCTGCTGTACAGCTCAAAAACAAGAGAATAGATTAACAAACAAGAAAACACAACACAAAAAATATAGCGATAGCGATAATACAGGGCCAGACATGGAAACTAGAGAGAGAGAGAGAGAGCGAGAGAGAGAGAGAGAGAGAGAGAGAGAGAGAGAGAGAGAGAGAGAGAGAGAGAGAGAGAGAGAGAGAGAGAGAGAGAGAGACATGGAAACTGTAGAGGGAGAGAGAGAGAGATAGAAATGGAATAGATGAGAGAGAGAGAGAGAGAGAGAGAGAGAGAGAGAGAGAGAGAGAGAGAGAGAGAGAGAGAGAGAGAGAGAGAGAGAGAGAGAGAGAGAGAGACAGACATGGAAACTAGAGAGAGAGAGAGAGATAGAAACGGAATAGATGAGAGAGAGAGAGAGAGAGAGAGAGAGAGAGAGAGAGAGAGAGAGAGAGAGAGAGAGAGAGAGAGAGAGAGAGAGAGAGAGAGAGACACATGGAAACTGTAGAGAGAGAGAGAGATAGAAATGGAATAGATGAGAGAGAGAGAGAGAGAGAGAGAGAGAGAGAGAGAGAGAGAGAGAGAGAGAGACATGGAAACTAGAGAGAGAGAGAGAGATAGAAACGGAATAGATGAGAGAGAGAGAGAGAGAGAGAGAGAGAGAGAGAGAGAGAGAGAGAGAGAGAGAGAGAGAGAGAGAGAGCGCGCCATGGAAACGGAATAGATTGAGATTGTAGATCGGTTATTTTCAGAATGAAGTATGTCATACGTTGAAAAACGTACTCTCAAATATGCATTTCAGGTTATCTTTACCATTTGCACATGTATTCATTGATACAGTCATGTTGTTTGCAATTCAACTTAAATGAAGTCTGCAAGTGAGGCTTGAACCGACGACCTTGAGATTGTGAGGCACTCATTTAAGGGAGACGCCATTGGACCAACAGACAATGAATTGTGAAAAAGGAGATCACACAGATGATACAGTTTCACGCAAATAGCTGAAAAATCCTGGGTTTAAGTGTTTTTCAAACTGCTCAAAATTGCGGACAATCTAAGGGCGGAGCTTACTGGTCAAAGCGATAGATGTGTTCCTCATGAGTCAAGGCACAAGTGTAAGCAAGTTTCACGACTTTCGGCCAAACGAGGCATGACTTTTGCTTGTTTAAAGTTTGCATTTTCAAAAAATTGCTATAGCGCCCCCGTTTGGCCAATTGGAGTGAGATTGGTTTCAGTGATATTTGGAATGACTCTCTACATTACTGCAACGTTTCAAAGAAATGTGAGTCTTGCATGTATGTGTTAGGGGCAGATGAATAATTTTCATAAAACTGCAATAGTTAAAATCTATGGAATCCTGGGATTTTGGAGCAATCTGCACGAAACGTTTAACACTTGAACTTTGGACCTCTGCCGACATAATGATGGGAGCGGATTTTCCATAAGTGAAAAAATGCAGAAGTTAGGAGCCAATGGCTGTTTTTCATATCATTCAAAATGGTGGGCGATCTAATGGTCAGAGGTCAAAAGTCAGACCACAAAAGTTGTCGGGCATGAAGAGACGCATGTGTGTATCGAAGTTTCATGGTTGTAGGTCAAACAGGGCATGAGTTGTACCTGTTCAAAGTTGGCACTTTCAATTGAGTGCTATAGCGCCACCCTTTGACGAATGAGTGTGAGAATTATTTCTTGGTAGTTTTTCATGAGCATCTACCATATGGCCGAGTTTCGTAAAAAGCGTATGCACGGTTAAGCCAGAACTGGCAAAAACAAGTATTTTTCAAACTGCTCAAAATTGCGGAAAATCTAAGGGCGGAGCTTAATGGTCAAATCGATACGTGTGTTCCTCATGAGTCAAGGCACATGTGTAAGCAAGTTTCACGACTTTCGGCCAAACGAGGCATGACTTATGCCTTATGTTTAAAGTCTGCATTTTCAAAAAATTGCTATAGCGCCCCCCTTTGGCCAATTGGAGTAAGATTGGTTTCAGTGATATTTGGAATGACCCTGTACATTTCTGCAAAATTTCAAAGAAATGTGAGTCTGCATGTATGTTTCAGGCGCAAATGAATAATTTTCAGAAAACTGCAATAGTTAAAATCTATGGAATCCTAGGATTTTGGAGCAATCTGCACGAAACGTTTAACACTTGAACTTTGGACCTCTGCCGACAACTTCTAGGCGGCGGAATTTCCATAAGTGAAAAAATGCAGAAGTTAGGAGCCAATGACTGTTTTTCATATAATTCAAAATGGTGGGAGATCTAAAGGTCAGAGGTCAAAAGTCAGAGGGTGAAAGTTGTTCAGCATGAGGAGACGCATATGTGTATCCAAGTTTCATGGCTGTAGGTCAAACAGGGCATGAGTTGTACCTGTTCAAAGTTGCCATTTTCAATTGAGTGCTATACACCTTTGGACGAAAGATTGTGAGAATTATTTTTTGATCGTTTTTCATGACCATCTACCATATGGCCGAGTTTCGTAAAAAGCGACAGCACGGTTCAGCCAGAACTGCGAAAAGTGGAAGAAGAAGAAGAAGAAGAAGAAGAAGAAGAAGAAGAAGAAGTGACAGAATACTGCCAATATCAAAACAGGTACAGAGCTGAGAGCTCTGTCCCTGTAACAAGCAAAACATTACACAAATGAAGCAAAAAAGAAGGGTTTAAAGCAACAACACAGTAAAGGCAAGGGTTTGACACTAAAGTAGAATTGAAGGCCGGGGAGAAAAGGTGAGTCCTTATGATGATTTGAAGAGTAACTGCTGGACCGGTCACTGCAGAGTTAAACCCTGTCTCTCTCCACCTCCAAACCCAACAGAAACAAGGAGCGCTGTCATTTTAGTTCCTCCCTCCATGGAAAAGCTGACTGAGATGTACAGAGAGCCTCTATCTGTGTGTGTGTGTGTGTGTGTGTGTGTGTGTGTGTGTGTGTGTGCCTTGACAAGCAGGCACACACACTTACCTTTTTAAAGTATTTTATTGAATTTCCACATCTTACAATAAATGCTGCTAATTTTTTACAAGTAGTAAGTCAAGGCTTGAAAATACATATTACTTAAGTGCATGGCAAGGTAATAACAATCCTATACCCTTCCCTGAGCTCTCAACCTCTTAAGTGATATTCCATAACAGCACCTCTGCAGTTACCCGCTTCTACCCTTGTAATTGTCTGTCTGGCATCTCATTCTGGGCAGAAACATGAGCAGGGCATCGATCTGCGTCCGCTGCAGACCAAAGCCATGGCAGACGAATGGACGGGCAGGTAATCAGTATACTGGTAGGCAAAGCAGGAAATGTTCTAACAATTGTTTAGTGTGACTGGGGATTGTCTAAATGGTGCAATTGATAGTCTGCACGGTTCGAGAGTCGAACAGAGCCGGGCATTTAACCACAAAGCCGATGAAAGCACCACCACAGAGGGCACAGTGTGTTCATTGTGGGTTTTGTCAAACTGGACTTTAGTGCCATTCAGCCGGTTTGCCTGCCTACTATTAGTCTGTATGCCACGCGTGCCCCTAATAAATGGAGCAGGATACCTTGGAAGTCCACAATCACAACACCAGAGGCAGCTCCACTGATTATGTCCAACCCAGATTTGGCCCCGGTCAAAGTCTTAACCATGGTCGCTCACAGCAGAGCATCTCAGGCTCTTCTGGAGGCTGATTCCTATAGGATGGGTCGGGAGCTTCTTTTTGTTACCTATAAATGGACTGCATTTATATAGCATGTTTCTCCAAAGCGCTTTACAATATATTTCACATTCACACACAGACGTCGGAGGAAACCATGCAAGGTCATCGGGAGCAAATAGGGGTTCAGTGTCTTGCTCAAGGACATTTCGACACGTACTGTAGCAAGGGATCGATCTGGGAACCTTACGATTCCAAGATGGCTGCTCTACCTGGCCGCTCGGCCGATGACCGCACAAGTCGCCTGAGTTGGCACGCCGTGGTGGACAGAGTCATTTATCTCCCCGTCTCAGCAAATCACAAGCCCAGTCCTCCCTAACCATCCTATAGGGAAAACAATATGCCTTCTGGAGAGGAAGCTCGCTGGTCTTCACCGACAGTGAGAGGGTCCAAGAATCCCTTCTGTTCACTGTGCTAATTACTGCCTCCCCAAGATCTCCACGGCTACCCAAGCGACTTATTCCTGGTGTTTTAAAGCTCATCAGAGTGGGGGTCAGTGGATGCATAAAGAGAAATCCCAGAAAAGTACCAAGCTACTGTATAATCTAGCTAACCAGCCAGCTGTTATATGTTAAATTAGCATGAAACCAATGCTGCCATCAGAGCTGGTGGTAAATCCCTTCCTCTCGTCTTCCTCCAGAGTTCACAAAGCACTGCATGCTGATAGTGAGTGTGTCTTTTTCCTTTGAGATAAGTGCATGAGAAGAAGACCTGATCAGTTCCAGTGTGTGATTGAATGTGTTTGTTCCTAGCAGATCCTTGCTACAGATGCAGTGTCATAATGAAAGACTGTGACAGAAGTGTGAGCGTCTGGCTGTCAGGGAGGCATCATGGGAAAACAATATAAAGACATCCTTTATGGGACGATTTAGCAAAGCAGAATGAAGCTGTCCCTCAGGTACGCTCTTGTGTCACATACTTTCCAAAAGTGCACGTAAAAGGTGTGAAAGTATCTGATGAGGCACATTTTGCAGCCATCTTCATTTGTGAACAACAATGTGATCTAACATGGTTGTTCACATTTCCCAGCTCAGGTGCACAGCGTCTCAGGGTCTCCGACCTCACCTGCACACTTGGTCCTGCTAACGAGTGGTGGTCCGGGCGGTCCTGTGCCCCCCTTCACGGGCCGGGTCAGTAGCACGCTGATCTGGTACTCCGTGTCCGGGTCCAGGTGCCAGAACTTGTAGGAGACCATGTTGACGGCGTGCACCTCCGCACAAAACCCCAGGCCCCCGAAATGCCCGAATGCCAAAGTTGTTTGCCAATTGTTTGCTAACGTTATTATTAAGAGTTGTCTAGCGTGTTAAATAAGACTTGTGTTACTTTCTCACCTAAACGTAGTGTCCCTGGCTGCTGCTGCTGGCAGTGAGCGACCCTAGTCATAACATGTTGTATAATCACAGTCAATCAATGCAGACAGTTGGTAAATACAAATAAATCCACTTAGCCGTTGCTAACACTAATCATCATTTTCTGTCGCAAACCATATGTTTCTTTTTTATCATTGTAATTGGCTTTGGAGTTTCCATTGTGCATTGCAGAGCATACCGGTGACAACACGCTATGACAACTCGATTGTTTAACCATTTTGAACTATTAACCAAAATGTTACGTTAATATCAACAATCTTTGATATAACTGCCCCGACTTCTTACTTTTGGCTTGAACTTTATTTCACCTTCAACGGCATCAGAATGCTACAGTGCTCTAATCATTTAGTGCCATCTTGTGGCGAGAGTTTTGTTTGCACTCTGCTTTCACTTTTTCACTTTGCGATTGTCGGGTCCACTCGGGTTTCAGTGGACCAGTCATTTCACTGTCATCGGTTCACGGGTCCCGGGTATTTCGGGGGTCGGGCTTACCGGACAATGAGCCAGAAGAAGATCAGAGTTAGATCTGAGGCCGAGACCAATCCCTCATTCCTGTAGTCTTTCACTGTTCCTCCTCCCATTTATCTGCAGTTCATCTGCAGGTTCCTCCCATTGACCATGCAAGCTGAAAGTCCAAGCTGAGACATGTGTAGGACAACATCTGACCATGTAATGGGTCAGATTGTAATGGGTTGATGCATCTCCCAAAACAATACAAGTCAGAAGTGAGGACTTGATCCCAGTAAGGCACCCGAGCGAGCCATTAAGTGAGCAAGTGGCTGTGCAGATCAGTGTAAAAAGAATCGTAAATCATAACGTCCTCGACAACATGTGACCAGTTGCGTATCCTCAAATCTGTCCCAACTCATCACTCGTTTGATGCAACTGGTGTAAGAATGCTCACATTTCAGGTCCCGATAGTTCAAAGAAATTTGCTGAATCTTAGTGTTTGTCTTTATCGACATCAGTGCTGATTTAATCAATGATCAATGTATTGCATGGCATTCGTGAAACCAAGAATCCCAAGCAATATAACTATTTAATTAATTATGTCTAGCCTCTCAGATTTATATTTCACGAGGTACAGTAGTAAATCCCCCAGAATAAATAAATAAAAAGCCTTCAAAATGTGCTTTGGGTCGAAAAGATGGCAAAATACCGTATGGGAAGAAAAAGTGCAAATATATTATTCATGAGGAGTGAGAGTTGTGATTGGTTTGATGCTGCATTGGAATCCAAAGTCTGACTGAGGAGCAACCGTATTCAAAATGAGTGGATCCAGCTAATTAAAAGGATGATTAGCCATTCTATAAAACAGATTACAGATGGCTGAGCGGAGACTAGTTTGTAAAAGCAGATCCTGCAAATAATTTCTACATTTCGTGCAACCAAAGTGAGGAAAACAAGGGCCAAATAAATACCATAAATACTGTATGTGTTCACTGAGAGAGTGGCGAGGCTCTTTGTACGTCTGAGCTCCTTGTGAGGGATTTCATGGCCTATCAATGCATTTACTGTCTGCTGCTGTACTGAGGGTTTAGCAACATCCTGGCTGCTCTGTCACACACCAAACAATCTGTATCACTCGACTACCTAATCCATGCTGCCACTTCTATCCATGGGATTAAGTTGGAGCCTCGCTCTCTCCCTCTCCCTCTCCCTCTCTCTCTCTTTCTTTTTCTGATCTTCATTCCTCTTCCTCAGAGCTCCCCTATACATTCCTGTCCGTGTCATGGCAGGGCTGTCACAGTAATGAAGGAGGGAGGCTAGACTCCAGAGTCAAGCCAGTCAACGTCTAACAACAAGCATGCCTTGACAGCCAGTGTGACAAACTCCAGTTTTGCAGAACAAGTATTGCATGGAGCTGTTGGTGGCGGCCACCTGCCGCTCACACATGGATCCCTCTCATACATCTGGTGGAGAGAGCTTGAAGAGTTTAGAGAGAACACTGAGTCACCTCTTTTGTTCTTTTCTGTACAACAGTGTGCACAACAATTGTTCATTATACATTTGGCTCTTTGGAGCATATTTATTTTATTTCGGGTCAGTAGGCTTCCTAGGTTCGCTAGGAACGTAGCGAACCACACCAGAAGGGAACGCCGTTAGCGAGAGTTATAGCAAAAATGGCTAATAGTAAATAAACATTTGCCACTTACTATGTCTTTGCAGTCACTCGCGGTAATGGCCTTATTCCCACCCCAGTCACGTTAAGATTGACATGATGGAAAACAGACAGAAAACAAAATGATAAATGGAAAGACGGAGAGAGGAAGCAACGACATGGGAGGAAGATGAGAGAATTAGAGAGACTAACCTTTGTGGTACTAACTGTGGTACCAATCTATTCCCAGGAGCAGAGCTAAGTCAACCGTTAACAATGTTACAACATAATGCATTTCAATATGTGTGCGGCGCTTCTTATTTTGCTTAACTGATTAAAAAGGATGACTGTCCAAGCGTGTGCCATTTAAGTAGAAAGGCAGGACCATCACTCTCCATTTAATCACCCTTGTTAAGGTTGTAGTGATTAGTGATTAAGAGGGGGGGGTACATGACATGAGTGTCATTGCTTACTGGGGCTCATCAACAATGTATCATTGGGTGCTCGGGTGGCACAGCGGTAAGGTACCCCACCACCACCACACAATGGCCATGTTCGGGGGGAGGAAAGCCAGGCAGGAAGGATGATATTAATTTGTCGCTGCACATACTCCTACATGCTGCGCTACATCCTCCTAGTGTGGACTCCAGGAGGATGGCAAGTGACAACAGTAGTGGCAAGCACTTAATTGGCTTAACAACAAAACATTGGGAGAAAAAAGGGGTAAAGATAATTGGCTAAAAAAAATAATTAATAAATTAAATTAAATTAAAAAAACACATAAGTCCATTTCAGTGAGTGTGGCTATTGAACAGAATGCAAGGATCTCAACAAAGGTCTCTACAATAAATTATGCTATTGTACCAAATACTAAATGGCCTCATGACTTGGCATTGTGAGCCTCATGGTCTCTAATGTGTTACAGTTTAGTCAGTTTAATGTGTAGCCTAGCTAGCAGACACTTTTGGTAGAGAGCATAAAAATCACACCCTGTGTGAAGGAAGCGGTGCCTTTGGGGCGGGGCCTCCTGGTGGCGCTATAATAGGGCGGGGCGGGGCTTCAGCAGTCAATGCTCGTCCCTATTGGTGGTCTAAGTCCACATACCAAATTTGGACTTGCTGGCATGCTGCGAACTGGAGTTATTGCTGTTTAAAGCCCGTGCTCAAACGGACAAACGGACAAACGGACATACGGACGGACAAAGTCAAGTGTAGAGCGGTTGGCACCGCTAAAAAGGAAATGAAACAGAAAATGTCTCTGACACCTCCGAGCAGAATATATCTCCAGGAGAAAGTAGGGATGACAGAGGCAGAGAGAGAGAGAGAGAGAGAGAGCGAGAGCGAGAGAGAGAGCGAGAGAGAGAGAGAGAGGAAAAGAGTGGGATACCCGCAAGTAATGCAGTATGGATTGAGGTTCATAGTGCTGTTGAAAAGCTTAGAGGCATTCCTCACATTGTTTTACACCATTACAAGCAGTAGCATCCTTCACATCTACAGTCTCAACAGCAAACCTTGAACCTAGAGCATTTGTCTTGTGTTCAGGTCATTATCTTTGTGTGTGAAATGAGCTGGCATGTATTCCTTTCTATGGTGGACTCTGTGTCTTATGCTAGCCTATCTCTGTTGATCTTTATTTTGTTTGGATTTTTGTCTTTTGTTTCTTTCTGGGGGGTAGCTTATAAAGCACACTTTTCACAGACACTGATTAGAAGCAGACATTCTAGCAGCTGCACAAAAACACACCAACCATCAATCATCTCCTCTCTCATATGCCGTCTCCAACTCTACCACTTTCCAATTGCTAGCAAAAGAAAAGATGGCAGAAATTAAGTTTAAATGAAATAAGCATGGAGAGCGCAAGGTGTTACGCTAACAATCTGGCTCCAGCTAATTGGTGAGGAAACGACAAAACGATCTGTTAACGTGGCAGCCCATGTGCTGAGATTGGACTGCAGCTGGCACTGCGGACACAAACACAAAAAAGATCACAACAAACAACGGCAGACGAGGCAGGTTGATCGGCGAGAGCGTTCCTGACGGTCTCTTAAATGTGGGACACAGGCGGAGGACAGCTAGCAACATGGACAGACATGAGAGGCAAGTCACAGCGCAGGAAGACCTTGTTGTATAAGACACCTGCATGGCTATGACAGCTAATTACCAGAGGCATCTGTCCTCGTCACTGTGCCGTGACCAAACCAACGGTTTCACATCAACCTCCCTCTGACGCAAACATTCCTGAGCGTTTCAAGGGAGGGTGTTTTTTTCTTTACTTACATTTTTATCCCACGATTTTGTAACCCATTTTTTCACCCAGTGCCAATTGCCTATGTAATCCTGGGCGCTACTCTCCCTCTGCCAGCCTAGGGAGAGCCCAAAACTGAGCTCATGCCTCCTTCAATGCATGAGGCTAGCAAGCCGCTTCTTATCACCTGACGAACGTAGCATGTGGAAGGAACACGTTATTTACTTTCCCCTCCATC
Source organism: Gymnoscopelus microlampas (assembly GCF_963454915.1). NCBI lineage: Eukaryota > Metazoa > Chordata > Actinopteri > Myctophiformes > Myctophidae > Gymnoscopelus > Gymnoscopelus microlampas. Next base: position 49,515,145 of record NC_139940.1, on the reverse strand, counting down.
AGCTGCTCTGGCTGACCAGGGGGAGGCAGTATAGAAACCAGGATTACTGCATGTTTTTTGTGAGGGTACCTCACGGGGAGAACATGCAAACTCCACACAGAAAGGCCCTTTCGCCAACCCCACCTAGGGTATGGGCACTGATGACGCAGAGCCCACAGCGTCCCCGACGGGAATTGAACCCAGGACCTTCTAGGTGTGAGGAAACAGCGCTACCGACTGCACCACCGTAAAAAAAAGAAAGAAAAAAAAAATCATCACATCCATTATGTGAATCACACATCATCCTGGTTTCAAACAATACAGTAAACTGGCCCCAGGGCCTATAGCGTAATTCTCACAGGTGTGGTCTGAGTCCATGTGAGCCTTGAACGTGCAGCTACTCTGTAATTGCAGCACCAGAACAGTACCTAAAAAGAAGACCCTGAACTTCAATCTTTCATCAGGGCTGTGAGGAAATAAACCATGTCAGACCACAGAGCACTGTTTTCATCTGGGAGAGAGACACCGTAGAGAGACCTTCCTGAGGCGTACAGTATATCATTCCAGATGAAAGGAGAGGTACTGTATCTAAAACAGAGGCTAGATTTGAATAGAGCCAGTGAAGAGATAATCAATAATCAATCCAGTGTTTCAAAGGCACTGGGGCTCAGGGGCTGAAGAAGCTCCCAGGCCGCGCTGTGGCCTTCAGTGCATTTAGCTTTAAAACACTGCCTGGAATGCTTTATTTAAACACTGACACCTTCTGGGACGCCCAAGTGCAAAGACAGAGAATGTTCATTTAAGAAGTGGTTTTGTACAGAAATAAATACTTTCAATGGGCCCGGACGCAGTTCGAGTCCTGGCCTTTGCTGCGTATCGCTCCCCCCATCTCTCTCTCCCCATTTCCTGTCAACCTACTGTCCCAGGGACGCACATAGAAAGCTGGCCGACCCAATCTATTTTGCCAAAAGAAAATGAAAAATGTATTTCGGTAAAATCAAGCAAAAATAGGAATTAAATAGCATAACCCTAACCTAACCCTAAAACCGAAATAAAGTAACGAAAAAAGAGAGAAAAGGAGCACAAGACAAACAGTGATTTTACCTTTGGAAATATCAACATAAATTCCAAGTGGCAGAGAGCAGATTGCAGCATTAGTGGATGAGCTATTGAATAGATCTTTCAATGGTCCAATTATTTTCCATTACTATCATGAATGTCATTAAGTAACATTGTTCACCAGGGCTCTAATGCTTTCCTAACTGAATAAAATGCATAACAGCATTAATAATAATAACCACAACACAGTTTACACAAGGTCAAGGGTCACATCTCAGTAAATTCAAAAAAATCAATATCAGTCCAATAATGTCCCAGCATGACAACTGTATCAAATATTTCCTGGTTCACATTATTAGTTCCCAGATATTATGAAAAATATTTAGGGTCTGATGGGTCCCTTACATGTGATATGTACGTGATATGTATGAATGTATGTAAGTACAGTAACTCTACAACACTTGAAATAATACTTGTTGACAAAAACATCATATTTAATGAATGTATGTGTATATTGATTAAACAAACAACAGGGATTTTATTCACTCTGATCTTAAGTGAGTTAGTCAACATTTTCATCAGATAGATAGAGTATTACTGTAAACACACTGGTCTCACTTACTAAACAAAGATAATAATGCATGTACATTTTCATCTCCATTATTCACTTGTTTGCTTTGTTGAGAGCAAAATTATTCATATTTATTAAATATAAGATTTTTGTCTTTAACTTTGCATACCTACAGAGGTGACAGGTGCGTAGGGTCCATCAAAGTGGAATTAAAAACTCTTTAGATGCAAAAAATAATACTTGTCTTGGTAGAACAAGTTTCGGTCTATGTTATGTCAGAAGTCATATTTCATGAATGTTGTTCTCTCAATTACAGTATTATATACCATATATTGCATGTGAAGACAGTGTGATTAAACCATGATGAACAACAACACAGAGAGTCAGAGCCCTGCAGGTTGACACACGCAGCTAAGCCTGTCAGCTCTGAAAACACAAGTCAGTCCAGATGATTGACAGGGAGACATGTCACCGTGGTAACAAGCATCAGGGAGAAGCATGAGTTTAAGGTCTCCTGTAAAACACTCTCTCTCTCTGTGTGTGTGTGTGTGTGTGTGTGTGTGTGTGTGTGTGTGTGTGTGTGTGTGTGTGTGTGTGTGTGTGTGTGTGTGTGTGTGTGTGTGTGTGTGTGTGTGTGTAATCTCTTTCTTTCCTTTGAATCCCCCCCCCCCCCCCCCCCCCCCGCGCATGCGCCCGCTGCCTGACAAGCGATGCAGGGCTGGCCGTGTGCCAGGAGAGTCTTAATTATTTAATGGTCATAGTGGGAGGATGTGGAAGATGCCATCTGCCCTCCACTCTCCATTGCTCTGGAATGTTGACCCTAAGTACTTAAAATATCCACCTTCTTTACCTCTACTCCCTGTGTAACATCACTGTTCCACTAGGGTTCCTCTCATTTACACACATGTATCATATATCCACCTCTCCAGATTTCCTCTACCTGCTCACTGCTCTCACTACAGATCACAATGTCGTCAGCAAACATCATGGTCCATGGGGATTCCTGTCTAACCTCATCCGTCAGCCTGTCCATCACCATAGCGAACAAGAAGGGGCTCAGTGCTGATCCTTGATGCAAACCCACTTCCACCTTGAACTTTATCTTTGTATACAAGAAACTGATCTAAACTAAATATGAATAAAATATAGAGTCATGGAAAACACAAGCTGAAGGACGCCATCAAATCTGACCTCACGGCGCTTCCAACTGAGGCAAACACTAAACTGCAATATTCAAATGGAACCGCCGAGAAGCAGAACAGATATTATTGCACTTGTCCGCTTTCAGTGACAGAAACATTAATTACAAAACAACACTATCTCCACACCATTGCACAGCTACTGACCCGAAAAAGGGAGGAAAAAACAAAAAGTTATCAGGGTAGAGATGAGAGGAATGTAGGCGGAGGCAGAAGAACAGATATGGATAATGTCTTGTCTCCATCCTCCGGCGGCCGTGAGAAAAATAATGACTTTATCAGGAGGACCGATGTGTTTCTGAGTCATGGACCCACATTCAGCATTCTGGACGCAGGCTGCTGTGGAGCCATAACAGTGGATAATACAGCCAGCACATGGGTCATGGGACTCCACACTCTCTATATTGTCCTGTTGTGGAACAATAAGGTGGAGAACCCATGGCCTCCTGCCAAACCTAATCAATATCAAATCACCGGCCGCAGTAATGGTGAGACTGTTATGAGACACCGGGGTGATGTTTGTTTTCCCAGCACCGCGAGGACGGCCTTCCGTCCACATGGTTGATGGAAGGGCAGCTTTGAATTATTGTCTCTCATAATCTTCAGACCTTAAGGTGGATAACAGCTATAGTCTTGTTTTCTATGACGCAACTTAACTAATTAACTACCAGAATAAATAAATAAATGAATCATCCACTGCCAGCAATTTTCTTACCTTTTCAAGTAGTCAGAGAATATTTATCTCCAGTATGATCGATCCCCTGATCGTTGGTAATCACAGGGGGTTTCACTGTGCTTCCGCGAAAGAAAGAAAAAATGCCATCGCGACCCCCCATTCGCTTGTTATAGTTCCGTTGAAAATAGCATATCTCGCCAAAATTGCATAGTAAAACACAGGAGGCGAGATACAGGCGATTTCCCAAATACGTTAATAAGGAAGTGAATGGAGCAGTAAATCTTGGCATTACGTGATCTCCTGGTTCTGCGTGCATCTGAGGACGAAATGGTCACTCATGTGATAGCGAAGAGCGCCATCTAGTGGATACACCAAAAAACACTAAAAGTCGTAAAAGTGTTCCTTGTCAGGCTGGGCCTTTGAAAAAAAAAGTTGTCAAAATCATCCTTGGCAGTGAATGAGTTAAATCCGTCTGACATTCTTAACACGTGCAAACATAGGTGATGTGCCGTAGCTCAAGGGCGTTGAGGTCATACAGATTGGGGGGCTTATCTTCTTTACTCTTTACTGAGTCATAAATCAAGATGTGTTCTGATACCTTGTGGCCAATTTGTTTTTATCCCGCCGTGCAGCGAAGATACACAGATTATCTCCCCCAGACCCGAATGTGCCGCGGTTTACACAGCAAATCACACGAGCACAACAACATCTTCTGGGACCTCTGCCCCAAATTCCAGCCGTCCACCGTCAGCTGAACATAGATAGTCATCCTCCAGAGACCTGGGAGGGAGAGCTCTCATTACAGCAACAATTGCCGTGACAACAGCCCCGAGCCATACATGACCTTGTGACCTTAGGGTATATGCCCAAGAGGCAGACAGTCAGGTATGTTGGTTAAAAAAGAAGGGGGGCTCAGAGAGGGGAGGGGGTGAATGGAGAGGTGAAAAGTACAACAGGAGCTGGGTGACCAGGCTCTTGTCTATTGCTCTGGGTACCACAGCTAATCTGCTGTTTCTTTTCCTGGACAACTCTGGAACCTGAGCCTAAAGAGGCAGTGTATCAGAAGGAGGATTACATTAACATTTGCTGTTTTCATCTTTTTGTAATTTTCTAAGCCTCCTTTATTTTCCACATGGTTGACTTTCCTAAACCCTGTGCAGCATCCTCCCCTTTCATTTCTATCTTTCTCTCTTACTCTTTCACACCGATTCTTTCTTCTTCACCTCTGCCTCTCTTTTCTTGTGTCTCTGCCTTCCCTCCCTCTGTGTGCAATTTCAAAAGTATCACCCTGTCCCTGATTAAAACACATGCAGTCATAATGTTAGCACAGTGGTTACTGCCACATCATTAGCACCATGTTTAATTCAAAGCACAGGTAGTGGGCTGGACTTAATGGCAGGCAGAAAGACAGAGACTACACAAAAATACCTTGGAAGTCTAACTGAAGGAGCAATTATTCTCTGCCAAGCTAAATTACCCAATGAAGGATTGATTGCAGACTAATCTTTAATTGTTTTAGCCATTAGGACAGCAGGTTATTAAGAATGAGACTTTTGGAGCATTTGTTTTAATAAACAAACCTCCTCAGACTTTTATTGAAAGCCACTTTCCCGGTGGAACATTCCATATGCCAATAGTTTATTCTAATGACTGCTTAGTCACTTTCAGAAGAAGAGAACGCACTGGACAGAAAAAGAATATCTGGCAGCCAGTGATTTACATCCCAAATGAAACGGCCATTACAAGAGCCTATTACATTACTGGATAATGTTAAGACTATTAGAAGGGCTTGTTATGAATACAAATCCAGAGACAATGTATTTGTCCCTGTAAAACATTCTGGTCATGGGGACGTTATAAAACAGTAATGCCTGTGTCCTCCCTGTTAAGACCAGGGAGGAGGGATAGTTCTTCAAATAACCACAGATAAAAGTTCACATGTCAATGTACATCTGCCTCTATAAAAAAATGCCAAGAGGACAGTTGTTCTGAGTGTGTGAGTGGTTGGGAGGGTACGGCAGGACGCGCACATCATTCTCTACCTCGTAAAACCCCTTCCTCATAGCCAGAGGCTCCAGGTGTCACAGTGGGGCATGCTGGGAAAAATAACGTGGATTATCAGACAATTCTAAAGAAAACAAACTATCCTGATGCATATTCTTATTTCCAAGCCTTTGATCTATCACTCTCTCCGTAAGTTGATAAGCAATGGAAATCATCCCAGTGCACTGAGAAGATAATAACACTGCAGCCAAGACTTGAATGTGGAGGGCTCGGTTGGATGAATTAGCCTAGATGACGGTTTCAACTGGCTATAGACTGTCTGACTGTGTTATAATAATAGTTGACAGGCTCATTTTTGACAGGCTCATTTTTACCACCTTCCTTAAAAAGAGATGTCAGCAAGGTGAAAAGGAGTGGATAAGGAGGCTAAGTGATAAGTCGTGTGAAAGAAGAGGGTGGTAAACATGGTACAAAGGTGAGGTAGAGGGAAAGATGGAAGTGGCCTTCGAGACACTACTGGAAAGAAAACGATGGAGGAGGATCTAGGAGAGCCCAGATAACATCTTTAATATTATTTTGATAACAAGGTCCCCCCCGCTATCACAGACAGCACTACCAGAGAGAGAGAGAGAGAGAGAGAGAGAGAGAGAGAGAGAGAGAGAGAGAGAGAGAGAGAGAGAGAGAGAGAGAGAGAGAGAGGGAGAGAGAGTGAGAGAGCGAGACACCACAGATCTCAAATATCTAGATATCAAGATGATCTCTAGTCTATTAAATGTTTCCTACAGCTCTAACCCTGCCCTCCTGCGTTTGAACTCAAATATTAAAACCTGCTGACAGGAAGTGGTTGAGCTCTAAACTCTTGCTTATCACACACATCACCACTGAAACATAAACTAATCTAAACACAGAATGACACAAGTTTCTTCTCATAACGAATACCAATAAAAATGTAAATGTGAACACACAGAGGGCAATATTTGAATTCTGAGCTTTGGCGATTATTAGAAAATGGCTCAGACTGATTTGTAAAAACCTAAACACTGAGGATGTGTTCTGCTAAACTGCCTTTGTGTTACCACACTCTCTTCGCTTCTCAGAATATTTCCATACAGTATCTATTCTTTATCGCCGTAACCTGTTGCACATCCTTCCCAGCTCGGTTCCTCTGTCTAGCCATTCAGTACAGGTCCTTTTCTCCTTCCTTGATGTCCAAACTCTCATGCAACTCCTCATGCACCTTTCCCTTAGCCTTTACCACCTCTGTCTTTGCCTTACCCCGCATTTCCTTGTACCCCTGTCTACTTTCTTCATCTCTCTGGCTTACCCATTTCCTCTTCACCAACCTCTTCCTCCGAATGCTTTCCTGTACTCCCTCATTCCACCAAAAGGTCTCCTTTTCTTGCTTCCTCTGTGCCGAAGTCACCCCAAGTATTTTCTCAGCTGTCTCCTTTACCACTTCTGCAGTAGTTGCCCAGTCATCCAGCAACGTTTCACTGCCACCCAGAGCCTGTCTCATCTCCTCCCTGAACTCCAACACATTCTTCTTTCTTGTGTATTCTTACAATAGAATTGCTGATGTATACTATTTATACACCCATAAACAAGAAGCAGAGGTCTAACATGACCTGCAAGTCTTAAGAATGAAAGATGGTAAGATTTAAAATGATCTCTAAAAATGATGTGCATATTGTCTTGGGACAATGGGTATAAGTGTGTGTTCTCATCTTCACCTGGGCTTCAAAGAGAGCTGGTCTATCATTTCTAAATCCAAACAGATTGCATTATGTTGACTTCAGGGCCGGCAAAAGCCCTCTAATATTTAAAGTCACAGGTCTCTCTCTCTCTCTCTCTCTCTCTCTCTCTCTCTCTAAGGGGGCAAATAGGGGAATTAAAATGCAAGGGGAAAGGATGCAGGTAGATTAAACTACAATAGCTCTATCTAGAGGGACCTCTAACATCAATTTAAACCTATAGATTTGGGCACTGTGCCCCCCACCACCACCACACACACACAAAAGAGTATAAAGATGAAAGCTAGCCTAAAGCTAACCCATTAGTCATTTTAAGTAGTTCTATAAAAAGGCGATGGCAGTTCAAGCAGCTTCTCTCTCACCTCCACCTCCCTCCTGTACTCTTTGTCTGACTGTCCTCTTCACAGTCCTCCCTCCTCTTCATCAGCTCATTATACCCCCTCCTTTTCCTAAGTGAAGCTTCTGGTTTGCAGCTATGATTGAACAACTCGGCCTGCACCATGCCCAAGCCAAGGTACAGTAGGCTAATGGTTAATAATGATGCTGCCGCCGAGCAGATAAATATTCAGTAGTCTCTCTGTACCTTTTTTATTATAATTGTTTATATCACAGATTTTTAGAACTGTGGCAAAGTAATGTCATGTCTATTTGGATAATTGTGCGCAATGGCATTTGGAGCTGTTTGTTGTCAACTTGTGTGCAGTTGCTTGCTATAGGTTTGTGTCATTTGATTAAACGTTGTTACGATATGACATTATTTTGCATTGTGCGCAATAGCTTGTTTTGATATTTTGTGAAACTAATTTCAGTGTTTTGTTTTGTGGATCAGTTATGGTAGGCTACCTGTCTTAGCTTGTCAGACTACAGTTTGCTTATCATGATCACTTTCAAGTCATATTGTCCAGCACTATCTGCATCACAGCCCGCTTTGACCCACGGTGCCTGGCAGCCTCTGTGGGTGCCTTGGTGTATTCTATAGGTCTGCATAAGCCACCAGCACTTAGACACAAGAGATCCTCGTCCATAAATCCATTTTCTGCTAACTCTGCAGAGCTGTCAGAAAGCAATTAAGTTGAGTAGTGTGCATTTTATCGAGAACTGTCAATCCCTCCGACTTAATTAACTTCCATTCGGTTCCACAAGATCTGACCTTCGCTGTGTAAATAATAGTCACTCTTTGTTCAAACAGGGACTCAAGGTAGGGTGACACTGTCCAACCAACAGAGAGCAATCTGACAGTGAGGGTTATTTAAAGTTGACAGGAACAAACATGTGTGGGTACGCACACACACACACAGACACACACACACACACACACACACACACACACACACACACACACACACACACACACACACACACACACACACACACACACACACACACACACACACACACACACACACACACACACACAGTGTTGACATTAAACCAGAAAAGTGCATCGATAATGGCTGATGCTTGCAGAGCACAGATGAGCTTGCTCTTTCTCCCAACTTTATATTTGCTTGGGGACTCATCTCAATACATCTGTCACAACACACTAGGCATTTCACGACTATAGTTCACTTTTTACTAGTTGACAAATTTGACCTACTAGTAGTTGACTAATCAAAGTTTACCTATTATGTAATGATAAAGACGCAGAGGGAGGAGTTCTATCCATCCATCCATCTTCAACTGCTTATCCGGAATCGGATCGTGGGGGTAACAGTTCCAACAGAGATTTCCAGTCTTCCCTTTCCCGAGCAACATTAGCAACTTCCTCCTGGGGGATCCCGAGGCGTTCCAAGGCCAGTGTGGATATATAATCCCCCCACCTGGTCCTTTGTCTGCCTCGTGGTCTCTTCCCAGTGGGACGTGCAGCGAAGACCTCCTAGGGAGACGCTCAGGAGGCATCCGTACAAGATGCCCGAGGTGATTACCCCGCGTCGGGCCCACTGTTGGCTCGTTACGCCGCTGCTTGGTAGTTAGGGGACTGCAAGGTGGCACTGAGGTGGGAGGAGAGATTCACAATACAGTACCACCACAAAGACCCTTTGACAAAGTTCATCATGGCTATCTGAGCAGCCATCAGCTGGGTGAAGCTGAAACTGATTTTCCCCCACGGGATTAATAAAGGTTTACAAAACATAAAAATACAAAGACAGACAGAAGAAAAAGGGGAATTTTGTCCACCACTGTGAGCTGAAATGGTCTGTGCCTCTAAATCAAGGAGCATTCCAAAAAAAAGGCACAAGCATTTCACCTTAGAATGTCCAGGTCCGCCTAACAACCTTTATGAAGTGAAACACAATGCTACGTTCTGTTTTGTTATGAGAACAAAATCGGACGTTAGAGCAAGGACAGAGGTGTGTGTGTGTGTGTGTGTGTGTGTGTGTGTGTGTGTGTGTGTGTGTGTGTGTGTGTGTGTGTGTGTGTGTGTGTGTGTGTGTGTGTGTGTGTGTGTGTGTGTGTTCTTTGGGGATGTAAATCTCAGCGTTTGTCCTAAAGATTTCATTCCATGCCCTTGAAGCCATGTTGAATATAATCCTGCTGACTGATGAGGCTGCATTGGTCCTGTTCCAGCCGTTTAAACACCCTGGAAATGTTCTTATAGCTTTAATATACTGTAGTTAACATATGTTCTTTTAGCTTTAATATACTATACATGTTATAAACATATGTTCTTTTAGCTTTAATAATGCTATTAGCGTGTTTCACTTAACTCTGACAGCCAACATAATGCAGGGAAACAAGAACCGCTTCGCTCACTCTGTCGCCATTTACGCTCCATTAACACTCCAAATCAATGAGAGGTGGAGTTATTACATGTGATAGCTGAGTGGAAACCACGTGTGAAAGAAAGAAACATGCAATAATTACATTCAGTATAAGCCCAGAACACATACAGTAGTGTGCAGTAATTCTTAAATGAATAGATCACTCAAAATCTGCATGACTATTCAGACCATAGGTTTCACTCTCTCCACCTAGTATAGACAGTTGTAGAATGATGTACTAATAAATCTAATCTAACAACAAAAACAATCTGTTCTGGGTATACCTGGCATAAACCCGTCTCAAATGGGGTCCTGGACATGAAAATATTTGAGAACCACTGTACGGTATAACACATGGCATACTTTCAAACACCCTACTCCTTAAGTTCATATACTGTACAAACACATTTTCAGGATAACATGACATACGGTATGTATACCGGACTACAGCAGAGAGTAGTTTTCCATTGCGTATTAACGACCCCCATAAGGAAAGTGGAGGACGACAGTAGAAAGAGAAGCTACTATACAGATTGGATGATTCCATTCTGTGCCCCATGTGGGGGTGCTCCTTCCATTCCGACATCTCGCCACTCCGACAAGTGGCTTCCGCGTGCGGTTAGGGTTAGGGTTAGGGTTAGGTATAGGGTTCGTTAACGTCGGAAAGGCGACATGTCGGAAAGGCGAAAAGCACCCCCCCATGTGACAGCGGTGAGATTATTTTGGGAGACAGTGGGCGAGGAGAGAGTGGATCCACCTCCACCATGCCCATCTGTTTCAGGAGGACTTGAGAGTGAAGGCACAGTGGGTCATCAGGGCCACAACCAAGGACAAGAGTGACAGAAAGTCAGGAAGAAAAAACAAAATATAATCACAGTGAGAGCCACGCTCCCTGACATGTTGGAAGCAAACATGAATTCCACATTCAGGGACAAAAAGTCGATCCTACATCAAAATAAAGCAACAACAACAAAAAACAATGAAGACCTTGTGGAGGTCAAAGTAGTGTTCAACGTTACTGGACTGTGATTGGTCCAACTCCAATGGGTTACAGCAATCAAGTGATGGCTTACTAAAAGTGTAACTTTGAGTCCAATTATTGAACCTTTCACTGGATGCCCAGTCAATACAGGACAACTTCTTTTGAAAACATCAGAGACCCAAAGATCCTGTTATCTTCTACACACTCATTACGGAGACGTGATGAAGGCACTCTGCCATCTACAACAGCAAAGCTTGGAAAAATATAATACATAATATTTTGGATGTTGGACCCATGTTCCTTACTATCAAACATTATGCTCTGGGTTGCACAAATGCATTTATTTATTTATTATTGAGAACAGAATTGATGTTTTTAATTCTTTCTTTGCCAATTTTAAGTAAGAGAAAGAAAGTAACTTACCAGTATGAACTTCAAATTAAAACCTGTATTGGGTAACCATAGAACACTGCTTTCTACTATTCAGTGAGTCTGATAGTTATACTGACTACTTGTCGCTACCCTATGGTCGCTAGCTGGGTACATTAATGAATGGATTACGTTTTTGCATCGCTCATATTAACCTTTTTACCAACGTCAACACCATGCAATATGGAAGTACTGATCTTTCAATCATCTGTTGCAGACAGTGGTGAGTTTTGCTGCTTGTTCTGCTCTCTATCTTTCTCCCTTTGTCTGTCTCTCTGTGTGTTTACTTTTCCCCATACCCCCCTCCCCCCTCTGTTGCTACGTTGCTACACATGCTTTTTCTCAGCCAAGCCCACACCTGTTGTGTTATGACAATGAGGGGGAGGGTTTGGTCGTGTTGCGTCAGTAAATGGCTGTTTTTGGATTGGCACGTTTGACTATGAAGGTTTCAGCTTCCAGGAAGAAACTCAAAATAGTCAGAGAAGACACCATTGCAGGGAGTCTAATGAAGTTCTATCAACCTCATACACATGAAAAACAGAAAAAGTGCAAAACCATGGCACCACCTCTTTAAGGTTTGAGAAGGTTGGCCTCCAGCCTAATATTATCATCTCCACATGTGTGGAAGACCTAAAACAACCTGGCGAAGAACTGTGATCTCAGAACTGAAGATGGCAAACCTAACATGGGGCGAGGCACAACATACTGTCAGTTGTGTCACAACCATTTAATCTGGTAAGTGTCAAAACAAATCTTTTTTTTTCAATTGTTTTGTTTAGTTTTAAAGTCTGGGGTCCCCTAACATCCCAGATGTGTGTATCTCGAGGATGACACAGCTGTACACACCTCACATATAGTACACACCTCACATACAGTACACACCTCACATACAGACCTCACATACACACCTCACATACAGTACACACCTCACATACAGACCTCACATACAGTACACACCTCACATACAGACCAGAGGTCGCGTTAGTCGGATAATTGCCGGTTTTGACCGTTTTTTTCCAACAAAGTCGAAAAAAAAAACAAAAAAAAAACTCTTCGGACATCCTGACCGGTTGATAATGACATGGCAGTTCATTAATTATCACTGCAAATTAGGCACATTTCAAATCCTCTGCAAGCTCTCTCTCGCTCTTTCTTTCTCTCTCCCTCTCCCTCTCTCAACAGCGTGCGTGTGTTTATGGGGGAGAGAGAGAGAGAGAGAGAGATAGGTAGAACGAAAGAGTCTGTCACACGCTGTTAAGTTACACCTATTTCCTGTTAATAATAACCAGTGTAAAATGTGCTGCATTGGGCGGTAAATGGGAGACACTTTATTGTGAAGGTACAACAGGAAGAGAGTTGTTGCTGCTGCTGCGTAGTTGTTGCTGCTGCTGCTTAGAGTCTCGGCAGTCAGACCGAGACCGCGGTCCGGTTACAAGTTACATTATATAAAGTTGTGTATTTAACAGTCAGTCACACACAAGTTGTATCATTACGAGTTAGAATATGTCACAGATACTAGGCTACTACAAGGGCACTTGTGAGTAAAGTTGGCAAGTTGCCCTAAAGTTTAACAACAGTGCAGGTTGAAGATGAAATATCCAACACAGATGCGTAAATACTAATAACAGCTATAGGCTACTGCAACTACTATGGCATCGAGGTGAAACACGACGTTAATCATAAAGGTGAACCTATTTTTAACTCTATGAGGTGGACACGTTAAAACGTTACCACTTTGAACTGAATAGCTCTATGAGGAGACGACAAGATTCTCACGACTCATCAACTTTCCCACGGCTGTCCCAACTAGACGCACGGACTGTCTAACTATACAGTATAACCACCTGTGAGTGAGTAGTGGTCTATAATTTATTGCCCTAACAGGTCAGCTGATCCACGTTATGAGTAGTGCAGTGCCCTTTGATTAGAAAATGCATTCAAACACAATTGATTATTGAGAAACCATTACGCACGCAGCATGTGCAAATGGTAATGTAGGTAATTAATGTATTTGTGTAAGATGACCCTGCTATATAAAATGTGTATATTATGATGGTTCATGTTCAAATAGCTCAATGCAAAATATAATGCTGTAGGCCTAAGTGTTAGGCTGTATTTACGCACCTGCATGTGTGACGGTTCCCTGTATAGTATGATAATGTGTCACTCTTAGGTTATATGGTTATGGTTGCTTTGTATTCATTTCTGTTTCTCATTGGTTCTAATAGGACATGGGGAGCAGTGACATGTTGGCAATCAGCCAAATTGGCGTGCACCTGGGCCCGGGTGTCGACGCCCTATAAAAGCCTGCCTCCCCAGTCCTCTTTCTCTCCTTCAGTTCATTTGCTTTTGCTCCTCAACCCAGCTACACCTTTTGCTCCCACATTTATGTTCACACATACAACACTCACACACACTACACAATCCACTCATGCATACACGCATTACACTACTGACTTTACTGATTTCCACACCTCATCTGTTCATTCATGATTTGTTTGTTAATTTTGATTACTTAAATAAACACTATATTCTTTGTAAACTGCGTCTCCCCTGTATTTTTGTTGTGTTCCCTGGTCCCCCTAGGCCAGGGTCATAACAAAATGGGGGCTCGTTCCGTAAAACTTTGATTGGGCAGTAAGTTTGGGGAGTCAAGTGACTCGCCCTTCTGCATTTGTTTGCTGCGACGCAGGTGTCAATTGGCCAAATTGGCAGTTGAAGGGCTCGTTTGCGCCGTGGTTTTTTGAAAGGAGTGTCATTTAGGAATCAATCCGGGGATTCCCTTGTCCGGTTGGTTCAACGGTCCGGTGAGTAGAGACAAGGCATTGTTACATGCTTGTTTTTGTCTGGACTTTGTTTGGGAGATGCAGTTAATTTCTTTGGTTTGAATTTAATCTGTTTAATCTGTTTAGATTTTGATAAGTTACAGATTTGATTAAGTTTCTACGGGGGGGAGTTTTTTCCTGGTAGTTGTGCTGCTAAGTTTAAAAAAAAAAAAAAAAAGTTACCTGGCTGGTTTTGTTTCATTATTATATGAGTGTCCCTGTTAGGTGCGATTTAGTTACTGGGGTAAAAGATTAGGTCGCAGGGTTAGGCCGGGGGGTGGATTATGTGCAAGGAGCGGCAGTAGATAGCGAGTGTGTACCGGTGCGTGCACATTCCGTCTCGGGGGCACAGCTAAGGGCTGGACGTAGGTCGCCAGTTCCTGGTTGCTTTTCCTACCCCTTGGTATGAGCTAGGCCTTTGCGGTGGCCTTCAGTGCATAAATACCTTCCGCAAACCGGCATGAAGACGGGTGGAGTTAGTTTGGGGTTTAAATAGAGCAGAGGGGCACTTGTATTTTGTTTTGTTTACCAGCTGGGTGGCTAACTTAGCGCACATTAGCCAGGATGTGTACCCTAGAAGCATTTTTGGTTGCTCCTTCTGAGGAACTGTTACTTCAGTGCACCAAAGACCAGTTACTTAAAATAGCAGAGCATTTTAAGATTAAAATTGAGGCAGGTGACAAGAAATTAAAGGAGACCTTAGTGGCAGTATTAAGAGTACATTTATTTGAAACTGATTTGTTAAAGGAATATGAAGAGCCAGAAAAGACTTCTACTATCCAGTCAGATACAGCGGCGGTGCTGCCGTTACCTGTATTGATGCCAGGGTTGACATTCGACCAACAAAAAGAACTACTGATGTTGCAAGCAAAGTTGCAGGCGGAGCAAGACAAAGTGAGGCTAGACACGCAATATGCAATTGAGAAAATGAAACAGCAAAGTGAACAGGCTAAACAGCAAACTGAACAGGCTAAACAGCAAACTGAACAGGCAAAAGTACAAGTAGAGCAGTGCAGGTTAGACTTGATAAGGGACGGTAAGATTTCAGCTGATGCAAAAGTATCTACAGAACCTGCAGGACAGTCCATGGGGGAGTTTAATGTGAATGGAAATATACGTTTGGTTCCCAAGTTTTCTGAACGTGACCCTGAGGCATTCTTTACAATGTTTGAGCGCGTGGCCGACGTGCGGAAATGGCCTGACTTGGCGCGCACATTGATGTTACAATGCGTATTAACAGGCAGAGCGCAGGAGGTTTATTCGGCAATGAGTGTTGCCGACAGTCAAAACTACTCTCTGGTTAAAGAGGCGGTGCTTAAGTCGTTCGAGCTCGTCCCCGAGGCGTACCGACAGCGGTTTAGATCTTGGAAAAAACATGACAAACAGAGTCATTTGGAGTTTGCACGTGATTTGACGACCTACTTTAACCGCTGGTGTAACGCCTCGGAGGTAACAGATTTTGAAGAGTTATGTGATTTGGTGATTTTGGAACAGTTTAAAAATTCTGTTCCTGCTCGAGTGGCGACGTATATCTCTGAGCAGAAAGCGAGCAACGCGGCGGACGCTGCAGCGCTCGCTGATGACTATGTCCTAACGCACCGTGGAGAGTTTAAGGCAGGCGGTGGCAACTATGTTGCCAAGGAGTCTTATGGCCGATTTAATAAACCTCTTCCTGTCGAAGTTAAAGGCAACAGCAACACTAACAACAGCAGTAATTTGCGTGAGCCGGAGAAGGTTTGCAATTACTGTCATAAGCGGGGTCACTGGAAATCGGAATGTTTTATGTTAAACGGACCCCCCAGGGCTAGACCTTTTAATGCAGGAAATTCGCAATCAAAAGGAGCTGGCGTGGCCGCTCCAATTCGTCCGGTGTCCACTTGTGTTTCACCTAATCTCGGTCAAAACAAGGATACATCGTTTGCAGCACTGAATTCTTACCGTCCATTTATCATGAAAGGGTCTGTGTCTTTGGTGCAAGGTGGGGAAGAAGTACCTGTAACTATCCTGAGGGACACTGGGGCTTTTGACTCATTTATTCAGGCTGGTGTTCTTCCTTTGACTAATGATTCTGACACGGGTGATGCGGTGCCTATCCGGGGCATAGACATGAATGTCTTGTTGGTTCCTTTGCATAAAGTGGTGCTCAAATGTGAACTGTTTCAGGGAGAAGCAAAGCTTGCCGTTCGCCCAGCACTGCCGATTCCAGGGGTGACGGTAATCCTAGGTAACGATCTGGTTGGTGCTCGGGTGTGGGCGGAGGTTCCGCCGCCGGCAGTGGTGACGTCAGTTCCCCTGGTAACAGGGGAAACGGATGAAAGTGAACGTGACTTCCCAGAGGTTTTTACAGCTTGTGCGGTGACACGTGCAATGGCTAAGTTGAAAGACAAATCTGAGTCACAAGAATCGATTAAGACTAAAGTATCTGAAAAGTTTTCAATACCTCTTGCTAATTTTCCATTGTCCATAACACGTTCAGATCTGGTTGCTGAGCAGCAGGCTGACCCATCTCTGACGGAGCTGGGGCCGCTGATACGGCCAGAGGATGAGCTGCTTGACAGTGCTTGTGGGTATTTTCTGCAGGACTCCTTGTTGGTGAGAAAGTGGCTGCCACATGAGGGAAGGTTTGTGGGTGAACCAGTGGTCCAAATTGTGTTGCCAGTCAAACTTCGCCAATCAGTGTTAAAAGTAGCTCATGATGAATCTGGACATGCTGGTGTGAGAAAAACTTATGACAGGCTTCTTAGACATTTCTTTTGGCCTCGAATGAAGAGAGATGTGTCAGCATTTATCAAAACGTGTCATACATGTCAGTTAACTGACAAACCTAATCAGAAGCTGAAACCAGCCCCATTGTATCCCATTCCTGCCATTAGCCAGCCATTTGAACATCTAATAATTGATTGTGTGGGTCCTTTACCACGTTCAAAGTCAGGAGCAGTGTATTTGTTAACAGTAATGTGCCAAGCAACTCGCTATCCTGCTGCTTATCCTCTGCGCACCATTACCACTCGGTCGGTGGTACGTGCACTTTCTCAGTTCATTTCTATATTTGGGATTCCGAAGGTCATCCAATCTGACCAGGGATCGAACTTCTGTTCTCACATGTTTTCCCAGGTTCTGAAGCAGCTACATGTCCGCCACAATCGGAGCTCTGCATACCATGCTCAGAGTCAGGGGGCGTTAGAACGCTTTCACCAAACGCTAAAAGCCATCTTGCGCGCCTACTGCACTGAGCTGGGTAAAGATTGGGAAGAGGGTCTGCCGTGGCTGATGCTTGCTGCTAGGGAGGTAACACAGGAGAGCACAGGGTTCAGTCCAAACGAGCTGGTCTTTGCTCATACTGTAAGAGGTCCATTAGCTGCGCTGTCTGGAGAATGGATAGAGGCACAGCCTCCCAAAAATTTGATTGACTATGTTAATGGTTTTCGTCATCGGCTTTACACAGCCGGGTTGTTGGCTAAAGAAAAGTTAGCTTCAGTTCAGGATAAGATGAAACTGTTGTATGACTCTAAAGCCGAGCGCCGTGTGTTTAGCCCTGGAGACCAAGTGCTGGCTCTGCTTCCAATTGTTACTTCACCCTTTCAGGCAAAATTCTCCGGTCCACACAATGTGGTAAAGCAGGTTTCCGAGCAAAATTACATTATTTCAACGCCTAAACGTAAGAAACCAACCCAACTTTGCCATGTAAACTTGCTTAAGCCTTATTATGCGCGCACTTCTGAGACACCGGTGTTGTGTGTGCAGCCAGAGGTTGGCTTGGCTCATGCAGTTTGCATGGCGGTTCCGGTGTTGTCTCCCAGTCGGGAGGTAGAGGAAGATGGGTTGGGTACACCTGATCCAGCGTTGGTGCACGGGCGGCTGAAAAATTCTGAAGCGCTTGCGTGCCTCGATACACTGTTGGCTCATTTGCCGGCGACAGGCCGGAGGGAACTTGCAGGTTTAATCCGGGAGTTTCCATGCCTATTTGGTGATACACCGAGTTGTACTCATCTAATCGAACATGACATTGACATTGGCGATGCGAAGCCAATAAAACAGAGATTTTACAGGGTGAATGCGGATAAGCGTCAATATTTAGAAGCAGAGGTCAATTACATGCTAACAAATGGCATTGCAGAGCCATGTGCATCTAGTTGGGCTTCACCTTGTATATTGGTTCCCAAGTCAGACGGTACATTTCGTTTTTGTTCTGATTTCCGTAAAGTGAATAATGTCACTAAACCCGATTCTTTTCCACTTCCTAGAATGGAAGATTGCATCGATCAGGTGGGCTCCGCGAAATTCGTGAGTAAATTCGATCTATTGAAGGGATACTGGCAGGTACCTCTGTCAGCACGAGCGCGTGAGATAGCCGCTTTTATAACACCTAATGGTCTTTATTCATACAAGGTCATGCCTTTCGGACTTAGAAATGCGCCTGCTACCTTTCAGCGGCTTATGAATCAAGTGATTTGGGATATGCCGGGGTGTGCAGTGTATTTGGACGATGTGGTTGTCTATTCGGACACATGGGAGGTTCACATGGAACGCATTCGGGAACTGTTCAACCGCTTGAGGGAGGCAAGGCTCACTGTCAATCTTGCAAAGTGTGAGTTTGCAAGGGCGACAGTGACCTACCTCGGGCGAGTGGTTGGGCAGGGCCAAGTGTGTCCGGTTGGTGCCAAAGTTCATGCTGTTGAGCAGTATCCGGTTCCAACTACAAAGAAAGAGCTCATGCGCTATCTTGGTTTAATAGGTTACTATCGTAGTTTCTGTAGGAATTTTGCGACAGTTGTGGTGCCTCTCACCAACCTACTTAAGGCTAAGGCACAGTTTGTCTGGTCGCCCGCTTGCCAGGAAGCATTTGAGCAGGCTAAATTGCTCTTGTGTACCGCTCCTGTTCTGGCGGCTCCACGTTTAGACAGGCCATTTAAAATCTACACTGATGCAAGTCATGTGGGGGCTGGGGCCGTACTGATGCAGGAGGACAATCTAGGAATAGATAAGCCTGTTAGCTTTTATTCCAAGAAATTCAACTCTTACCAGCTAAATTACTCAGTCATAGAAAAGGAAGGATTGGCTTTGATTTTAGCTTTACAACATTTTGACGTTTATGTGGGCGGTAGTGCCCCCGTTGTTATCTACACTGACCATAACCCCCTGACTTTCCTGAATTCTCTGCAGTGTCCAAACCAGAGGTTGATAAGGTGGTCACTGTTCCTGCAGTCCTATACCTTGGATATCCGTCATGTTAAAGGGACGGAGAACGTGGTGGCCGATGCGTTATCACGGGCTCCTCATGACTGAGGTTCTGATTATCTCCGTAGGTCCTCCTCTTGCCTCTGTCTTTCACCCCTTAAATGCTTCCTTGGATCCGGTTGCTGGGGTGGAGGTCTGTGACAGGGTGCGGGCGGCCATTGGAGTAGAGGTTTGGTATAGTAGATAGGTAGTATATATTTTTTGTAAATTGGATGCCGGTGATCCCTTAGGGACCCCGTCTTTATGGGGGGGGGTGTGACGGTTCCCTGTATAGTATGATAATGTGTCACTCTTAGGTTATATGGTTATGGTTGCTTTGTATTCATTTCTGTTTCTCATTGGTTCTAATAGGACATGGGGAGCAGTGACATGTTGGCAATCAGCCAAATTGGCGTGCACCTGGGCCCGGGTGTCGACGCCCTATAAAAGCCTGCCTCCCCAGTCCTCTTTCTCTCCTTCAGTTCATTTGCTTTTGCTCCTCAACCCAGCTACACCTTTTGCTCCCACATTTATGTTCACACATACAACACTCACACACACTACACTCATGCATACACGCATTACACTACTGACTTTACTGATTTCCACACCTCATCTGTTCATTCATGATTTGTTTGTTAATTTTGATTACTTAAATAAACACTATATTCTTTGTAAACTGCGTCTCCCCTGTATTTTTGTTGTGTTCCCTGGTCCCCCTAGGCCAGGGTCATAACACATGTCATTAATGCATAAAAATAATTATGACCGTTATTTTTGTCAGATGTCCGGTAAATTTGAATCCTTCCGGACATTAGGACCAGCAGATTAAAATCCTAGCGCGACCCCTGATACAGACCTCACATACACACCTCACATGGGTGCAGTACGTTAGTCCGACAGCGCATTCCTGCGACAGCGCAGCGCTCCGACGTTTCCAATACTAAACCCGAACCAAACCCGCACCCTAACCCTAACCGCACGCGGATGCCACATAGTCGGAGAAAAGGTCTGTCGGATTAACGCATGCCTCCCACCTCACATACTGTACAGTATACACACCACTACATTATGACCTGTCATGAATTATGCTTCAAAGCACCGTGAAATCTGATAAAGCTCCATCCATTCCTCTGTGCTTCCCCCAAGGGCACGGGAACATCCATAACAAGATTAGGACTGATCCAGCACATCATAATTCACATGGAGCGCTGGTGGACCCGACCCTGGTCACAGGCTGTGGACGACACTATCTGTGTCAAGCCCACAGCCCAAGGAGAGGAGGGACTCCAGAGAATAAAAAAGAGGGCAGAGATGGAAGACCCTGACAGCAGACTAAAGTAGGGTGGAGGAACTACAAATACCAGACCCTGACCCGTACAAAACCTGAAGCCCCGAAATGCCCGAATGCCAAAGTTGTTTGCTAATTGCTAACATTATTACAAGTTGTCCAGCATTAATTAAGACTTGTGTTTCTTACTTTCTTACCTAAATGTAAATGTAAGGACCAGGAGTCACTGTTGGACAGTTGGTCCTCGGGTATTTCGGGGGTCAGGCTTACCCAACGACATCTCCGCGAGCCGTCATCTCCAGGGCCGCGATAATGCAGCTCTGAAAAATGCCTCTGCTCCGCTACAATGCAATCACAGGCCACAAGGTGACAGGATGAAAACTTTTGAATCGGACAGGACAGAGCCACAGGCCATCCTTACCCTGCTTCTGTTTCCACTCCTCCTTCACCTCTCTGTCTACTCTCTGACACCTCATCTTCGTCCAAAATGTCATCATCCGACTGGCCTCTCTCCAGGTCTTTATCACACAGAGGTGAGGGGCCGGTAGACAATTACCCCGGGCCCTGGGGATGGCGCCGGTACACGCAAAAGTAGGTACGAACGGCCAGAGAGACACAGAGCGGGCCGAGCCGAGGTCTGCTTTCAGACCGGATAATGAATGGAATACAAGTGTATCTATTGTAGGAGTAGACTGTGCCTTGCAGCACTTGAGGAAGATAAGGATACATTAGTGAACTGTGTCCTCACCAGGGAGAGGAGAGAAGAGGAGAGGAGAGGAGAGGAGAAAAGGCACTTTTTTCTCAACAGTCTACCTGTGCTGACCTCTGGAATTGTCCTCCGGGCTGCAATAACAGAATTAACTGGCAGGTTGACTCCAGAGAGGAGAGGATGAGTGAACTGAGAGATGTCTCCTATCTTTACACCACAGCTCTTGACGGGTGCAGTACGTTAGTCCGACAGCGCATTCCTCCGACAGCGCAGCGCTCCGACGTTTCAATACTAAACCCGAACCAAACCCGCACCCTAACCCTAACCGCACGCGGATGCCACATAGTCGGAGAAAAGGTCTGTCGGATTATCGCATGCCTCCCGCTCTTGACACTGGTTGTCATATCATCCATTCTGCAGCGTGTCTCAATCTGTCTGCCCTGGCCAGAGAAAGGAAAAATAGTATAGTAAATAATATAATATAATATAATAATAATAAAACCCCAACCGACTACAGTAGACCTCAAACAACCGCCTGCCCACCCCTGACTGCCTGTCTGGGGTCAGAGGCAGCCTGTGTGTTGAACAATGCACCTTCAAGCACCTTGAGAAAATATGTTTACTCTAATGTACATGTACTGTACAAAAGATGTCACAATAATACCTTGAGTCATGAACCTGTCTCAGTGTGACAGGCTCCTAACACTCCCTCAGTACTTCCTGTGAGAGGAAAGCAACAAAACAGTCATGAAGCCTGGGAGCTCCTGCTGCTGTGTGGTACGGCTTCACCTCGCACCGTTGCATATGTATACAAATAAACCAGCAGTAAATCTTCATCATCACAGCTCAATAGGACACAGGCCTGGACCCGGGCGCTGTAGCCTCTGGGCTGGGCTGTGTAATGGTTCTTAACATTTTTTGAGCTATGGTCCACTAGCACATTTTGAACAATCCTCAAGGACCACCCAATCCCACCTCCCCACAACATTATATTTAGTATAACAAAGGCACAACACATCTATTTTATTTGTATTATTAATATTTAACATCACTGATCTTGAAGCTAGATTTATTTTTAGTTGCACGCCGGTGTTGAGCGCCAACAATAGCAGATCACAACGGTTGTGAGCTATTTCCCCATAGCTATTAGTTCAAACATTTTCTTATTGTCTCCGCCAGGCCGAAGGCATGGCGAGAGAGTATGTTTTACCCTCCGTCCGTCCGTCCGTGTGTGTGTCCGTGTGTGTGTCCGTCCTGTCTGTGTGTTACCAGCTAATCTCCGGCACCGTTGGCCCGTTCGCTCCGAAACTGTGCACACACACTCCCTCGATGCCAATTCAGAACCTCTGCCCCAATTTTTTCACATGGGCCTGTTATAGCGCCACCAGGAGGCCGATTTGTGCAAAACCCATTTTTTTACATTAGTCCTACAGATTTTATCCAAACGTCATGCAAATCGGTACACAGTATCTCTATAGTCATGTGATCAACACGGATCTGTCCGATTTCCCTTATTCCATCCTCATTACCTATGGTTGGCTTCCAAAGTTTGCAGGATTGGTCCGTTTTGAACAAAAAGCCTCAAACTATGCACGCAGCTTGCGATTTCCGTGAAATTTCACACGCACATTCCCACTAGGCCGAGGAAGAAATGCCACCCTTTTCACATTGGCCTGTTATAGCGCCACCAGCAGGTCTAATTTAGCAAAACACATTTTTGGAACAAAATGCCTCAAATCATGAATGCAGTGTCTGATTGCCGTGAAAGACCTAAGAATAAATGGCACCCTTTTCACATTGGCCTATTATAGCGCCACCAGGAGGCCACAATAACGTACCTGACCTGGCGGAGACCTGTGCTCCGAGGAGCACTTTTTCTTATTTTTGATGGACTTGTGAAATGCTATTATTATTGTCTTCGGCCTGGCGAGAGAGTATGTTTTACCCTCCGTCCGTCCGTCCGTGTGTGTGTGTGTGTGTGTGTGTGTGTGTGTGTGTGTCCGTGTGTGTGTCCGTCCGTCCTGTCTGTGTGTTACCAGCTAATCTCCGGCACCGTTGGCCCGTTCGCTCCGAAACTGTGCACACACACTCCCTAGATGCCAATTCAGAACCTCTGCCCCATTTTTTTAACATGGGCCTGTTATAGCGCCACCAGGAGGCCGATTTGCGCAAAACACATTTTTTTACATTACTCCTACAGATTTTATCCAAACGTCATGCAAATCAGTACACAGTATCTCTATAGTCATGTGATCAACACGGATCTGTCCGATTTCCCATATTCCATCCTCATTGCCTATGGTTGGCTTCCAAAGTTTGCAGGATTGGTCCGTTTTGAACAAAAAGCTTCAAACTATGAACGCAGCTTGCGATTTCCGTGAAATTTCCCACGCACATTCCCACTAGGCCGAGGAAGAAATGCCACCCTTTTCACATTGGCCTGTTATAGCGCCACCAGCAGGTCTAATTTAGCAAAACACATTTTTGGAACAAAATGCCTCAAATCATGAATGCAGTGTCTGATTGCCGTGAAAGACCTAAGAATAAATGGCACCCTTTTCACATTGGCCTATTATAGCGCCACCAGGACGCCAGAATAACGTACCTGACCTGGTGGAGACCTGTGCTCCGAGGAGCACTTTTTCTAGTTTAAACATATTTTTGATACATTACATTTAACAAAAAGGTACAATGTATTTTTATAAACATTTTAAGACTATGGACCACCTACAATTATACCAAGGACCACTAGTAGTCCGAGAACCACTGGTTGAGAAACAGTGTTGTAATGTAACGTGGGCCATTGGAGTGCTGCTCTGTAAAGACCTTCCCTCCCAGAGCCCTCATCTCTGTCAAGCTGTCTCCAAAACATATCTTTCCATCCTCAGAGTGATGGTGTACAGATAAAATACTCATATGACCTGCCTATATACCCAGCAGTGGTGCACTGGTCGTTTTACGCGACACCATGGAGTGGGGGCATATTTTTTTTCACTCGCACGGGCAGGCACGGCACGGATGTGCACAGGCATCCACGCTAGAACACGTCCCCCATCGTTTCATGAGCCACAGCCAAAGTACCCAAATGGCTACTTTGCATAACAGGTCTACAAGTGAGCAAATGCATCCTCACTCGCATACATGGTAAGCAACACAGCATTTTGGCTTCAGTAGCCGCTGCTGCCAGTATCCTATCTGCACGCAACAATGTCTCAGCCACCATCAAAGAAGATAAAGATACTCGTTCTAAGCAAACTTTTTGTTTCAGCTCCTATAATTCAAGGCATTCCTTGAATTCTTTTTATTACTTTAAAAAGACTAAAGATAAGCTAAAAACTAGTAATTTCCTATACAAACAGGTTTCCTACCTAAAGGTAAAATAAAATGCACGCATGTGACGTCTTTAAAATAGCGTTCCGCCAAAAAAAAACATCATTACACCCCTGATACCCAGTACAAAGTAACTGCATATAACTTTTTCTTGTACCTCATAAATGGTTGTATTTGTAAGTAATGTTCTGATCCACCATGAACCGACCCCTGTGTGAACCTCTCTGCTACGAAACTAAATCATCTCCTGTCTCATCTCCTGCCTCTATGCAGCCCTGAAGGAAGCAGAGGAAATGGTACAAAATATTCCCTGTATCCCCTTTCTAATTCCAGAGACAAATTTAAACATTGTCTTAAAACAAATGGTGTTATCATTTCTAAGAGAGAGAGAGAGACACAGAGAGAGAGAGAGAGAGAGAGAGAGAGAGAGAGAGAGAGAGACGCACACACAGACAGACCGTAGCATCATGTGTGAGACACTCGGAGCAGTGGGGTGGGGTCATTCATGGGGGTGGGGGTGGGGTTGGGGGGACAATGTCAGCATGTTGACAATGTCAGCATGGTCCTGTGGTAAACGGAGAGCCTGGTGGGGACACTAACTAGGGCCCCAGGTAAGGGGGGCCAATATATATATATATTCTTTTTTTTGTGTGTTTTTTGTAAAGAAAAAACATAATGGGGGGCCCACAGTGAATCTTTGTTCCCAGGGCCCAGAATTTGGTGCTATGCTGCTGTGCACGCATATTAACACCGGGACGGGCCGCCACTCGGCTATCTATCTGTACAGACCGCTTATGAGATATGAGAGGAAAACTAAATGCAGACGCCAAACACAGACATCCACACGTGACATGCACCTGCTTGAATCATTTTACTACAAATCATTTTCTCTGGGTATCTGAGCAATTCTGCATAATTGTCACACTACTGTACATACACTTTAAATACATTTGTTGTCTCCATGGGTCCATTCAAACTCAACGTCTTACAGATTTAATTGCATGGCCTCAGGCAGATAACTTCACATCTTAGAATCGATGGTGATAAATAACTATATGCAATTGGACGTGGTCCAGTAGGAAGGAACCACGTCCAGGGTGGCGTTGTCAGTTCTGCACCTCGTCACCATGGCAACGGTGTGGTGTTGTGTGGAAAGAAGGCTGCTGCCCACCACCTCACAGAAGGACTTTGGGGGAGGCTGACAGATGGACGGATGCCAAACCCGGGGCTTAGACGAGGCCACAGCCCCGCCCCAGATGACATAAATCTGAGACAGACATTGATAGGGTGGAGAGTTATCACAATGACAGGCAGGAGGCTGCGGGGGGGGGGGGGGGGGGGGGGGATTCCCAGAGGTGTAATGTGTTTGTGATTAAGTGTCAATCTCTGTTTGGAGCGCCGTGCTCTGTCTCAATTAGAGACACTCATCACACTGTCGTCTAACACCTGACCTTGGCCTCCTGGCTGGTTCACTAAACTTCTCTAATCAGGAATTGTAAAACACATTGCAGAACAATTGCAGAGACTCTAATCACTTGTTTATTTGATGTCTAATGGCTTGTTTTCTTCAGGGATCAAACCTGTGACCATCTAGCTACTGTACGGAGCGGCCACTCTAACCACCCGGCCACAGCATTGACAGATTGTGAATCTCAAAAAATGGAGCCTTGCCAATAAAACATATTCAAGTGAAAAATGTGTCAGCGAGGCACACGATACTGTTCCAGGACTCGATACACACCATTTGTTCCAGGACTCGATACACACCGTTTGTTCCAGGACACGATACACACCATTTGTTCCGGGACACGATACACACGGTTTGTTCCAGGACATGATACACACCATTTGTTCCGGGACACGATACACACCGTTTGTTCCAGGACATGACACACACCATTTGTTCCAGCACACAGAGAGATGAATGTATGCAATATTTACTGAACCCTCATGATGTTTCATGAACATCCACCAATATGGCGCAGTGCCATAACACTGTTAAGTGGCTTTGGCTGTCGTTTGATCACAAGCACCTGCTGTGGGATAATAAACACCTGATGTCTGTCTGGATGGCTGTGTGGGGACATAAAGGAACACTAGGAATACTGCCACTAGAATTAAACTAGAAAATAGCTTTCCAAATTCAGACCTAGAGACGCATACACAACCGCAGACCACAACACTTTGCTGCATTAGACTGTAGCTTGTTACACCGACGTGAGCTGAAAATCTTAAATGGTTATTATCAGTTTTAGTCATTTTTAGTGGCCATCACTTTCCTTCATGGTGGGTAAAAAACAAAACAACAAACACCCCATACAGAGAAACTTTACCGAATCCAGTAAGCCAGTCAGGCAACCAATCAGCCAGCCAGCCTGTGTGCTTTTGTATTGGGGGCGTGGCCCCTGAGGACAACTCTTCCAGTAAAAAGATTGGAAGGTAATTACAACAGGCAAGAGGGAAGACAAACTTTCTCTCCTTATTCCTTCTCCGCCCTTTCTATGTTTAGTCCATTGCTTTCTCACTCGCTCGCTTTCTACCCTCTCATTCAAGAATAACCCCCC
Organism: Gymnoscopelus microlampas; assembly: GCF_963454915.1. NCBI lineage: Eukaryota > Metazoa > Chordata > Actinopteri > Myctophiformes > Myctophidae > Gymnoscopelus > Gymnoscopelus microlampas. Next base: position 49,487,797 of record NC_139940.1, on the reverse strand, counting down.
CCCCCCCCCTCAGTCCAGCTGTGACTCATAGTCCCTTTCTTTCTACACCCCCCCCCCCCAACACCACCCCGTGAGCCTTGTGAGAATTAATTAGAGACGCTCACAGACGAGGGACTAGGCATCGTCTAGTATGGGAACGTGTGTCCTCTGGCAGGGTGCTGGCTGCTCCAACAGAGATGATAAGATGACTGATGTGAGGGCTAGTGATGGGTTGTTCATGATCGATTCGTTCATAAGTTCTTTGCCGTGAACGTGCACAAACTCGTTCACTTCCTGAAACTGTTACGTTCACGATTTCGGTCATGCATCCCCCCCCCCCTCCCCCTCCCTCGGCGCATGTCACGCACACAGGAGGACGTGCCACGCGCACTCGCGTAGCACCGGAAGTGCTACTGAACGAGAACGCGAACAAATCATTTGAACGAATCATTGCCGTGAACGTGAACAAAATCGGTTGTACACTGAAATGAACGTTTTTTTCCACCACTAGTGAGGGCTTTGAGGAGCCCTGTTGAATCCGGCTATACATTTTACACACAATGGTGCAACAGAATGTCATTGACTTCATCTGCACTGCAGTGTGGATCACTGGATGCTAATGAAGAAATCAGAAAGCAATGGGTTGGATCTACAAATCAAATGATGTAAGTGTTGGCTTTCTATCGTACCATGTGTTCTGTAAATACTTACAATGCCAACATCACTCTAGTTGTCTTCAAAAAATAAAAAGCACACCCACACTTTCCAGACAGCTCACATAATCAATAAATCACAAAGCACAAACCCTTCCACTTTTTCTTCCCAAACGATGCTGCTTTTTAGCATCTCGGTGGATAACCCACACTCCACATCTAGTTCTTTCCCGCTTGCTCTTCGTCTGTCAGTACTTTTATCTGCGCCTTGTGCTCATAAAAGGATCAGAAACTGTCAACTGTCAAACGCTGAAGAGAAGCAGCATGGCCATTAAGCAGCAGAGAGAGAGAGAGAGAGAGAGAGAGAGAGAGAGAGAGAGAGAGAGAGAACTGTGACCACTTTCAGAGAGTTTGACAGTGAGCACTTCTAAAAAGCTCTATCGAGCTCCAGCCTAGAGGGAGCTCCTGCTCGCTGGAGGCTCTCTCCCTGCCTCTAAATGCAGGCTGAAGTTCATCAGTCAGGCTGGTTGCAATCAACAATGGAGCCAGATGGACGCAGACACAGAAAGGGAGGCATGCGTTAATCCGACAGACCTTTTCTCCGACTATGTGGCATCCGCGTGCGGTTAGGGTTAGGGTGCAGGTTTGGTTCGGGTTTAGTATTGGAAACGTCGGAGCGCTGCGCGGCCAGAGAATCAACCGACTGGCCGCCAGGTAAGGAGCCATGAGGAATGCTGTGAAATGCTGTGAATTTTTTTTTTATGAAGGTGAGGAACCATTTCAATCTTGTTCTGACAGAATCTCCCCCCTCCCTTCCCTGCGCAGGTGTGATGCATAGTGACATAAGGTGCATTCTTTTAGCATAATGAAAGGCAGAAAATAAAGTAAAGTCAGCGATTTAAGGTAAAACTATTTTTTTACTGTACCGAAAACCGAACCAGACCGAGCCAAAAACTGAGGTTCGAACCGAGCCGTGGGCTAACTGAACTGTTGCACCCCTAATTGGCACAGATAAAAACATTCTAAGAGGGTTGAACGGGCAATGTGTGGTGGTACTTCAGGTCATGCTAACCATTTTGGTGGATTTACCTTTTTAACCTTTGCTCATTCTGGGAAGCGTTACAGTCATTAAGTACTCTACAACAGTGGGACACAACCTTGTTGCCCTGATCATGAGGGACATTGACAAAAACAATCTTTGCAAGAAGAGCCACAACAACGACCCAGCCTGTCCTAACAATCCAGTAGCATTTCATTACTGGTTATCAAAGTAAAATTAGCAGTTCAGTTATGAAGAATATTAAGTATTTACTTGCCTAGAAGTGCCTGTCAGTCAGCAATTTTGTGATCGATCAAAATTCAATTTGCAAATTGGGAAATTACACTGGACGAGAGAGAGGGATGGAGAGAGAGAGAGAGCCAGAGAGTTAGATATCATCCGTTGGATTACATTTATGACGGCATACAGTTTAATTGACGACAACACAACGCATCACTGCGTGCAGTGCATAAATGTACAGTTCTGTAGGCAACTTTAGCCAGCGTGGTTTGCGTAGTGCATAAAACTGCCCCTGGGCATTTGCCTTTTTTTCACCATAATAAATACTGCATCCATGGTATGGAGAGGACACTTTTTACCGACGGGTAAAAGGACAGGGGCTCGAGCCCCCTTTCATGTCTATGTGTGCATGTGCCTGCTCCCACACACAATCTTCTTACAAAATCTCAAGCTCTATTGGCAACATTTGGGTCAACAGACCTTCATCAGAGTCGGCTGGTTTCCTAACATTGTGGCTCAGAACCATTCAGTGGTTCCATCAAGCTTAGTCTGTGTGTGTGAGCGACAAGTGAGACAAATGAAAATACAAATGCTCGGGTTAAAAAGACCAGGGGACTGACTGGTGGTGATAATAACTAATAATTACACACAGGAATTTGTGGGGAGAGGGAAAGGTCAGTGGAGATGGTAAAACAAACGAGGATTTCTGAACATAAAAGCAGCATAAGGAATAAATATGAAAAATCCTCTGTAGCCAGACACTTTAATTTAGTCGTCCATGATGTATGTTCTCTTAAATTTCAGGGTATAGAAGTGGTAGATCCTTTTAAAAGGCTGGTGACAGGGACAGATTCCTGCTACAGAGGGAAGCAGCTTGGATCCACACATTACAAACTGAGAGTCCACATGGTTTGAATGAGGAAATGTTGGGTTGATTCTTAATTAATCTAGGTCCTTTATTGTATTGTATTTATATTGTTATTTAGATTATTTATTTAGATTTTGTAGATGTATGGGATGTGTTCCTGATATTCTTTATAGGACATTTCACTACTCTCTGAAAAAATAGAGAGTGTGTGTATATAATGTATTTTCTCATTTTAGTTTTGGTGTAATTATTTATAAGCATCTTCATATTTTGTAACTGAAATATGGTTCTTAATATATATTTTTCTATTTTGCAATTGTTACTGTATGTTTCAGTTATTGTTTATTCAGCCTTATATTCGTTGTCTTTCAGTTTGTAACACATGTCATTGTTTGCTGATTGTTATTAGATAAGGAGAGTCCCTTATGGAGGCTTGATTCACACTTCTATTGTGTAATTATGGATTCTCTTTGCCTATTGGTGATTGGGCATCACTTTTGTCTATAAAAAATATTCCAGCTTGTTGTGATTATTATACTGACAATGGCCGGGTTTCCCAAAGAGCTCGTGCGTAGAGCATCGTCGCAGGTCCGACGACGGGTCTAACGTGTGACGTCACATGCTTCGCAGTACCATAGCAGGCACGTAGATTTCAGGTCATGCGTGGCCGTACGCAGCTTGCGCAAGCGTCTCCTACACAGCTGGGACTCGGCCAAACCTACGCTCTACCCTCATTAGTAGCAGGTGGTTGTGCCCCTGCGTGCCATCTAAACTGGCTGCGTGTGTGGTAAAAGTACATTCGTGAGACAGAATGCGCGCAGCATACTCCCCGCCCACAGTAGGAGGGGAGTACTGTCCTACGAAGCATCTTGTAACGAGCGCCCTGGGCCGCCTGTAACACCCATCGTTCTATGAAATCTACGACCGACACACACACACACACACACACAGACACACACACACACACACACACACACACACACACACGTGTATATATATATATATATATATATATATATATATATATATATATATATATATATATATATATATATATATATATATATATATATATATATATTACGGCCGGGCCGGGCCGGTGCGTAAAAGGGCGAGCGGCTGCAGTGCTTCGTCCTCTATGCATGAACCCGAAGTTTACAAATCGTACTCTCACGGATGATCCGATCATCTAATAAAAATATTAAGCACATGCCAAGTTAACTAAAGGTATATAAATGATGCTGAGCTAAATATGTTTCCTTAATTTCGAAGTTTTATAGTTAAACGTTATGATGAAAGTGCAGTTCCTCTCACAAAGTGACAGCTGTTGCGCTCGGCGAGCGCAACAGCTCGCCATGTTTATGAATGGTTGAAACATCTTTTGAAAATAGCAGATCTACAAGCTTGTGACACGTTGTGAGCTTGTAGATCTGCTATTTTCAAAAGATGTTTTAACCATTCATAAACATGGCGAGCTGTTGCACTCGCCGAGCGCAACAGCTGTCACTTTGTGAGAGGAACTGCACTTTCATCATAACGTTTAACTATAAAACTTCGAAATTAAGGAAACATATTTAGCTCAGCATCATTTATATACCTTTAGTTAACTTGGCATGTGCTTAACATTTTTATTAGATGATCGGATTATCCGTGAGAGTACGATTTGTAAACTTCGGGTTCATGCATAGAGGACGAAGCACTGCAGCCGCTTGCCCTACCCAAAATAACAGATCTGCAAGCTATCAACACGGCATGTCGCAGTGTGTTTGTTGTATATATGTCTGTTTTTTTGGGGAGGCGTCGCCCGTTACGCGTTAAGCTGTCAATCATGCAGGGGGACGCCCCCTCTATCCTCTGAATTTTTTTGAACGGCGAACAATGGCCGCAGTGTTTATTTAAGATCATTGAAATGTCACCTTAAAAAATGCATTTTAATACATTACAGAATGTACCTATACAAATGTAAGTGTCCAATTCATATAAAGGTAAGTTAGATAAAGGTGCGACTTTATCTTAGTATTTTTGCAAAATCCTGTATATATAGATATATGTATGCAAAGGGTGTTTAAACTATAGTAGGATAGCACTACGTAGTTGACGTAGGCTTTACGTAGGCTACGTCCAGGATCTCTTCACGTGCATGCTGTCTCACGAATGTAGTTTTAGCACAGACGAAACGGAACCTACGAAGATGGTGTCTACTGAAGCCAATTTAGATGAGACGTTGGGCACACACAGCTGCTACTAACGAAGATAGTGCGCAGCGGGGTTGCTACTGCGCAGATGCGTGGAGGCACCTACGCAGCTTCTAGGCTACGCAGGAGCTCAAATTCGTTTGGGAAACGCGGCCATTGTTATTTTTCCCCTCAATAAATAGAACATGATGGATTTGTGAACGTTTGCTATTCTGTTTGTTTTGCAACATGGCACAAAACCTCTGCCCAACACCATGTGCCAACTCATTATGTTGGCTACAAGGAGATACAGTAGCTAGGCTAACGTTGTTTGCAATGAATTTCATTTGGCAGCAGTCTGGAGAACATGCCAAGGGATATGTCCTGCTCATAAGCACACACGCACGCACACACGCGCACAAAGACTATGCTTACGAATAGAATATGCTGACTTGCAGTTTTATAGAAGGTGTTAAAGGGGCTACACCATGAATTAAATAAATATATATTATATATAAATATTGCCCCCTAATACGTTTTAAACAGGTTGTAAGCCTAAAAAACATCCAGATATTTTTTCTCACAATCTGACTGTCTGTCATTCCAAGCTTTTTCAGCTGCAATACCAAAACGTCCTATTGGGCAGGGGGGAGCTACTGAGCAATTCTGTCTGGCCATCGTCAATGCAAAATCTGTGCAAGTGACATCACTTGCACAGCCATTCTGAAATGGCCTGTTCAGACACGCCCATTCAGGAAATCCATGAAATGAGCATGAATGACTGAATGTTTAAAAAAAATATTTTTTTGGGTACAAGAGACACTGGGGAGCCCAAAAAATACTAAAAACCTAAAAAAAAATGAAATTCATGGTGTAGCCCCTTTAATTCATTAATATTTTGAGGAGAATTGTGTCCGGGGAGCAGTAGGTAGGACACTTGACTTTGGACCAAAAGTTCATGGGTTCAATAGGGCTGGCAAAGTTCGCTTGGGTGGGGGAGTGATTTGGGGGGCGTGGCCAAGATTCACCATGTTGGTTGGGTCACTACCAGTCTACAGACCCACCCAACAGGGTACACTACTATATAGCTTGTACACAGCGGCACATCCAAAGAATTACATCAACAATGTTAAAAGCCAACTGCAAAAACAAACTTTCAAATGTATAAAATGTATAATCATTTGAAAATAGCAGATCTACAAGCTCACAATGCTTGTAGATCGGCTATTTTCAAATGGCCGAAATGTATGGGCTGAACTGGTTACTGTATTGTTTTGTAATAATAATCAAAATCTACAAAGAAGTAACCACTGTAAGTCAACGTCACATGAAGGTGTCTTTTATTTGAAAACAAGGTACATTTACAGGTTATTATGTGTATAAAAAAGGAACCTCATCAGGCTCAAAGAGGAGTAAAATGGTCTCTGCCCATCCATATTATAATGTGATCATTAACAGGTGAGGCAACTGGTGACCTGAGCCATCATCATCAGGATTCGGTTATATTTGCATTGAATGAAAGCACTGCATAATGATAGAATGGCCTATGCATTTTAGCCATGTGAAAGAATTCGGTTCTATTTGCATATAATCATTTTATGTAGAAAGACGATGTATTTTATTTGAAAACATGTACAGGTTACTATGTACATAAAAAGGGAACAGATAATGTATCTACAGAGCATAACCTCATGTCTGCTTTTACTATGCAGAAGGGTACTATTAAAAATAGTTTCAGAACCACACTGGTGCACAAGTTAGTCAGATCACAGCACACTCAGACAACTTTGTCAAGGATTGTCATGTCCTCGCCCACTCCTGGTTTATGCTATATCTGCCTGTTTGGAACCAGGCTAGGTGTATGCATCAGAGTGATGGGTACCCTACAATTTAATATATGGTACTTGTTGCGTATAGTGCCTATAACCCTCTCTACATGGATCCTGAGATGTGCTATCTTGCGTGTTTCTTCCACGTCTTTTTCTGTCATCTGGGCTGTCAGACAACCAAGCCATGCATCGTCTCTTTGTTACGTCGGGAGACCTGGGTGGCTTCCATTTGGGAATGCGGTGAAAAGTTAGTCTGTTGTCCATTTTAGCGCCTTTATTCTCAACTCGTTGATGGTGAGAAGCCGTGGAACAGTTTTCATACAACAATTCATTCCCATTTGGCGAAACACTGCTGAAAGAGCACCAACTAGCAGGCTACTATTACTACTATATCCGAGTGAAGGGAGATATCGACCCCACCGACCGGGGGCGGGGCTAGCCGCAGCAGCTGAGTGACACCAGCCTTGCCTGCCCTATTTCAATCCCGGGCACTGCCAACTCAGCGTATGAGTAGATCGGCTTGGGTAAGTAAGTCGTCCAAGAGCTGATGGTAGGTGTTGCCAGGGAGCTGATGGTAAGTATTGTAAGTACTGGGAGCTGATGGTAAGTGTTGCACTCCACCTCAGCATCTCCCAGCAGTCTAGCGCATTGAAATGGGCATAGAATCCAGCGTTCTCAGCTGATACCAATAATAAACCTCTCCGACATGCTTACTTAATTACTTACTTATTTTGAGGAGTGGAATTAGATTTTCATGGATGATAATAATCAGTTTTCCACCTGGGATGTGAAGGTCTCAGTGGTTCTGGAGCTGAGTGGGACCTCAGTCAGCCAGGAGCCATGAGCAGCCCACAGTCTGAACATTCACACACAACCTTTGAACTGGAGAGTCTGTAAACCCTGAAACCTTAACCAGCAGGGAGGAATAACTGTGTTGTTTCCAGTCCATATTCATGCATGCCCGCCGCGCGCACACGCACGCACGCACGCACGCACGCACGCACGCACGCACGCACACACACACACACACACACACACACACACACACACACACACACACACACACACACACACACACACACACACACACACACACACACACACACACACACACACACACACACACACACACACACACAGAAAAATGCACACATACATCAATCATACACTTGCCTCTACATGTGTGAAGTGGTTTAAGCCTGGCTGCTGCTTTGAAGTGTTCCTCTGGTGATCTCTGTGCTGTAAGGAGGGTTAGAGACCCGTTAAGGTTATGGAAAGAGGATTAGTCTGCTGGTCCCGCTCCCTAATTAATTGTCAGGGTGTTTGGGCTAATAAATCTTGGTTATCTGGGTCTCTAATCGGAGCAGGAGATCACACGGCTCCAACCCAGCAGCAGGAATGTTAGACAGACCATGCTTTTCTGGAATCAAGCTCCCATGTGTGATGTGTAGGGAATATCTCCTTTACTTTTGCCTCTAATTTAATTAAAAAGATAGGCCAGCATATTTGATATGCAGAATGTGTCGAGCATTGTTTAAGATAAGTGCCTCATGCACAAGCTATATTCTGCCGCAAGCTGTTGGACTTTTAAAATAAGTTTGTCTTAACTCTTTAATATGCTGGTTGGAGAACAGACTGTCAGAAAATGTCAGGAAGGATTGAGACGAGTCGTCTGGCTGCAGAGGTTCAGCTGAGTGGCTACCCATCGTAGTGTAGCTTGGTTGTCATGGTGACGGTCAGACACATTGACAGACATTTAAGTCAGACAAGAGGCTCTCCTGCCCAGAGGAAGACATGTCTGCAGCTATGAGCATAGAGCAGTGAAGTCCAGCACACTGTTTCTCACACAGCTCTGTGTCTACAGGGGCTGGAAGCCACCAGGCTGTGCGTGCATGCGTGTATATATAATGCATGGGTACAGAGCTTCCTTGTCATCTCATGTGGATATGACACTACCACCATTGAAAGAGGTGAACAGGCTACAGTTTGTAAAGAGAGGAAGGAAAGAAGGATGTCAGGAGAGAGAAATCAAGACACATTGTGGTGACAGGATGAGGTGACATGAGGGACACAGACCGATGTAAAGATGAGTTGAGGAGGAGGACAGAGACGGTATACAGCTGCAAATATGCACTTCTACAGCATGAGCCCACTGATATGGAACCTGTTTGTATTTGCGTGCGCATGCGTTCTATGTGTGTGTGTGTGCGTGAATACATTATATACATAAGGTACATGCACAATGCACCATATACAACATATATATATATATATGTTGACAAAGGCATATATATATATATATATGCCTTTGTCTCCTATATATATCTCTGGGGTCTGACATAATCTTCACCATCAACATTATCGTCAGTTAGAAAGTATTTTTGAATGTAATTCTCAACATAATCATCATCCATGAGACAGTGTATTTAACTTTTTGTTAACCCATTTAGACCTGAGGCTTATTCTAAAAACGCCTTCTAAACCTACGTTTTCTGAAAACGTTAACATTTTTACTAAAAAATAATAATGTATGTATATGTTGCTATATGTACAGCAACAACTAATGAGACACAGAGGTGGCTCCCGGATTGAAAGGTATAACAACGTATAGGTTACAACAGGTCTAAGGTTTTTTTCCTTTACAGTATATGATAGGACAGTGGAGAGAGACAGGAAACAGGGGAGACAATCAGGGAGTGACATGTAGCAAATCCACCGCTGGGCTTGGGAATTGAACCCGGGACACGCTGTCAGACATCAAAGCCTATGAGGTAAGTGGCTTAACCACTTGGCCATCAGAGCGCAACCTTTTAGAATGTAATCCTAAACTTTCCAAGTTCCCAATTTTCACTGTGAAAAACATCATAATCACCAGAGTATAAAAGGATATGAGTTTGCTCTGAAGTTATGATTATGGGTTCTTTCAACTGCTCCCTGCAGAGCCCATTGGCTCTCAGCAAGGTGACAGGGAAGGCGTCCCACACTGTGGTGGGAGCTGGAACTTCATAATTATACTGTCAACATAAAATTGATGCAGGGTTTCCACATTTCACTAAGCGAATAGTGTGACACGAAATGAACAAAAAGAATTGTCACAGCATCACTCCTTCACTCAGTTTTCCCTACATAAAACACATACAGCAAATATGACAACATAGAGATGATCATCCATGCGTTGTGTTACATCGGCTCCCATTCCTTCTACCTCTTCCTAATTCTCTCTGTGGATTGGGGGACTAGAGACAGGGGTGTGGCGGCTAGTTGGAGCCTCAGCTGCACCTCTTCAGCAATTTAGTTGTCTCTAAATAAGCTCTGCCCTGTTCTCCTGTTCTTGTCAGATCCTTAAGTGTTGTACTTTTTCTGAACCCAGAACCTGTTTGATTCCTGCTCTGTTTTTGTGGCTTCCCTGGACCTCACCTCGCCTGCTCTGCCAGCCTAAGCTTAGGCCTCAAGTTTTTTTTATTTTTTACTTATCCTTGCCTCCGTGTTTGAGTCTGCACTTGGGTTCACCTATAGACTTTAACACCATGCCTTTGTCTCCTCACGCTTGGACTTTTGCAATTCACTTTTCACCTGCCTCAGTAAAACAACCATGGTCCGCCTCTTACTAATTCAAAATGCTGCTGCCAGATTGTTAATCAGGTCCAGCAGAAGGCGCCACATCACTCCAGCCCTGACCTCTTTGCTCTGGCTTCCTGTAAATTTCAGGGTCCAGTTCAAGGTCCTGGTGCTCACTTATAGAGCTTGTGCACTCCATCCATCCATCTTCAACCGCTTATCCGGAGTCGGGTCGCGGGGGCAACAGTTTCAGCAGAGAGCTCCAGACTTTCTCTCCTGAGCAACATTAGCGACTTCCTCCTGGGGGATTCCGAGGCATTCCCAGGCCAGTGTGGAGATGTAATCCGCCCATCTGGTCCTTGGTCTGCCCCGGGGTCTCCTCCCAGTGGGACGCGCAGCGAGGACCTCCCTAGGGAGACGCTCGGGAGGCATCCGCACTAGATGCCCGAACCACCTAAGCTAGCTCCTTTCCAAGCGAAGGAGCAGCGACTCTACTCCAAGTCTCTCCCTTGAGCTTGTGCACTATTTTTCTGAATTAATACGTTTGTCTTTACTTGGACCCCTATATTGGAACAGACTCAGATTAACTGTACTTATTATATTCGAAGACTTCGAGGACTGTTTATGTATTTGGATTATGACTGCGCTTTCTGTGTTCAAATTGGTTGGAAGTTGTTGATCTTTACATGGACAGGGGAAGTTGTCTTACCCGGACACTATAAATTGGACACTTCCGTTGCCCACAGCACACAACGCTGATGAAGGCTTAACGCCGAAACGCGTATGTTCCTGTATGTTCTGCAGCATACTACCATGCTCAAATATATAAATAAAAGTGCCTTAAAAGGACTGTTCTGTGAGTGCTGGTATTCTCTTACTGCGATTTATTGTAAAGTTACTTTTCCCGACCGTGCACCTGGTAAGAAAGTTTAGTATTGTTGAAAAGAGTTGGAGTCATGCTCGCACCCTTTATTTGAAGATCTCACTTGAGCTCTGCATGGTCAGGCCCCAGGATAGTTAACTGAACTGCTCCCACATTATGTGTCCATCAGGCCCCTAAAGTCTTCTGAACAGGGTCTGTTAGATGTTCCCAACACTAAACTAAAGGTGATGAAGCCTTTCAGGCTGTAGCCCCTAAACTTTGGAATGCTCCTCCACAAGTTTTGAGAGCTGCAGCCTCTGAGGACATTTTTAAGACCAACCTTACAACGCTACTATTTGAACAGGCGTTTGTTGATGGTATATGATTTTATTTTCCATGCTTGTGTTGTGTCCTGCTTGAGATTAATTGTACAGCCTTTTACTGCTTTAATACCTACTTTAGTTTTTTCACTGTATGTAAAGCACTTTGTGAGATCGCTCTGTGAGAAGTGCTATATAAAACAACTTTTACACTTATCGTCACACAGAGGACAACTTTTCTCTTATTTTTGTTTTTTCTACGACTGGGAGCTGCAGTTATCCCTCATGCTATCCGGTAACCGCCTTCCATTCCGACATCCCACTACTCCGACTACGTGGCTTCCGCGTGCGGTTAGGGTTAGGGTTAGGGTTAGGTATAGGGTTAGTAACCGTCGGAAAGGCGACATGTCGGAAAGCCGACATGTAACCATGCTATCCCATCAACCCAGTCCTCTATCATTCCTCTCTTTGTGAGTGTGTTTGTCCACACTGTATTAAAAAGCTACATTCAAGATTCAGCGCTGATAAAATGCACTCCTTAAGAATACATCAGTTAAAGCAGGCAAATTGCCCAGGGTTAATAACAGCTCCACTATCCAGCTCTCAACCCATCTCCGCTCTATTCAAAAAACCCACTCGTTATTGCAATTCATGATGCTGAGTGCAAAAGCTTGACCTGTAATTTATGCCAAAGGAAAACTTCTAATAGGATGTGACCTTTCTAGTCTAGGCTATAGTCTTTCTCTGCCAGCAGATTCTTTGTCAAGCTTGCATACAGCAGTACTTGGAACACAGAGGAGTTATTGAGCTGAGCCAAGTCGGTGACTAATTGCGTCCCTTTTCATCTTTGTTTTCAGATAACTTCACTGTAAGTCATTCATAAGAAACTAATTTATAAGGCAATGGGCTTATCATATGTATTAATAGGAGAATAATAAATATTGGCGGAGGTTGAGAAGCTAATTATCCCCGCTCTGGTTAAAAGCATGGACATGCACAGAATACTAAGCAGATTAGCACACAGCATGTTCTATTTATTCACACTCATAAAACCCATTTCCACTTCTTCCTTTTTCCTTGCTCATCAGCTCACAGAGTGGGTAATGTCATAAGGAGCCACTGAGGAGCGATGGACGGGAGAACAGCCAAGACATTAGCCGCTAGTAAAGAGCTGGCAGATGTACAGAGTGCTTTATAGCCAGACACACTCCAGCCACAGCGATCCAGGGAAAAATAAACGCCGACCAGCGTGTTGGACCAGCACAGGACAGAGCATTGTGGACCGTTGAGACCTGACAATATATATTGCTTATTGCGTATAATTCAAACACCCATCCATCTCCGGCAAACCGTTCTGCTTGCATCAGGCCTTTCCCCATTCATTATAATATCAGTTAACACAATGATATGCAAATAGCTCCACCCAGAAGACATGCCTACATATCAATTACCCTGACAGTGTGTTGTGCAGAAAAGAGTTATTATGGTAATACCAGAGAATTAGATTGTACCTGAGATGAGGTGAGAAAATGAGGATAGCACTGCAGGAGGGAAATAGATAGAGAAAGGCCTGGGAAAAACGCAAGCACACGCACGCACGCACAGGATGTGATTGCCAGGACAGGACAAACATCTTTGGTCTCCCATGTAAGTGGGCTCACCTCTGAACTGAAGCTTAATTTCATTTATACTCAAGCTAACATAACAACACACAGTGATGTGTTAGCTTGACGACATCCTCATAAGCTGGAGTATAACACAGTTATATGGGTAGTGAAATTCAAGGACTTGTCCTGTGTGTGCAAGTAGTTATTTGCGATGTTTTGTAGACACTGTGCAACATGTGCACAAATATTTTGTGAGTGCCTCAAGGCACGTCCTCCGTTTCCCAGATCATCCCTCTCAAGTGTGAGCCCAGGAGACACGTGGCATCACAGTAACAAACAAATGGTAGTAGCTTCACGCTCCCAAAGGAGAGACCGCCCCCTCAAGCTAAGTGCTCAACCTTTCAATGAAAGCCACGTGTTCACTAGAGAGCTGAGCCTTCCAAGCAGCAAGTCAGCCAGTAGGTAATGATATAAATGCAACAATATGAGCTGTAAGAACAAATATATGTTCACCAGACCCTAGTTTCCATGTAGAATTTCAATGAACGAGCACAACTCTGAACTTTAATTTCCTTGAGTAAAGAGACACTTTGACACTGATTATCATATCAGTTGACTCGGCTGTAGAAAATCCTACATTGCCAAGAATTAAAAAACACCTTTTCTTCCCAGGTGTGATTTCAGGGCACATGCAGCGAGATTTCCCACTGGCATGGTGACACATTTGTATTAATTAATTAAACTGAACAAAACAATTACAAAGAATATTTTGAAGGTATAGTGCCAATTGTGAAATTGTCCAAATTACTACTGTGTGCAGGAGGGGGTGCTCCTTCCATTCCGACATCTCACCACTCGACTAGTGGCTTCCGCGTGCGGTTAAGGTTAGGGTTAGGGTTAGGTATAGGGTTAGTCAACGTCGGAAAGGCGACATGTCGGAAAGGAGAAATGCACCCGTGCAGGAGTATGCATTTTTTTCTGAATGCTCTCATCTAAGCAGATTAATTCACAACACCAGAAAGAATGTTAAGTGTGTGATCTCTCCTTGTGCAAGACAGGCAGAAGGTTTGGGTTACAAACTTAACAAAATCAGCTGCATAACAGACTGTGGCTAGACTAAATACATCAGTAACTGCAGAGCAGTTTCCTGAGCAGTTACCCTGCTCTGGAAAGAGAGTTTGAGAGAACTTTCCTTTCAGACTTTTATACGGGGCCACTGCAAATACTAAATATCTCCTCATTAGGAGTGGCTAATGAGTCCCCCAAAAGCTAGACAGAAACTCCTCTCAGGCAACAAGGCATAAAGCTGGTTTATTACCCCTCTAGGAATAGGTACATGGCCACCACCAGCTAGAGTAAGCTGCATACCATGTTATCTTATCTCTAATTTACTTTATCAATGGGGCTTTTAGCCTTGCAGCACAGACCAAGCTTTTCACATAAAACTGATGTGTTGTTGGGTCATTATATTAAGGTTTACTCTGCTGAGACCGAGTTCAAGCTCCATCTATTTGCCTGTTTCCCTCAGGTCTCGACACACACCCTCAAATCTCCACACATGCAGGAGCAGTCCTTCTTTTCCAAAACATGTCCCCCCAAGACAAACAGTGTGCAATTAGCCTGTAATTTTATCATTTCAGGGAGAAAGCAAATTAATTTCAAAGAAAATTAGGAGAGCTTAAGCTTTCTAATATACAGGTTGGTCAACTATAGGCAAACAATGAAGGATGATATTTATTATGTTTTGTTTAGCAGGCCTCTACAAATCATTCCACTTTCTTGGAAGTAGTTTTGCTGCTTGATAATGTATCATTTATTTCCATAACATCAAAGGCACTGATCTGCAAGACACCATGACCGAAAAGCAATTTCACAGTTTGTGCGAGAGCTTTTTTTGATGATATGCAAATGCTTTCCCTAAAATGAGGGGTTGATCTCTCTATCTGTTAACTTTTTAGAAAAAACATATATTTTTTTTACATTTGTCTGAAGAAGATTGTAGATGGATGTCGATTTTTGATGATTATTATCATTTTCTTTTACTTTACAACTGAAATGCATAAAATCTCTATGTATTTTTGATCCTATGTTGTTTGAAAACCTGGCATCAAACCAATTAATAGGTTTTAGGATATTAAAGTCAAGAGTCCTTGTGAACGCAGAGTATAGGACAAGCTCTTGGGTTTAAAGTCATGTTGAACTTCTGTAGAACCTTGAGTTGTATAGCTACCTGGTCATGAAGGATATTGGAGGAGTATTGCTTAATTCAAGTTCTTAAGAGATCATTGGCATAATACAATATTACTTCCTCAACTCACATAATTTGGAACCTTTGATAAAAAACTAAACAAAAATAATCAAGAAGAGTATCTGATTCTGTAAATAACTGAGTAAATATGGCAACATAATATAACATATGGCAACACTTGTAATTATTCAAGTTATTCAGCACCCTTCTCGTCATCCCCTAGATGGGTTGGTGAAATGTATACTGGATATGGCAATCCATTTTCAACGTGTTGTCAAGGTCCTAAAAATACCCTTACACCTGCTGTTACTATTGCAATATTTGGGGTTCTTCCAAAAATACGTTCACATACAGTAATCCAGAATGCTGAAAATATAATCTTTTGCTAAAGTTCCTACAAACCTTCATTGCAAAAGTGTCCTAAAATGTTACTATATTTAGTAGCCTGTCTGTCTGTCTGTCTGACTGTCTCCCTCTCTCTCCCTTACAATGGTTCAATATGGGCGGGTCCTAAACCAAGGGGTAGGCTGTCTGAAGAGAAATACCCTAAACAAAAAAGGAAAAGAAAAGAAATCGGAGCGAGTTCAATTAAAAAAGGCATCTAGCCTCTTTTTTATTTTGGTCTTAACACGTTTCCCATGCATGAGAAATGTAGTGTCTAATTTCTCCTGGGAGCTCCATGCTCTGCTGCTATCTCAGCTGTGTTTACTAATCTTCCCTGGATACCAATTTCTCAGCAGCAGAAAGTTAATAGTGGTCCACTGTAAATAGACTTATCTCATGAACACGAGCTGTCCCCTCGCACCTTGGCTTCCAAGATGGTGGATAGAGACACTACCAGCGTGATACGCAGGCCGGATTCAACACAGCAGGATTAGGAGTAAAACATGCAGAGATGCAGAATTCTGACACAATATACCATTAAGAGATCCAACTAAAGTAACTCAGTGAAACCTGCCACGGTGTACAGTCAACATTATAGTTATGACACTTGTCATCAGATTAATAACATGACTAACAGATTCACAATGCTTCAAGGGGCGGACAAAGCTTATAGAGGTCACCCGGTAATCACCCGGTCCGTCTCCCAGCCCGCCCATGTCTATGTGTTGAAATATTCCAGAGCAAGACACTTAACCCCTAACAGCTTCCCCCTGAGCGCTCATCACGGCCATCTGAGCTGCATCAGCTGGGTCAAGGTAAGACGTTCCACACAATACCTTGGCTCTTAGAAATTAGCTCACTGTGACCTCATCATGTGCATAACATACTGTAGCATCTTATTTCCACCCGTTCTTCCATTCTGATGAAGGTCCCAGAATGCTGTAAAGCCTTGTCGTCTGACAAGGCAATTATAGAGCTGTCCTACATAATACTAATCTGAAACACAAGCATGTGCCTTTAAAAATAGCATGGAACACCTAAACATTTACAAGGTGTTCCTCAGGGAAACTCCAAGATCGCTCATTACATTTTTTATTTAATCAACCGCTCTTGATTAGTGTGTATCTTGTTATCTTCATGTTTGTCCTCATCACCTCGTCTTTTTTACAACATTTTTGGCACCACACATTTGTTCAGCCACGTTAAGTTGCCACATCAGTGTTCAGTTACCACATTATCTGTCCTACTTGTCTACCTCTTTTGTTTCAATACCAAATTAACATGATTTTATAGATATACAAGAATGAGTTCTCTCTGTGTTCTCTCTTATATACGATGAATCGTTGATTATTGATGATCCCAGTATTGTGGTGCCAAGGTCTCTTTCAGAGTTCATTGGCTAACTGACTGGCAGGTCATGTTCAGCATCTTAAGTTCAGCATCTTAAATACTCTCCTGGACGGTTGGCATGTCTGCAGGGGTGAGGCCACCACAGCCCCTCCACAACCACACATACTGTATCTCTGTCAAGGAGCTTTTTGTCAATTTCCCCTGGTAGGGTGTTTGCGAATACTGAGCTCCTCATAAACTATGCATGCCATCTCCTGGTGGCAGGAAATTGTGTGTTTCCATTAGCCAGAGCGAGCCTGGTTAACATCAGTGATGCTCGGGGATTAGCAGGAAGCAGACACCACCAGGTTGCTGCCTGCTTGATTAATGCTGATGAATTACAAATGGACGCTGGTCGTCTTAAAGTTGATTTTAGCGCTGTCACAATCTCTCTGCTGGATGTGTCAGCCACACCACAGCCACATGAATGCATTAATCTGTCACACTATGTGTCTGCTAAATGCCTAAATGGTAAATTGTACACTGAGGCACATTGGTGGATTTCTTAAACTCAGAAAGACAGCATCTGAGTTTCCACTAAACAAACATGGTGGGCGTGAGCCTCCCTGCACCCACTGCTATGGATCTAGTCCAGAAGATACACTGTAAAAATAGCCAAATAAATAAATGTCAGAATAATCACCACGCAGGAGGTCAGCGCTGGCCTGAGGTGTGTTGTGCGTCCGGAACAGCTGCCAGTCAAAGTCGTTCTCCTCCCCCTGGGTGAAGTCACACAGATTGGGGTTTGAATCCTCATCGAAGGTACAGCCAGCCGCTGAGATGACACAGAGAAACAATAGTGCTTAATGACAGACACATTGTATTGGACTGTGCTGAAATCATCTTTATTAGACAGAGAGGATTAATTGGGTACCACTACCCAATTACTGCAAGCTCCAGGAGTTTGAGGTCATACAATCTTATTGGCTAACCACCTTCCCAGATACTTTCCCTGACCTTAACCACATTAAAACCTATACAACCCCTAGACACATGACACTGATTTAAAACTGGGTGCTATAACCGGGTTCCTTTATTATGTATTCTCTCTTCTCTATTCTTACTTTTTCCTGTAACTGCAACAGTGAGAGCCTGCACATACAAGAATTTCACCCACTTTTACTTGTAACTGTGATGTGAAAATAAAGTTGATTACTTCTAATCAGTTGAATTATGGCCTATTATTATGGCCTCAGTATTTCTACAGTCCTGACTACGGCCCTCAACACACGGTAGAGAGAAGTACCACAGTCCCTCTCTAGAAACATTCACTTGACATAATAGCCTTGGCTGTGTTATTGTGGATATGTGAGTGTATGGTTGTAGCTCATCCAGGCTGCATTCCACCATGATCTCACCTCTGATCCCTGTCCCTTTTACTCAAGGTGGGACAGATGCCAGACAACAAACCCACATCCATTTCCCACTCCACCTTTCACCCAGACACCCATTAATAACAGCCAGCCACAAAACAACCACGGTGAGATGGTACGCTCTAACCAAAAGCAATGTGCACGTACAGTACGCTCACCACTCAAACTTACAACCAATCAAACTATAGGCTGTAATTACTCCTGACTCAAGTTCTGGTAAAAATCAAAGTATCCCACTCAATAAAACATACAAACAAGACCACACAAAGCTCATGCATGTAGGCCCACATACAAATAGCAATACCGCTCAGGAGGGCTGGGACCCATAGGGAATGTGATGATTATTGTAATACATCAGAAGCTGCCATATTCCATGTGCCGAAAAGCTAATTCTTTCAAATTGTGTGTAATGGCTGCGTTTTTTATGGCCCAGAGGCGCTGAATAATGCAACGTTGTCTCTGCTGCCTGCATCTGTTGCCATATCTCACATTAGATCAGTGGTGTGAAAATGACACACTAACAGTGGGTAGCTTTAAAAATCCCTCGCTCACGTGATGAGGAGCTCATGCCAACGCTGTCGAGGCACGCGACGTGATAACGACCCAAATGACCATAAGGCCATCCTGAAGGTGACCCCCACCATGCGCTGTGGCTTTATTACAGCTCATTCTTCTGGCTAATCTGCCATTAAACAGTGGTGTAAATGTGACATCCAGCAGACACACGGTTGCAAGCATGGCTGGCTCACTGTGCTTATGATTCACAACGTTCATTCATTTTACTGCTACTGCTGGAGAAAACATAGGTGACATCTTCTTGTCATCATTGCCATGTGTATACATGTGTATACAGCAGGATTAGGTTAGGGTCAAATCTTTTGTATACCAGCACCCCACTTTACGTAGGAAATGTTTTGGCGACCGACCTCACACTTGATTTATAGTCCAATTTCAAAGATGAAATACAACATATTTAAAAATGAAACATCCATTGGTAACCTTTGGATATCAATATTTATTGTCTCCGCCAGAGAATGTTTTACCCCCTACCTGTTATAGCGCCACCAGGAGGCAGATTTGTGTAAAACCCATTGTTTTATATTACTCCTACAGATTTTATTCAAACGTCATGCACATTGGTACACAGTAACTCTATAGTCAAGTGATCACCACGGATCTGTCCGATGT
The DNA here is from genome assembly GCF_963454915.1 of Gymnoscopelus microlampas. Taxonomy (NCBI): domain Eukaryota; kingdom Metazoa; phylum Chordata; class Actinopteri; order Myctophiformes; family Myctophidae; genus Gymnoscopelus; species Gymnoscopelus microlampas. Next base: position 49,468,086 of record NC_139940.1, on the reverse strand, counting down.
TCCATATTCCCTCCTGATTGGCTAAGGTTGGCTTCCAAAGTTTGCAGGATTGCTCCGTTAGAACAAAATGCCTCAAATCATTAACGCAGCTTGCGATTTCCGTGAAATTTCACACGCACATCCCCACTAGGCCTGAACATTTTCAAATCAGCCTCATGGTGGCGCTATAACTGGCGGATTGCGTTTTTAACTATAACTGCACCCATCTGCATCAAACTTTGCACGCACACTCCCTAGAGGCCAAGGAAAAACATCTGACCTGCATTTTTCACTTTTGCCTTTTATAGCGCCACCAGCAGGCCGACTTATGTAAAACACATTTTTTGTTATTAAGCCTTCAGATTTTATCCAAATTTCACGCACATCGGTTCACATGATCTCTATAGTCATGTGATCAAGATCGATCTGTTTGATTTTTCATATTTCATCCTCATTGACTAACATTGACATCTAAAGTTTGCACGTAGCGTCCTATTGCGGTGGAACTTTGCATGCAGATTTGCACTACGTTGAGGAAAAAATGCCACCCTTTTAACATTGCCCTACTATCGCGCCACCAGGAGGCCGATTTTTGCAACACTTTGCTTTTTGAGTGGTGCCAACCACTCCTACATTTGACTTTGTCCGTGTGTCCGTATGTCCGTCCGTCCGTATGTTTGAGCACGGCTGATTGGTCAAGACAACATATTGTTGCTGATTGCAACACAAGGATGCAACCAGTTACACTTTCAAAGGCACCACTCTCTTCACACTGGGTGTGATTTTTGAGTGGTGCCAACCACTCCTATATATGACTTTGTCCGTGTATCCGTCCGTATGTATGTATGTATGTATGTATGTATGTATGTATGTATGTATGTATGTATGTATGTATGTATGTATGTATGTATGTATGTATGTCCAATAAACAAACATTGATGACAACATCAATACGGGGCTCATCAAAGGCACCACTCACTTCACACAGGGTGTGATTTTTAGCAGCGCTCTATACCTAACTTTGTCCGTGTTCACCGTCAACGTTCTGATTGGTCAGACCCGTCAACAAAGTGATTGGTCAAGCTTCACGTGACACATGGCTATAAACACATTATAAACACATATCGATGACAAAATGTATCAAAGGCGCCGCTACCTTCACACAGGGTGTGATTTTTTATATTACTCCTACAAATTTTGTCCAAATATCATGCAAATCGGTAGGCCTACACATTATCTCTAGAGTCAAGTGAGCAAGATGGTTCTGTCCGCTTTTTTAGGGCGGTGTAACCGCCCCCTATAAGTGAGTTTTGGACACTGACCAATCCTGCACCGTGATTGGCCAATAGTCTACAACGCAGTCTACAACCCTAACCCTTCCACAGTCAATGCAAATTTTGTGTTTTATCAATTATGTTTAAAAACTACAGAAAAGTATTTGTAAATGGAAGCATACAGTTTAGCCTCCACGGTACGTTGGCAGAACCTTAATGAAACAAAATAAACTAGAAAAAGTGCTCCTCGGAGCACAAGTCTCCGCCAGCAGACTTGTGTTGGGAATGTTGGGAATGTTCTAATTCTTACAAAAAATAGAACATGTTACTGTGTCATAGTAACATGACACAAGTGTCCTATCCGTCTGTATAAGTGTCCTATCCGTCCTGTCTGTATAAGTGTCCTATCCGTCCTGTCTGTATAAGTGTCCTATCCGTCCGGTCTGTATAACTGTCCTATCCGTCCTGTCTGTATAAGTGTCCTATCCGTCCTGTCTGTATAAGTGTCCTATCCGTCCTGTCTGTATAAGTGTCCTATCCGTCCTGTCTATGTAAGTGTCCTATCCGTCCTGTCTGTGTAAGTGTCCTATCCAATTGTTACAGTATCCGCCATTTCTCAGCCATTTCGTGATTATTCCTGTCTTACCTCACTTTGAAAGAGGCACAGACTCTTTCAAAGTGACACATGTATTTATAGGCCGCTATACGTCACTAGCCAATCAGATCACACTATTTCACCGTATTGTCACGTGTCACGTGAGGCTTGACCAATGTTAGTCCCAGTTTCAGAAAGTGAAAACAAACTCTCCTGGCGGAGACAATAAATAAATGGCTATGGCACAGGCTGGGCTTTTCAAGAACAAATAAAACAGACCTAATGAGGGGGATATTTTTCTTCTTTTTTTCTGTTGTCAATGTGGAACTCCACCGCCACCTGGCCGTGTCCACAGTGGGGTGCCGACCCTTCCTGTCCACAGTTTGTGTTACATCACTCTTACACGTCACATGACAGCAGGATGAGAAGCCAGAGTTCCCTCAGCATCATGTGACCTCAGTCCACTGGGTGAGAGCAATATCCAGCCAACCAGCGGGGGAGGGAACTGGAGACTCTCCATCTGGGCTTTGATTTATCACTCGTGCTGAGCAGTTGCTACGTGGATGCGATGCCAGGGGTCAAGGGTTAATTGTCCTGCACTGGAATCTATTTCTAATAGAACTGCCAGAGATATGAGACCTGACACATCCAAACACTCTGCCACTATATTATTCCCTGCTGCTTCTGTCAATGAAGCCTGCAGACTCTGGCCTACAAAGACTCATCACCCAGGAGCAGGGAAATGAGAGCTGAGCGCTGCATGGGAGCCCAGGCCAGGGCTTACCAGGAACGTCATCTCTAGAGAGCCTTCTGGATAGACATGGCTCATCTGTCAGGACAAAGACAGGAGCACTCGCTGCACCAATCTCCACTATTTCCCCTGGAATCAATGTGTCAACGCACAGTGAAGGCAGACATTTTTCTTAATATTATACAGTATAATGTGATGCATGTCCAAAAATCATGGCTGAGATATTGCCATGTAAAGCCATTTCACTTGGCTGAAGACTACTTGTGCATGTACAGTATGGATGTATGGGCTGTATGTATATGTACAGTAATGTATGTGTGAACACAATGAAACACAGTGTTGGTTTAACTCAGAGAGTTAGATAAACAGCCAACAACCAATCTGTTGATCTAACTCAGAGAGTTAGATCAACACTTCAGATGTTACTGCCTACCCAGTTCCTATCAATATTAGAGATTCATAATTACATAATACATTAGACTGCAGAATGCTGTTTGCTATGTTGCCCTGCTTGTCATGCCTCACCTCTTCAACATCTCACCATTTGGACAAGGCTGACACCTTAGGTCTCTCACCCTTTTTATCTTGTGAAAAATAAACTAAGCAGCAACCCCCTCTATACAAGATATACAGTACATAACCCTGCAGACTTAACAGCATCTGAAATCATGTCAGAAACCTGCCAGTCCTTTCGCCAGAAGCCACAAATAAACATAGTTCAGAGGTTCTGATGGAAGAATTGTCATCTAATAAAGCATCAATTGGTTTAACAGCCCCTCCTGTACGAGGACCTACAGTACCACGAGTCACAGACAAAGTCAGAGAGAGAAGGACTCTCTGACGCAGGGCACTGCGTCAGACACCCAGAACTAGAGGCAAGCAAACTGACGCTATAGGAGCCAACCCAGGGCAAAGGCAGGAAAGAAGCGTACCACCTCCATAGATGCCAAACCCGCACCCTAACCCTAACCGCACGCGGATGCCACATAGTCGGAGAAAAGGTCTGTCGGATTAACGCATGCCTCCCCCCTGCGGCGCGACAGCTTAGCTAACAACACTGTAGAGCTCAAGACCCTGGTGTTAGATAGGAGAGTGTGGAGGGCATCGCTCATGCAACAGCCCCTTCAGGATGTGTGTGCGTGCGCATGCATGCACGTGAGTAAATGTTGTGGGGGGTGCCCTACTTTGATATGTGCATTTAACTCTATATTGTTGTGTAAATATATTGTATAAAATATATTGTATAAAATTGTGTTTCAGATTATACTTTTTTTGTTTACTTGGTCTGCTCTTTCTTCCCTCTAACCCTATACCCCTTTGCCAAAAATAGCCGATCTACAAGCTCACAACGCCTCGCAGAGCGAGGCGTTGTGAGCTTGTAGATGTGCTATTTTTGGCTAAAGTTCTCCTCAGAAAAGGGATGCTAGGGTTCAAGTGGTTAAGGTAAAAAGAAAAATCATATCACTCAAATATTTGGCGGACCCCCTGAAGTAACTCTGAGGACCCCCTAGGGGTCACAGACCCCCTTTTGAAGACCCTTGCATTAGGGTGTTTGCTCAGCACGGTGGACAATGTTACTAGATCTCAGCGTTATTTACATAAACACTCATTTAAAGATAGATTACTTCAAACAACTTTCAAAGTGGTTGAATTCTTCTTGAATGTGAAAAAATAATATTGATTTAAAAAAAAAAATACATGTATTATAACAGGGAGCTCAGCCAACAGAATAATTATTTGGAGGTATAAAATAAATAACTGTCTGGTCAGTTCTCTCTATAGGTCCCAAACTGTATTAATCAATTAAATACACACAAAAGGCTCAGCAAAGCTACTACTGCCTGTCGCCAGAAGAAATTCAGGGTGAGCCTCCGCATCCTCAGGGGTTCTACAACATCACCATTCAGAGCATCCTGAGTAGCAGCACCACTGCCTTGTATTGGAACTGCACCACCCTCGACCATAAAGTGTGACATAGTGTGTGGACAGCCCAGTGCATCGTTGGATGTGAGCTTCTCTTCCTCTGGGGATTATATGAGTAATGGTGTGTAGTCTAGGCTTAGCGTAACATCAAGAACATTCATCACCACAGCCAAAAATCGGTTCACACCGCTGCTGCGACCACGTTTATATACCCGCAGCTATTTATTTTTATATGCTGGCTATGTTTTCCACCTGCACAAGAAGTATTTCAGCTCTCAGTAGTGAGTGATATCTGTGCATTACGATTATTAGTATCATTATATTTTTTTTATAATGCACCTTATGTTTTTTAGATACATATTTGATTTGTCTGTGCTTTCCTGATACTTATTCTGCGTTCTGTCTGCCTTTCCTCTCTATTCTCTCTTCCCATATTGTAACTCTTTCTATAAATAATTTCACCCAGTCTTTCACACTTGTAATCATGTGATGTGACGTTAAATAAAGTTAATAATGCCATATAATGTCTACCCTGGTGAAATCTCAGAAAGGTGGAGAGAGACACACACACACACACACACACACACACACACACACACACACACACACACACACACACACACACACACACACACACACACACACACACACACACACACACACACACACACACACACACACACACACACACAGTGAATAATTATAACAACACACAGTATGGCAATGGGAATCCTTTACAGCCCTCGTCTCGTCTTTTTTCTTCTCTTCCCTGCCCGCCTTGATATGCGTCCTCAGTCAGTAATTATGTGCCAGTCAGGAGAGGTAATGAACAGCGACACCCGGGAGTCACCTGGGAAATCCAGCGAGGCGAGGCACTGTGGCGTCTCACATTATCAACACCCGGGAACCCAAACTCACAGCTTCTGTATGGAAGATACTGTTGAGTGCATTGCTCCACACAGACAGCCTCATCTAAATCTGGTACGTCTGTATAGGCTGGATCCAGGTGGGAACGGGTGAGTAATGCTGGAAGCCACTTTCGCCTGGGAGAAGCTGGTTGATTTGCATTGTGGTGAGTGCGAGCCCCATGCATCAGCAGGAGACAGGTATATTTATTCTCAACAGAGGCCCAGCACTCCCTCGGCTGTCTCCGAAAGCCATCCGTCCCTGCACCTTCCGCCTCCTTGGGCACTAATAACTCACCCCTGGTGGCTACTAAGGGGTACCAGTCACACAGGTGGGAGGTGGAGAGGCCAGGAATGGGATTGGAAAAATGAAAAAGATGGAGATAGTGGTCAAGTGGAGCAGAGGGTTTGCGAAGAAATATACCAAAAACGGAGGATGAGAGGTAGGTTGGCTAAAGGGCCAAGAACAACTTAAAATAGGTAAAGGCAGGGACCACCATCCATTCAGGGCACCCATCCATTCAGGGCACCCAATTCTACTATCACATGACACAATGTATCATGATTTTTATTGTCATACTTTTAAGAAAATGCAGGTTAAATTCAACCCAAAGCCACACAGCTAAAAGTGAAGAGAATGTATTGCCTTCTGTAATTTAGTGCATCATATCTTCCAGGTGTAGAAGAATATGTGTGTTCCCATTACCTTTACAGCAGTGCTAGGCAACAGGCGGCCCGTGGGCCAGAACTGGCCCGCCAGCGATAATATATGCCCCGACAAATTATTTTGTAAATAATTTACAATAGCTGACTGACATAGCCTGGGACCAGACGAATCTGCGTGTGCAAAAAAAAATGCACTCTGCGATTTGGGTCTGGCACCGCTCCATAGAGAATCCATTTCCTGCTCCAGAAGACGTGGGGGACCAATCAGGGCCCAGTATTCGAATGTGGGAGACTGTAATTGGTAGTTGGTTGTAGGTCTAACCAATTGTGTCAAAGGGCCATCGTATTGATCCCGCCCCTTGGGAAAAAAAACATCCTCATGGAAGCACCAGACTCATATCCACACAGTGATATAGTCTGGCTATGCCAGGCTATGACTGACAGTCCAGGTAGGATATGGACAGCAATAGCTTTGAATTGATGAAATCAGGTATGAAGAACAAATAGTTCTATTTCCATTCTTTGAATGTTATGTTTTCACTGTCAACTTTCCTCTTGAGACTTTAGCATGAAAAACTCCCCTCACGTTTAAAAAACACACTAAAGCTGTGTTTCACATACCTTAAAAGATACATTGTTTCTCTCCATTCTAAGAGACCTTGAACCATGAAAGAGCTTTTGTTCGAAAAGGAGTACTCTCTGTCTCCAGATAAAATGTTCACTAGATATCCTCTAAGTGAAACATTCAAGGATGACGCCTGCACAAAAAGGATTACATAAGCATTTTTGTGTGCACCTGTAACATTTGATTCCACATGCCTTTCTATCAATTGTTATACCACATCTTTATGTAGTAACTTTTATAACAATACAGTTATTATTATCATATCTCTGCTGTCCAGCGCGAAACTGCTAACTCCAAAACGCTCATTGTTCAGGAAACAAAAAAACAAAATATACGTTTTTCAGAAAATGAAGAAAACCTTATATTTTTTAAAACAAAGCAATACTACCTCATCAAAGTTGGTATAGTGACTGTATATATTGTGAGATACTTGCTTGTGTCATTATATTATCAACACTTTACCCAAATCGCGGGTAAATCAACACTTTACCCAGCGCGAGGGGAGTTAGTAGTTTCAGACGAGCAGAAATCAAGCTGAAATGGAGTTAGGTGTCCAAACAACAGTAGCTCCACTCGCTGCTGAGAGAGAGGTTTCAAAAGGGTACAGATTCCCAAAATCTAACAATGGATCTCCAAGCTCACAATGCATCACAACAACGTGTGGATTAATGCCATGATGCTTCATGACACTTATTATATAGACCTACAACAATAAACAGGACTTTAAATATTACAATAACTTGTGCAAAGAGGTAGTAGAACACTAGCGCGACAGAAATGCTATGAACGTCTTTCTTCTTATCACAATGCTCTCCTCATTAAACACTTCATAGATTTTAGAAATATAATTACTTGTTTTCATAACATTAGCGTCAGTGCTCAGTTTGATAAACAGGTACACTGCATAGTTTTAACAGACTACGGGGAGTCTGTTTACGTGTTCCTCCTCCTCGTTCACTGCGCAACGCGCACTGCTAATGCTGTGAAATAGCACCACTGTGTAGAGGAGAGGGGGGAGTTGTTTGTTTTTGACGGACAGTTTGAGGATCCAATGGAGTTGGGAGTTTTCGTCTGAGGCGCTTTTTAATACTTTTCATTGGTTCAAATGTTTAGATTTTTTACACAGATGTGAAGGGTGTTCAATAGCGTCGATTTATGAAAAAAAAAAGATGAAAATGGAGTTAGCTGGTTCGTCCTGGACACCGACGATATATAAGGTTGTTTGTTGCAAGTTCCAAGTGCTACATTAGCCATTGATTGTGTTCTGTTCATCATCTAATTGAATTGTCTTTGACTGTCATGACAGACTCTTTCCTCCATCTTGAAAGCAACATGGAACTACAGTACAGGTACAGTACAGTAGGTCACACTAAAGGAGAATAATGTTTCTCCAGCATCCCCTCTTTTCCGAACTCTATGCTAAGGACACGTAAAGGAAAAAACAAGGAGGACAGCACGAGAGAGAATTAAGATAAGAGATAGGCCTACCTAATTTTTCAGGTGTCATAGTAGCAACAGCAGCAAGCGTGAAACAACAACCCAGGATAGGTACAGATAAGAGTATAGAGAATAAGAATAATAAAATCATGTCTTAGATAATGGAATTATGAAAATCTTTAACTATACCACTTGTATACCTCTATGAACTTGGAACTTGAACTGAGGGACCTACTTGTCAATCATTTTTGAATGTTTGAATGTTCTTTGTTATCAATCGAAGGGGAACGCTTCAATTATTCCACTTCCTGGTTCCTGTGGGCTTGGGGTAGGGGGTGTTAGAAATCTCAGTTGATGCCGCTGATAAGGAAGGAGATTTAATTATCATACTTTCTCCCCCAGCTCTTTCATTTAGATCTATTTTCAGATGATGCCTCTCTGAAGAAGGCTTGAATTGCTACACTGCCTTCCTCCAGATAAGAGACGAGACGTCGAGCAGCTCCTGACGTCTAAAGAGAATCTTAAGGACCATAAAATAAATCTGTTTAATTGGCAGGAGGAAGTGGGTGTCTCCCAACGTGCTCCCAAACACCTGTTCCTTTTTTGTTGTGTCTCTCATCTCGAACATATTCCTTTATGAGCAAAGTGACAGAAAGACACCCGTAGGGACTATAGAAAAACCTGTATGAAGGCATTTATATGCAAAGCAAGCAGTTGGCATTATGTAGCTACATATTAGGACCTGAGGCTACATTAAAGATGCAATTGTTTTCACAATTGCATCAGTTGATCATCAGTTGGTTCCTGAGTATTGAAATCTAATGTTATGCACCGGTCACAGATGGCAGTTTATACAGTATTTTACAGAAGGTCCAACGGTTCTCAGCCTATCAGATTTGAGGGCCAGAATTATACATTTATACGCATTATCTGAACATCTGGTGAGAATTCTAGCTTAATCCTTGGAGAAAACTCAAGACAGCTTGTAATTATTATTAATGGAGCCACATGCAATCCAATGACGATGCCCTTGAAACAGATAAAAATGAATATTTTACAACTAGCTACTGTATTAGGCTTTTATTTTGGGTGGACAGTACTTGTGTGAGTTCAAAGTCACCCACAGACACAGACATGTCAGTAAACCCAATGGACACTGTAACCTTGCATCCTCAAAGAGAAGACCTTGGAGAGGAAGCAGAATGGCTGCAGGTCGTGTACAGAGCCAGTGGAGTATGTGCAACGTGCTCACATAGACATCATGTCTCACGTACAGTACCATGTGTTCATCAACTAGAAACACCTCACTACTCCTGATGTTGTCTGTCTGTCTGATTGATTGATTGAATATCTAACTATAATTTGACTAACCTCTGTGGCCATGGTGTCTCGGTGTGTGCCCGTTTCTCCTCACTGGCTGGAGCACTTGATCAGATTTTGCACACAGCCATTGCCCATTACCATCTGAACTTAACTGCGAAGCCCGTTTCTCAATTTCATCAAATCTCAGCTTTTTATTAGCCATTATGTGTCAAACAATGGGACTTCACACTTGGGTGCTCATATCCCCCTACGGGTATGGTCTAGTTGTATTAAACAGAAATGCAAACAGCACGAGTACAGTCATACACTTGGTCTAAACAAAAAAGTCCAGTGGACTTGTTTCCATTGAGGTCCTATATTGAATGCATCAACATAGTATGTAAAAATCACACCCAGTGTGAAGTGGGCGGTGTGTGGTCATCACAAGACTCACTTAAAAAAAACACAAATAAATGTGTTTTTTTTAAGTGCTTAGTTTTATTTATAGAACTATGCACATACATGTGTCATGTGTTTCGCTAGCCAATCACAGTCCTGAATAGAGTCAGCCAATAGAGTCAGCCAATCACATTGCAGCTAGTGGTCATCACAGTGATGGAAGCTCACTTAAAGAAAAGTATAGATTTGCATTGAATGTGTATGGGTTAGGGGTGTACAATGGTGGCCAATCACGGTGCAGGGTTAGGGGGGTACAATGGTGGCCAATCACAGTGCAGCGAATGTCGATGTCCAAACCTCACATATAGGGGCGGTTACACCGCCCAAAAATAACATCAAAATACAATATCATCACAAATATAAAACAATGTATACAGAGTGGAAAAGGGGGGGGGGGGGGAATAGGGGGGAGGTGGGGGGGGGGAAGTGATAAATTTGGAGAAGTGATAAATTTGACCTCCCCCTTTGGTCTCCTGAAAGGTGGATTTTCAGGCCTGTTTTAAAGGAAGCCAGTGATCCACATGTTTTAAGGGATGGGGTCAGGGCATTCCACACTTGGGTGGCAGTACTGTAGAAGGAGAATTTACCCTCGCCTGATCTGGGGTCAGCTGTACCATGTGTTCATCAACTAGAAACACTTCACTAGTCCCCATGTTGTCTGATCTGGGGTCAGCTATACCAAACCTTTGAGCACTAAAGCAGCTCAACTTGACAGAGCGTCAAGCTGCCTGCAGGCTCCTCACCAGCAGCTACAATAACAGCGCCCTGTGGCTGTTTCAAGTGAAATTTACTGATTTCAATAACCAAGAGTCCATGTTGACAAGCTGTGGAAAACACTTTAGATACTTTAAAAATACGGTACATTCATACAAAAAAATTGCAGGTATGATTATAGTGAACTTTGCATGGAATGCATGGAAAGAATACGTAAATGAGATGAGATTTTAAATGCCAAGTAGAAATACTACTTTATAAATGAAAAACTGTACCCTAACCCTAATATTAAACCCTACCCTATCTTCCGGCTAAAAGACGAAATGAAACATCATAACTAGAGTGTATTCTAACTAATTATGTTCCACATCTGTGCAACAACTGAGTTCACTGCCAATGATGTACTAATTCAACTTTAATTGGTCCATTTTGTTCTATTAAACTGATGACAATAAATGATTATGTATACTGTAGCACTTTTCATGAGATGTACTGTAGCTCACTGTGGTTCACAAGTGCCAGTAAAAGCAATACAAAGACCTCATAGAAACACTAGACAGCAATAAAACCCAATCATATAAAACATATGGGCGCTCGTAGCTGAATGGGTAGAGAGGCTGTCTGGTAATCAGAAGGTTGCCGGTTCGCCGCCCCGGGATGTGTGGAAGTGTCCATGAGCAAGACACTTAACCCCTAAATGTGCGACCGGCTTGGAATGCTATCAATGCACTGAATGGGACGGAATGTGCCCCATGATGCATTAATGGCACTTCTCCACAGTTCCATCCTCTATTTAGGATGTGTAAAAGCACATGTACATGTGCAAATATATAGTAACAAATACCCAAACAACAAAAGGGATCTAGACAGTTTGTGTTATTACATTATTATTATTAGATTAGATTCAGAGCTACGCTACTGAATCTGTCAAGAGCCCCGTTCAGAACGTGTGCGCATTAGCTTACAAGTGGGCGTGCCTACAGATCAGGAAGCAGGCCGCGCTTTACCTAATCAAATGTAGTGGGTGGGATTTACTGTCTCTGCGCTCCCTTCCTACTGAAAACAACCCGAAACTCATTTAACAATAGCGTCCTTGGAGCAGACAAAACCACGGAAAGATATTCACATTTTAACTTGCTCTTTCATCATAGAAACAGGCTTATAACCAAAACGATCCATGTTCTCTGGGAGAAGTGGTGTTAGTGTTCCGTGTAGAAATATTGTTAGTGGGAATGAAAACATAAGCGCACCACCGGAAGTGGAGCGCTGAGGGCAGACCAAAACCCCGGTTTCCTTGCGCACGGGTGCTACATTAAGCTCGGCCCAGAGCCAAGTGAAAGAGTAAAAAACAGCAGAGGGCGCTGTTTTTCCTTTTTATTTGGTGATGGGTTCCCAGATTGCCCTCAACCAGACCCAGTGGGGAGGTTATGTAAGTTGAAGATGAAGAGAAAGATCAGAATAGATAAATGAAGGGACGATTGTCTATACAATATCACCTCACATTATAATACATGTAAAGGACTTTTTTTTTGTTTATGTCATTATACAATGACATTCAACAAACAGCTTTTTCTCACTTCTCTTAAAGGTGCGGCAGGCAACTTTGGAAAAATAGCAAGAACTAGATGAACATGCAATTTCCCCATTCACCAATGCTGTCGAAATACAAACATTCTACCATGCTTAGCTCCATTCCTGCGGTCTCCAGATGTATGATGTAAGAAGTGAACATAGCTTGTTTCCTGTCCAAAAGCAAACAGAGAATCTGTCTTCAAGTGTTCACAATCCCTCAGCTCTCACAATCTATGTTCACTCTAGTTTGATTTCTTCATACTCCTGTTCTCCTATGTTTTATTTGTCTCACTTTCTTTTAGGAGTTTTGTTGAATATGCCATGGAAGCTTGAGGATGTTGGCTTTGATTTAAGCCATTGTGAACAAAGTAACGGCACAACATACCCTGAAACACTACAGCCAGTCCATCATGCATGCCTGCATGATTGACAAGTAGGTCCCTCAGTTCAAGTTCCAAGTTAATAGAGCTCTCCTGATTGGTCGAGAGATACTGGGAGAGGCGAGATATCAGAGATACCAAATACTGATGCAAGGAATAAAACCAGAGACAGTATTTTCTCTCACCGTTTAGAAAAACTGAAAGTTGGCAGTGTTATGACATTTTAACTATATGTTACTTCAAGAATGTTGCCAACAACACCTTAAAAGGAGAATTACGAACTTGCCTATGATGTTATGTCCTAGGACGAGTGGTATTAAAATGAGCTTGTGATTGTCGTTTTAGTGTCATTCCCTGGCTGTTGCATACTACAGTATTTGTGATACAAAACAAATAAACATGAACCATTTCGATTTTTTCTTTGTTAACGCAAGACACAAATCCATCAGAATCCACCTTTTTGGCTTTTTGGCTCAAAATCCTTGGATGTTGAATAACACTAAAAGTCACATTTAAGAGGAAATCTCCTTTCACTACATTTCATCTCCTTTCTTTCGATTTCTATACTGTACCTCCTATAACTTTCCAGGTGATCACTATCAATACCCTCCTGATCAACTCCAAATGTATCCTTTTCAATATCCGTATACCCAGCTGCTCATGTACTAATAGACTATATGAATAACCATATCCCCAGTTGGTCTCCTCCCACTATATCAATAACCATATCAATATACCCACCTGACCATGTGATAATATATCAACATTAATATCATATATCTCTGCTGTCCAGCGCGAAACTGCTAACTCCAAAACGCTCATTGTTCAGGAAACGAAAAAACAAAATATACGTTTTTCAGAAAATGAAGAAAACCTTATATTTTTAAAACAAAGCAATACTACCTCATCAAAGCTGGTATAGTGACTGTATATATTGTGAGATACTTGCATGTGTCATTATATTATCAACACTTTACCCAAATCGCGAGTAAATCAACACTTTACCCAGCGCGAGTGGAGTTTCAGACGAGCAGAAATCAAGCTGAAATGGAGTTAGGTGTCCAAACAACAGTAGCTCCACTCGCTGCTGAGAGAGAGGTTTCAAAAGGGTACAGATTCCCAAAAGCTAACAATGGATCTCCAAGCTCACAATGCATCACAACAACGTGTGAATTAATGCCCTGATGCTTCATGACACTTATTATATAGGCCTACAACAATAAACAGGACTTTAAATATTACAATAACTTCTGCTAAGAGGTAGTAGAACACTAGCGCGACAGAAATGCTATGAACGTCTTTCTTCTTATCACAATGCTCTCCTCATTAAACACTTCATAGATTTTAGAAATATAATTACTTGTTTTCATAACATTAGCGTCAGTGCTGTTTGATAAACAGGTACACTGCATAGTTTTAACAGACTACGGGGAGTCTGTTTACATGTTCCTCCTCCTCGTTCACTGTGCAACGCGCACTGCTAATGCTGTGCTGTAGCACTGTGTAGAGGAGAGGGGGGAGTTGTTCGTTTTTGACGGACAGTTTGAGGATCCAATGGAGTTGGGAGTTTTCGTCTGAGGCGCTTTTTAATACTTTTCATTGGTTCAAATGTTTAGATTTTTTACACAGAAAGGGTGTTCAATAGCGTCGATTTATGAAGAAAAAGAAAAAGATGAAAATGGAGTTAGTTGGTTAGTCCTGGACACCGACGATATGATGTCTTCCCTATGATCACAAGACCTCAGGTGACATCACAACCAGGAAGCTGTGAGATCTGCTTCTTGGTTCAGATGTTTAAATGCCTTTTCTCCTGATGTTTCCCTGACTAGCCTCCTGATGTTTAGCATCAATCTCACACACAAACAATCTCTGTGCGTGTGTGTGTGTTCCTGTGATAGACAAGGTGCAGACAGACACAGACAGAGATGGACAGACAGAGTGATGAAAACAGACATCTCACAATCACACACATTAGTATGTGTTTACACACACAGTGACCCGCCAGAGAAAAGACCACACACACGTCCAACAAGCCTGCAGTCACAAAGCTTTGTAGTACAGACAGCCCCCCCCCCCCCCTAACCCCAATCACACAGTGATTAAGTGTCAAGTGGTTCTGGTAAATGTCACCACTAGTGGATCTGATTGTAGTTTTAGTGTCATTCCCTGGCTGTTACATACTACAGTAGTTGTGATACAAAACAAATAAACATGAACCATTTCGATTTTTTCTTTGCTAACGAAAGACCATCCATCAGAATCCACCTTTTCAATCAGCTCAATCAGTCCGTATACATGTACATACATGTTTTAAATCACCATCCTTGGATGTGCTGTTCTTTTCAGCATCCCTTCTCAGTTTCCTTAGACTCTAATGTAAAATGGATTAAATAAAATACTGCCCCATTCTCATTTCAATCCATCAAATATTCATTCTGCTACTACAGTATACGTTGAACCTGTCTGTGATTATTTTCTTATTGGGAATCTAACACTGGCTCCTAAATGTAGCTGTCACATCATCACCTTCCAGGATGGTCTTCAATACCAGTCCAGATCAAGGATCAAGTTGTGTGTATAACTCAAACATTTTCTGCACAAGGTTCACTCTTTACAGTAGCTGTCTATCTGAGCAGGTAGGATGACAGAATGTGATGCTTCAGCACTTGTCTGCTCATGGCACTGTAACACACTGTGGATAAAACATCCTCAGAATTATATTTGTTATTGTATATCAGCAGTTTAAGTTCAAATACATTGAGGAAATCCAATCATGGTCTTCCCTATAGAATCAAACAGAATTACATTTTACCTCCACAGTACAAACTAGCTGAGACACAGCATCAAGCTCCAAACAGCTGCCAGTGAAAGCTGTCAAACACTAAACAACAACCAGCAGATGTATGAATGGACCCAGAGGGAACAGTTGTCAAGTGTTCAACAGCTACTGGAATGAACTGTTGATCTGTGTTTGACCTGTGACAAGTTCCTTTTCACAGATGATTCTAGAGAACATTCAGTACTGTACCATCCGACATCAAACCACCGCGCGTGCACACACACACACACACACACACACACACACACACACACACACACACACACACACACACACACACACACACACACACACACACACACACACACACACACACACACACACACACACACACACACACACACACACACACACACACACACACACACACACACACACACTCTTTGAGTCGCCAGGGCACACAAGTATATCATAATAGGTCATAATAACATTCATTAGTTAACTAAAATAAATAAATAATAACACTAAAAGTCACATTTAAAGGAGTTCACCCAAAAAATGCCTTATTTTCTATCAATTACACACCCCATGAAGCCTTGATTTCATGGATTTATTTTTGTTTTTGTGGCATTCCTAAGACAATAATTTGATGACTGTGTGTTTTTCCGGTAGGAGACACAAATAATCTACTTTGTGTCTCCTACCGGATACATTAGCCGGTAGGAGACGGGAATCAAATTTTTTGCTTAGGAATGCGACAAAAACAAAAAAGAATATATGGATTCAAGGCTTCATAGGGTGTGCAATTGATAGAAAAGAATGTTTTTTTTTGGTGAACTCCTCCTTTAAGAGGAAATCTCCTTTGACTACATTTCATCTCCTTTCTTTCAAATTCTATACTGTACCTCCTATAACTTTCCAGGTGATCACTATCAATACCCTCCTGATCAACTCCAAATGTATCCTTTTCAATATCCGTATACCCAGCTGCTCATGTCCTAATAGACTATATGAATAACCATATACCCAGTTGGTCTCCTCCCACTATATCAATAACCATTACCATATCAAAATACCCGGTAAATGGGGAGAGAGAGATGGGGAGAGACACGCAGCAAAGGCCGTCGGGATCGGGACTCAAACCCGCGACGCGTTGTTGTCCGGGCCAAGTCCTGTTGTTAGTCTGAGTGGAAACAGCAGGATCAAAAAGCTTCATTTAAAGTGATTAGCCATGCTTCAGTCACACTTTGAAGACCAACTCAGAAGCTCCCTGGGAGGACAATGCCATATGGAACAAATATACACATCGTTTTCCATCTCTGCACTTTGGAGATCACCTTATGTGTGTGTGCTTCACCCAGTTGCCCCCCCCCCCCCCCCCCCCCCCGCGTAGGTTCACGAGCCAAGTACCCAAATGGCTACTTTGCATAGCGAGTGGGAAAATGTATCCTCAGATTCCTCACACCTCGCATCTATAGGCTACAGGGAGAACCGGTACACAGCATGTTGGCTTCAGTAGCTGCTGCTGCCAGTATCCTATCTGCAGAGGTGGGGACTTGGACTCGAGACTCGACTTGACTTGAAGTCCCGATTTTGATGACTTTAGACTTGCTTGACCAAATCAAAAATAGACTTGGACTTGCTTGGGACTTGAATGCCAAAGACTTGAGACTTGACTTGACTTGAACGCTAAAGACTTGAGACTTGACTTGACTTGAGCCCTCTTGACTTGAAAATTCAAGTCTTTTCAAGTCACTTTCAAGTCACTTAAGCAAGCCAAAAATGTTTAAAAAGTGTGCATCAACTATAATGTTATTAGTCAGAAATCCCGGCTGTCAGTGACACCTAGTGTAGTGTTGCCAAAGCTGCTTATTTACCCTAACTTTTGGACACATTTTGGCTTGTTTTTGGCTTGTTTTTGGAAGTCGGTTCGCTTGTTTCTCTCCCGATATTTGGCAACGCTGGCCCACATGTTGCACGTTACCAAACAAACAACACACCGGCTTCACTCCTGCCATCGCTGGTGGAACTGAAGCCAGGTGGAATAAAATGTCAACTCCAGCAGTTATAGCTGTCGGTTTTAAAGATTACAAGGTGTACGAGAAAAGCAGTATGCAAGGCAAGACCTATACTTCACATTAACATTACTGCGTGCTAAGTGCAAACTATAACCAGTGGTGGAAAGTAACTAAGTACATTTATTCAAGTACTTTACTTAAGTATTTGCAATTTTCAGTACTTTTACTTCTACATTACAGTAAGTGCATTCAACATAGGTAGGGAACTAAACTACTAATCACCAGAAGTCTTAAGTGCATTTTCTGCAAAAACAAGCAACCAAGAGTATACCTAGCGCTAAGGTAAAAGTGCAATATATCAGCTACCTACTTCTACTCAACTACATATGAGAGGCAGATATTAGCCTACTTTTACTCCACAACAATTATTTGAAAACTTTAGGTACCAATTACTTTGTAGATTTTGGTTATTAATACAAAACATACATTGACCACTTCAGCGCTATATACATTTCCTCTTCTACCCCGGATTTGAACGCGGTTTCCAGTGCAAGTGCTGAAATTTCACCATCGTGATAATAGAGCCTGCCTGCTTGATCAGAGGATACACTGAATTTGTGTCAGATCCTGTGTCTAGGTGAGACATGGCCTTTGACATTATCTAAATGTCTCAATAGAAGAGCAGGGAGACAAAATACAACCACGCTGATTGTATAAGTTATATTGTAGTAACATACTCTACCATACAGATTGTACAAAATGACATTACATTCATTAAAAAGGGCCCTTTTAAACCCTGTCCTCAAGGAGGAAATTAAAAGTACAGTATCTGCGTTCTGTTGGCCTGGAAGAACCCTTGTTTTAAAACAAATGCAAATTGTGAAAAATGCTCATGATTTATGTAAATCTTTACATATCTTGAAACTCGAAACAAAAGGTTAAGACTAGTTTGGGACACGAAACAAAAGGTTAGGACTTGTGTGGGACTCGAACCAAAATGCTAAGGACTTGTGTGGGACTCGAAACAAAAAGCTGAGGACTTGGACTTGGCTGTGTTGACTTGGACTTGACTCGGGACTTGAGAGCAAAGACTGGAGACTCGACTTGGACATCTGCCTATCTGCACGCAACAATGCCTCAGCCACCGTCGAAGAAGAGAAAGATACTCGTTCAAAGCAAACTTTTAGTTTCAGCTCTATAATTCATGGCATTCCTTGAATTTGTATTAGTTTAAAAAGACTAAAACTAGCTAAACAAACATTTCCTAAACAAACAGGTTTCCTAATTTAAGGTCAAATAAAATGCGCGCAGTGTGCGCGTGCCAAGCGCGTGACGTCATTAAAATACCGTCCTGCTAGTAAAAAAATAAATAAATCACCATGACACCGCTGTTCCCAGTGGATGTTTTTTGTTTCCCAATTTTTTACCCACCAGTTTAATCCACCAGAGAGAGAGAGAGAGAGAGAGAGAGAGAGAGAGAGAGAGAGAGAGAGAAAATATGCAATTTAATGAAGAGAACAAAACTAGAAAAGCATCAGAGAGCATCCAGTAGTGTGTTGGACTTGGTCCTATCAGCAGGGGGCAGGCTTTGAGGTGAGACATCCTGGGAGGGACAGACTGAGGGGGAAGGCTGCCACAAGCTGCTGCTTCAAACCTAATTAAACTGTGAGGAGGAGAACCCACTCTGTCTCACCCCAGGAAGCACCCAGCAGCACAGAGGATGCACTCACTGAAGATACAATCCTCACTGTTCATTTTACTCTGATAGTGTGCAAATGGAAAACTGTATCTTCCCCTTGCTTCTCCAGTGTTATAATTCCCTCTGAGAAAAGGTAAACCGGTAGGAAACCGCTACAGCTGTTAGGAACTGTGTAAGGATACAGTCAAACCTGCACAAATGCAGGGAAGTGGAATTTGTCGCCTGCAGAGACAAAATTCACATCAGTGTTCATCAAAGTTGAATTCCCCCGACCCTTCGCTCTCATAGAATGGAAGCGAATGGGCGTAGTCTATTCGCCTAGTCACAAATGTGACCCTGTCATTAAAGATTTTATAATGTATAAGAATGTATAATTATTTGGACCGGGAGAAGAAATAACTAAAAGAGCTCAGCACAAAACCTGGTCAAAAATCCTTCCAAAAAGCACAAAATGCTTTCCGTTTGTACTGATGTGGAAATCACCAAAGCTAATGTGTCTGTGAATATCACCCTGCTGAAAATGCAACTTTGAACATCCAAGAACAATTCAGAGAAATCTGCAGAACGAGGACATTTTTACAGGCAAATGTGTCTGCCCCAGGGAATGGTGTGCAAGAGCTTTATGTGCTAAAATGGCAGCTTGCTAGAAGAATAATGGCCCTGTACTGTGACATAAGCTTTGACTGACAATCCACAGTCAACCATTTCCTCCCTATACAAATGAATGGTTTAAATAACAGAACACCTTTGACATTCAATAGTTAAAGTGATACAGTACTATTGGCCCTGAAGAATTATAGCAATAGAATAACACTGTCTGTCTCCTGAGACGAAAACAACTGTTAAAATAGACTGTTTATGTCTCATAAATTCACTGTATAGGAACAATGCTTGTGGGGAGCTAGTTAAATGTCCATTAATAATTAAACCTTACTAGTGCGCACTGTACGTTTTCACTGTATTACCAAACCATGAACTTGAGACAACCTCCACAGTGAGCGCTGGCATTGCAGCAGACAGTATAACAATATTTGTTAGGACTTCCTGGCCCTGTAGTGATCTCTGTGGAGGAACACCCTGCAGACTCCACCAACACACTCACAATGGAGAGACCAGAGCTTAGCAGAGGTTACAACTTAGAAGGCAGATTGTTTTGTTGACACCACCTTTTTATGTCAATTTTTTTTTAGATACACCCTTTTCACATATCTTGAAAAGAAAGCTGATGGTCCTGCTTTTTAGGCTCAATCCTGGCATGGATCTACAGTATATTTGAAAGTGCACCTGAGGCATAATTGAACATAAAAATATATATATAATAATAATAATAACAAAAAAAATGTACTACAGTACTTCTTGGGTCTTGAGTAGGCTATGTTTTTGAAAAGTTCAATGCTGCTTTCTGGTAATGTAATTACAGTAATAACTGTAGTCTGTAGAAAACAAAAGGTAAATTGTAACTCCCGAAAACACATAGGCCCGCCCTGTCACTTGGCTAGTGAAAGTTGCAGGTATGCTGTGTGTGATATGAAATGTGAGCTTACCATAATCACAGTTATGAATGAGAAATGAGACAGACTCCAGTCACTTTTAGAGCACTGCAGAGGTGTGTGTGTGTGTGTGTGTGTGTGTGTGTGTGTGTGTGTGTGTGTGTGTGTGTGTGTGTGTGTGTGTGTGTGTGTGTGTGTGTGTGTGTGTGTTTGTGTGTGTCCAGCTGATGCTCGTTGACGCTCGTGAATTTCATACTGCAAGATAATTGAGGTGACTGGGCTGAAACTTTATCTCACTCAGTAAATGACATGGAACTCCATATTTGGGCTTGGCTGACATCATAGTGACAACATAATGATGGTGTGAGCTTTGAATCAGCTCGGCTTAAAACCAGACTGCACATTGTGAATGACACACATGGAGAGAGACATTGAGGAAGCCTTCATCACCAAAAAGAGGACCCATTCCAGCAGAGATCCATACATTTGATTTTCATCTGGTAATTGACCTGTGACCAATCCTGGATCGTAAGGTCAAAGATCATTAAGTACATTCTTGGACCATTACAGCCCATGCATAGCAGCAGCTTTGACCATGAACCAACTGTTCCCGACAACGAGCCAGCAGCAGGGAAAGTCAGAAGAATCAAGACCTTACAGTAGTCAACAGTCTACCAAGACTTTAATGCAATCGGAAGTAAAGAGACGTCATCTGACTGACACAGGAAAGAAAACTCACATCTGTAAACAATGTGGCACAAGTTTCAGTCAGTTAGGTCACCTGAAGGCACACCAGCGTGTCCACACTGGAGAAAAACCTTTCTATTGTAAACTGTGTGGCAAGAGTTTCAGTCGCAATTCTCACTTGAAGACACACCAGAGTGTCCACACGGGAGAAAAACCTTTCTATTGTAAACAGTGTGGCAAGAGTTTCAGTTTGTTATGTAACCTGAAGACACACCAGAGTATCCACACTGGAGAAAAACCTTTCTATTGTAAACAGTGTGGCAAGAGTTTCAGTTTGTTATGTAACCTGAAGACACACCAGAGTATTCACACTGGAGAAAAACCTTTCTATTGTAAACTGTGTGGCAAGAGTTTCAGTCAGTTATGTCACCTGAAGGCACACCAGCGTGTCCACACTGGAGAAAAACCTTTCTATTGTAAACTGTGTGGCAAGAGTTTCAGTCACAATTCTCACTTGAAGACACACCAGAGTGTCCACACGGGAGAAAAACCTTTCTATTGTAAACAGTGTGGCAAGAGTTTCAGTTTGTTATGTAACCTGAAGACACACCAGAGTATCCACACTGGAGAAAAACCTTTCTACTGTAAACAGTGTGACAAGAGTTTCAATCGCAGTTCTCAATTGAAGACACACCAGAGTGTCCACACGGGAGAAAAACCTTTCTATTGTAAACAGTGTGAAAATAGTTTCAGTTTGTTAGATGACCTGAAGAGACACCAGCGTATTCACACTGGAGAAAAACCTTTCTACTGTAAATGGTGTAACAAGAGTTTCAGTCGGTTAGATCACCTGAAAATACACAAGTGTGTCCACACAGTGGACTTGGGTGTTGGAAGTGCATCATTGCTCCATCATTTTTACGGTTAACCATTAACCGTTAGTATTAACCAGTTACCAATTTCTTAACGATTACCGGTTAACAGTTGGCCATCACTAGCTGCTGAAGATGCATACTTTTCAAGCACACTGTAACAACCAAATAAAGGGTTGGTTCTCAACTTATTTAGTTTCCCCTTTGGTTTTAACTGAAAAATCCCCTTCAGTGAGCCATGGCAGGTTTTTTCTCTCATTGTTCTGAAGCCTTTTCAGCTGCAATGAAAATAAAACCTATTTAACTGAGGTTGTCGATGTTGAGGGATTTTGCCTGTGCGGGCGGGATTAATGGACTTTGACATCAAAGTCCACGGGCCAATCACAGCACTTTTCTGAGCCTAATTATTCCGAAAACCCCAAACCACAGAAAATCCACTGAATGTTCAAAGTTCTTTTTTTTGGGTGTAACTGTGGTCAGAAAACCTAAAAAAACAAACAAATCCCAGGGCTAAATTATGAGTACCACAAACAATAATAATTAACAACCACGCCCTAATCTGTTCGCAGGTTGTGTGGCCCTCGGCTTGGTACCCAAGACATAATTTGGCCCTTGGGGAAAACTAATTGGGGAACCCTGCTCTACTGTAAAGTTAATAACAGTTCCACAGTTAATAAAAGTGTATATTTTCACATAGACAATATGTGAAAGGTCATAATTGATTGAATTGGTCAGAAAACATTCCAATTCTGTCCAAAGAGTTCCACTTTAAAGTTTATTCTCTTACAAGTAAGGATGTAAAGTAAAGAATATTTAATTAATCCTTCCAAGTCAGCCATCCCACCAAAATTGCATTATAAAACTAAATGAGGGAGGTGAACAGTTTGGAACAGAAATAAATAAGACCACAGCGTATTCAAAAGGTGAAATATGCATGGCTGGTTGTTCTGTGATGCTCTTAAAATGCATAGAGTTTGTAATGAGTGAGTCTCATCCAGTCATCCTATGTAAAGCATCATTACACAGGTAAAGTGAAACCAGTTTGTGGTCTTAATCATCATCCAGTAGTTTAGGGTCTTTCATTGGGAAGATGAAAGGTCCCTGCAGCGACCAGGAGAGACCATTAGGCTTCAGTAGGGACATTAAAGGACATTTATATGTCTGTCCTTTTCATTAGGCTGCTTTCATCATCTCACTTGCTTCCTTAAGGTAGATAAGAGTCCCTGCTGCTGTACTGCATACTTGCTCAGCATGCGGCCCTCTAGCTAACTTATGTTTACAATGATGCGTTACAGATCCATTCCTCCCATAATTATGAATCTAATTATGTCAGACTGTTTCTGTATAATGGACTGGCTATTGATGATGTCCTGCAAGTTTCTTGAAATTGCAATTTCATGTGCACACATGCCCTGTTCTCTCCTATGTACTCAGTACTCAGTGAAATCATAATCTAAGTCTGAATGTATAAAAATGTATTATTTAAATAGTCCTCAATAGCACCACCAGATGGACACACATCATCTGAACACCATGCTGACTTGCATTTTTCTTCTGCCCGACTGGACATCATAAAGCAGCACTCGGGGTCGTGCTCCTCCAGAAACAGACAGATTTATTCATGGCCTGATTGCAAAACACACGCCTTACATCCAGAGCAGCAATATTAAATCTGTGTGGAGACAAGAGATATAAGGTCCGCTAACTTCATTGGGAATAACTTTGAAGGTTAATTGCTAAAGGAGCTGCAGGGCTTTGGCAGAACATAAGAAGGTTTTAACTAATTCATTAATTTGCTCCCCGCCCAACATAACTCTTGACGGTTATTGCTTCTATCTAGACGACCAATTTGGAAGAACACCAGCTGACTACAATATCCAATCAGCTTGGGAAAAGGAACGGGAGTCCAAGGAGGTCACAATCAAACAACAGGTCCCTGGCACCAACCTCCCAAGGAGACAGTGGTCTAGGCTCAATAGATTCAGGAATGGACATTGGCCGTGCTTGGCCAGCCTTCACAAATAGGGCAGCGGCCCAAGCCCACTGTGGGCTTGTGGAGAGGAGCAAACTACGGAGCACATCAATGAAGTTTGTCCTCTTCAAAGACTGAAAGGAGGATTAGTCACCCTCCCTATAGACGAATCCACAGACGCGCTGCCTGTAGCTGCCTGTAGGCGGCCATTGCTGCGGTGTCACGTCCGCGGAACGTTGACACCGCAGCAATGGCTGCGTGCAGGGCAGCGCTCCGTGGATTCGTGTATAGCAGACCAGGACGCAACTGCTTGGCTTAAGGACTTGCATTCGCTAAATAAATTGCATTACAAGTCACAATGAATGAGAACGGTGTGAGAGTTGTGTAAAAGATCACATGGAAGAAAAAAATAATTTCTTTCATTGAAATAAAATGTCATCACTATTGCAGTGCATGGAGCATTTCATGACAGAACACATCTCGTCAGCATCTCTATTTCTTTTAGGTGAAAACTGTCCATAACGAAACGTGCAGGACTTCGCTCCCCTCTGCCATCAGCTATCATCAGCACTTCCATGGTGGGGACAGACCTTGATTTTACTAATGGCACAGAGTGAGAAATCTAAATCTCTCCACGGTGACTGATGTCCTCTTGACAACATCATTACATATTGTATCCTGCTTCTTTAGCGCTCGCCAAGGCATGTCAGCATGTTGCTAAGGGACCAGCGTTCTTGCAGCACTGAAAGTTGGGCAGAGAGGGGGGTCGAAGCCTGAAGCTATAGTACACACATTGAATGCATAAGGCCCCCCAGTGCATCCAGACATGGATGGGGACATCGGTCAGTTGTCTTTCCTTTCGCATCAATGTCAAATAAGAACAATGGTAAAAGCACATAAGCCTAGGCACTGAGGGGCATGGATGAGATCAGATTGTGGGGGATGAGAGGCAGGGCATCTAAGTATGTGTAGCCAAAGGCTACAGCACATACGGTAAGCACATAATGGCTTTACATACTTAGAACATTGCAAACGTTTGATGAAGAGCCAAAACAATTGACGATCAAAGATTTCCTACATCAAACATTCTTGTCAAAAGCAAAGGACAGGACACCCCAGTGGTTCACGGAGTAAGAGTAGCCTACCATACAAATAACTAAGGCAATGTATTGTTCTTCCTGCAGCTAACCCTGGTTTGAATCTAACCCAAGGTTTAGTGCATGTTCATCACCCCTTTCTCTCTCTTTTCTGTCTCTCTGTTCTCTATAGGAAATAAAGCGTAACATACCAACAATGCTATTTTAAAAAACATTGTTTAAGTACAGTATATATGACAGAATATGTATCATAAGTATTTTTTGTTAATGTGAGGATATATAAAGGCAACAGTAGCAGAGAGGCCTGTAGGATGTAACAGTGGGAACGTGAAGTCATGCCTGTATGACAGCACATTATACAAACAAATCCAGTGTATTTAGTTAACAGGTTTAAGAAATTGCCTCTGGGGAATTCAGACACACAGCTTTTATTGTAGGGAAAGAGCATGAGAGTGAAAAGACATCTGAAGTGACAAATTATTACAATAACACATCACAATCATCAGCTGTGATCTTAAGCTGCCATCTTGTGTAATAAAAACAAAAAGCTCTGCTCATTCATTAAATGCTTCCAAATGCCTATTGATTCTGGGTAACTGGATTTAGATTTATCTACAACATATAATTTCCTCTTGATAGAATCTTGTGTTCAGAACCACTCAGCATCCTGGGTACATCCTCAAAAGAAGACAGCTACGACCTAACTCAATAATCCATCCTGTCAGATGATGACAGTCCCATCACTGTTATCTTTACTCAAAAAGACAGCAGAAAGCCGAGCCGCACTCTGGAGCAAACAGACCTGGTCCTGATCTATCTGGCCAACTCTCTTACTGTAGGTTGGTTGGTTGAGTCTTAATTGAAGGGTCCGTGTCCCCCTTCCAGAGCAGGCACTGGGTAAGCGGGGCAGGGAAGGGCGGGGGGTTCGAACATAGCTCCTTAAATCGGCACCTACATTTTTACCAATGTTGTCTGCTCTCTCTACTTTTTAATGTTTTTTTAACAGCCTTGCCTCTTTTTAATTTGTCTATTGTTTTTTAATGTGAAGCACCATGAGTTGTGCAGAATGGTATTTTTTTTAAGTGACAATAAAACTGATTCTGATTCTGACTTTGTGTGCCCAGTGGCCAGCAGAGCGCCGTGACAGTGACAGTGCTGAGAATGATTAATACTTAATGCAGCGTTTAAGAGAATGATTTATGCCATCTGTTAGCCAATGACACACTGCAGAAGTCGGCTCCACCGCTCACACATGTTCTCCTTGTTAGCAAGGATTAAGGAGGTGATTCATAACTTCATCTGGAGAGCAGTGGGTCACCTCCAAAATTAGGCTGACTTTAGACCACTGTTTCCAAAACAGTGGGTCGGGACCCATTTGTGGGTCGCGGATCCATTTCCGTGGGTCGCGAGTGAATAACCCTTTAGTTTTTCCAAAATGTTATTCATTTTTTTATCATTTTAAAAGATTTTCCAAAGATTTCCACAAAAATATTGCACATTTTCATGAGTTGAAATAAATTCAAGAATTTCATGAATAAAATAAAAATAATCACAGAACTGTCCTAAATTAGAAAACAAATGTTTAAGAAAAAGTGAAAATAGCAGATCTGCAAGCTCACAACGCTTGTAGATCTACTATTTTCACTAGTTTGGGTCCCGGGCAAACATCTGATTTCTCTTTTGGGTCTTGAGCTAAAACGTTTGGGAACCACTGCTTTAGACCATGAACATGGAGGGGTGGTGGGAGGGAGGGGTCAGGGTGGATGGGGGTATAGAGGGTGGATGTGCTTGCATAACCTCAGTGTTCTTTTAAGTTGCTCTGGGACACTGGCAGTCTACAGCCTTGTGAACTGATCACCCAGGAAAGGTTTTGTCACCGACAAACCTTCCACTGTTCAGTGACGACTGCGATTGGCACGCATTGTTTTTTCTGCATTCTACTTATATGATTATTAACCTTGTTGACTTGAGCTCATGTTTACTCTGCTTATTCTGATTTTGCACTTGTAAATGGTTCTGCACCATCTGCTCAATGCCTCAATTGTAAATTGGTTGCTAACGTTCCCTCCGTCTATACCTGCCTTTTTTCAATTCCCTGCCTTGTTACTCATTCAAACATGTGTCAGAGCCACAAAATAACCTATTGTGTTAGCCACCAGTTTGCATGTTTAAAAACAAACGCTGTCCATTCAGCATACAAAGTTGTTCTGTTCTCTACACACACCTCCACTGTGCTTATTTTCACTCACACGTCTGTCTGTCTGTCTGTCTCTCTCTCTCTCTCTTAGGGATGTGCGGATCACGGTTTTAGCCGTGGTTGCCGCGCATAACCGCAGTTTGGATGGATTTGGTCAAACAAATATAATTAATTCATATTGGATAAACCGCGGGTGAAATAATGCAGGAAATAAATTAATGACATCTATCTATAGGCCTACTATAACTTTTAAAAAGCACGAAATCTCGGCGTGTGCGCGTTTTAAGTATTTTAATATTATTTCATTTTCCATCAGGCACAAATTAGCCGCCTACTACCCATGCTTTTGCCGACAAGGGGTCCTTCAACGTTCCAAATAACAACACAGTGGACTAAAGGCGGCTATAGTGATAGAGAAACGGAGGATTTAAATATATATTTTTTTAAAAGGGCGAAATAAAAGTGGGAGTGATTTAGTGAAGTTCTTAACCCTGCCAACGACTGGATACTGTATGTATGCGAGAAAGGGTGCGTTCGGATATTGCGCTCGCCTATTAGTTTGTATTGGCCAGTGCGCTCAGTGCTGTATTTCCGAACACACCCAAAGTGGAGACCGACTCCGCCCTGGCGGAGATCGACTCCGCCGTGGAAACTGCCAGGTCGGTTTGGGATTTCGCCCCTCCTGCCAAAGTGATGGGAGACGGAGGGCTTGCTGTTACCATCGATAATGTAGGCCTACAGTACTGTCACTACATCGGTGATGGCGACAGTGGTGACTGACATAGTTTTTTGTACAAGTACGTATCCATATAGAATCCCATGTGCATCCCTGCGATGCGGTCGGTGCGGATCTATAAATTGGATGATATAATTAATGCGGTTGGATGACGGATTGATAATGAACATGTACAAGCGGATTCAGGTGACGAAAAAGCCCATCCACGCATCTAGTGTCACTCTCTCTTTCTTTCAGTGCAAATGAGTGTAAGGATGTTGGTCAATACTGTGTATAATATACATTTTGTTTTATTATTCTGAAAGGTTCTTTCCATGAAGCCTGTTTGATGTTACAAGTGAAACACCCCTTGGATGTCTCTCTTTCCTGTTCCATAAAGGCTAAACCACCACAACTAGAACCTTCCTTCACATTGACATTAGCGTTAGCATATGTTTCATAATCAAGATCACAACGGATACACATAATTGAGTTTTAGACAGAGACAGATTAAATGTGGCCTCGGGAGTTGCTATCCTTGGATCGACCCTGACCCGCTCTGGGGAAGGGAAATGAATGTTTGTCAGTCAGGGGTGAGTGCTGCTTGCCCAGAAGCAGTGTGGAGCGGTGGTGTTGCTGTTCTTTTAGCTCAGGAGACCTGAACGCGGAGCAGGAAAGGTTAATGACATAATAAAAATGCAGAAAACCATTGGACAAGCTGTCATGTATGTGCTCTTTTAAACATGTCTAACATTTTCAAACACGACTTCAGAGCTGCTTTATCAAATCCCAGTCACACAGTCCATGTTAACACTTTAGCCACACTTTGCAAATTGCCAATAGCCCCGAGGTGCATTGCACATTAAATTGCTCAAAATGTGCGAAGAAAAACGAAAATTGCACTGAATAACTTAATAAGGCAAGGGAACAACCAGTATTTTGTCCAAACTAGGTATCTTGTGAAAGTAATTTTTAGAAGCTCCAATTTGCTGCCCTCTGCCCTACAGCGTTTTTTCTTCAGAGCAGAGGAGCCTCCTGAATGCAAATTAATATATTATGTGTCTCTGTGAGCCTGATAGAACAGTTAAGTCAATTAAGTAGGGTTTCCTTTTGCCTTGAAAAATTTGAACACACACACACACACACTCACACACACACACACACACACACACACACACACACACACACACACACACACACACACACACACACACACACACACACACACACACACACACACACACACACACCTCCAAAACTACCAAAGAGAGGTCAGCCGCTTTTCATTTCCCCATTTTAGTTGCATAAATGATATTGTTTTTAGACAAGTGTCTTTTCTATGTGGTTCTGCTTATAAAAGTGATCTCTGTTCAGTGGTTTTACAAAGACCAGAATGCCTCACGGCTCTCTATAATAACGCTTGCTGATTCCACTGAATAGATTTTACAATGTGGTTAATGTGAACTTAATGCTGAATGTGCTCAGTTCCTTAGCAGGGTGAACACAAATGTAGCTCTAAGCTCAATAAAGAAGATTTCTGTTGTCATTCACAGCTAAGTGTGAGCACTTCTAGCCAATCTGCAGTCAGCCAATCAGGCAGTTGGATTCCGCCTTTAAATATCACTGCCTCTGACACTTGTCATTCTCTTTCCAGCATGCAGCAAGCAACCCACCTCCATCCCCAAACTCCACCAAGTCTCAATCGTCTAGAGTTGAGAAGGAAGGAGGTTCTCTGCACTGCCACCACCAGCGTCTAGACTCCGGGGGTTCTCCCTATTAAAAGCATTATATATATATATATATATATATATATATATATATATTTATATTTATATTTATATTTATATATATATATATATATATGTATATAGATATATATATAGATATATATGTATGTACGTTGCATATGTACGTTAAAACAGAGTCTAATTGCCAAAACTGTTTATTGAATAACTTGATCTCTCTCTTATTGAATAGAGAAATAGAATAATAATAGAGGCTGTACATAAAACCAAGCTCTGTCATTTTGAAGAGATGGGAGTGAAGTAGCCATGCATTGCAGGAAACCCACATGGCTTGTTTTCTTTCACAGAAAGTCAGGTCACTAACAGTGAGCACCAAAGATGGTGAATGGTACATAAAATGGTGAATGGTGCATTTTTATAGCACCTTTCTCCAAAACGCTTCACAAGGTGCATTACATAAGGTGTAGCACAGCAGTGGTAAGTCTCTCACACACCAGCGGCAGCCTCAGCTGAAACACAAGCCCTGGACGGCCCTCGCACACAGCAGAGAGAAAACAACAGATTATCCAACAGAACTGTTGTTTGACACTTGTCACTCCTGGCTGGGTCAGGAGTGACAAGTGATGTCACTCCTGTGACATTAGTGATGGTAATTACTTTAGCACTGTGTCTGGGACCTGCCAACCAGGCAAACACAGGCCCTTGAAATTACTCTCTGCCTGTTAAGTGAACCCCCCCCCCCCCATCCCCAATTCAGGAATCACTTCAAGCCATGAAAACAATATCCAAGAAGTGTTACTTGATTTAAAATCCTGCAGTGTGGTGCAGACAATAATAATGGCAACAACTAAGTCACCTTGTCTTCAGGTGGGGGAAAAAATGGAGCAAAGCAAACACATATGATCAACGCGTGTCGACTCACAGGGCTTCATCAGTGTCTATGGCCTCGTACACACAGTTAAAACACACAACGCATGCTTTACGCATGCTTCATGGGGGGGTGAAGCCGTTTCAATTCATTCCCTAAGGAAATCACGTGGTTTGACTCGCTGACTTGTCACGTGGCTTCACCCCTCCTACCCTGCGACAAGTCAGCGCATCAAAACCATGTGACTTCCATAGGGAATGAATTGAAACGGCTTCACCCCCGCCATAGGCACGTGTGATTCATGCTCTGCGTGTGGGTGGCATTTCACTCATCATATAAAGCTTTAGCACTATAACAGGACAATGTGAAAAGGGTGGCATGTCTTCCACGGCCTAGTGGAAATGTGCGTGCAACATTTCACGGCAATCGGATGCTGCGTTTATGATTTGATGCATTTTGTTCATAATAAGCCACTCCTGCAAACTTTAGATGCCAATCTTAGCCAATAAGGATGGATTATGAAAAATCAGACAGATCCGCTTGGTTTAATGACTATGGAAATACTGTGTACCGATTTGCGTGATGTTTGGACAAAATCTGTAGGAGTAATATCAAAGGCCTCCTGGTGGCACTATAACAGGCCGATGTTAAAAATTCGGGGCAGAGGTTCTTGCAGGGAGCATGCATACACAGTTTCGCAGCGATCGGGCCAACGGTGCCGGAGATTAGCTGCTCACAGACGGACGGACAGACAGGGTGAAAAACATAGTCTCGGCCATGCCTTCGGCCTGGTGGAGACTATGAACCTCTGTAGGAAGTTTAGTTCAAATCAGAGCCCAAATAAAGGAGGTAGAATGATGACAAGAAAATATTAATGAAGGGACATTCGATGTATGAAGTGCATAGTACATCATTACCATTAATTGAACCATCACTTCTCACAAAAAGCACAAGAAAGCAACAACTGTTATAAGGTTTGCCACTTGTCTGAGCATGTAAGAGACAATTAATCAAGAGTGTATCTCCTCCTTGGCAGGGCTGAATGCTCTACTGTAGTAAAGGGGCAGCCAGGCGTGACATACACAAGAGAAATATGCATAAATAAAGTGATTGTTGGCACCATTATGGAGTCTTCTTTGAATGTGTCTGTAGAGGATTCACCTTTAATAGGGATCAGCAATTTGTCACTAATATTTTGTGACAAGTGAGGCTGTCTTTTGCTGCACTGTTTGCCAAAATTCAAGTAGAAAACAAAATGCTTAGTTCTACGGTTCTAGTTTTATGTTTCCATGTTCACTTGGGGCATTAGTGTTAAAAGAATATCCAGATGCACTATAAACGACAGATCATCATCTTTGGGTGGGTGTTTGAGCTCTTCAATTGGTCCTCATGAATCATAAACACAGATTGTGTTGAGTCACTCATCACTTCACTGTCTCTAACTGGGTCATCACATCGGCAGGAGCAATTACAGCCAAAAACAATCCCACTGAGACAAACCTGCTGTCACTCACCATGTCACTTTTATGTATGAGCTGGAAGCAGTCAGCACAGACAGAGGTTTAAAAAAATAAAGCGGAGAAAAAGGAAGGAGATGGAGAGAAACAGAGAGGGATTAGGGCTTTGTGGATGGCATGGCAGGTCTCACAGGTCGATAGGAGACAAACGCATGACTAATAAGCCAATGATGAAGCCTGGATTACATCGGCCGTCCCGCCAAAGCTTGACAAATGTGTTATTGACTCTGCTCTGGTTCAACTGGTTCAACCAGCTGGACTCAGAATTACACTGATCTACAATGCTCCTGTCCTTTAATGTGAAGAGGCGATAGAGACGTGGGGTGAGAGACAGAGACAGAGAGTGCGAGAGACAGAGACAGAGACAGAGACAGACAGGCAGGCAGGCAGGCAGGCAGACAGACAGACAGACAGACAGACAGACAGACAGACAGACAGACAGACAGACAGACAGACAGACAGACAGACAGATAGAGACATATGTACTGCAAGTGATGAGATGTAGGGGTGAATTATTATTATCAAGTCTGGTTTAAGCATGTTACTGACAGTTTGAGGACAAACTAAGAAAATCATTATAACAACTTACTCAACCATTTCATTGGATCGTTTCAAAGCTCCACTAAATAGAAATTAATGCTACCAAATAACCCAACTTGCAATCAGACATGCTCTGACGTTTACTCAAAACAGAAAACCAACCAAGATGATCAGCTATTTCAGACAGTGCCTCCTACCTGCTGCTTGTAGAAGAGACTTAATGCTGATGAAAAGCCAACAGACCCAGGGCCAGAAACAGCCTGCTCCAGGGCTGGAGGCTTTGTGATTATATTTCAAATCTGCAATGTGATTAAAAAGATATTCATAATCAAGTCGTAGAAAATAAAGCCACCGTGTTGGAATTGCTCACAAATGGTGTATTAACGTCACTCCTAAACAACATTGTACTTTGTACAGCAGGTAGTGTGATAGCAGTCAAACTGTTTCTAAGGGAGTTATCATGAAGCACATTAAATCTATATAATCTACAGTTATTAATCATACTAATGCAGTATATGAACTAGTGCTGTGTGGTTGGGATATTACTTATGGGGCTTGGGGGCTGACTAACAGTCATACAGCCATACATCCCTGTGACTCAGAGCACAGTGTACCCATAGACTGCTCCTTGATTTGTGTATGGTTATGTATTGGTAGATGACTATGTAGTGCATGTGATGAAAAGAAGGAAAGAGACTAAGTGAATGAACAAGCTAGTACACACACATGTCCATGCATGTAGGCCTGCATCAGACCTGTTGCAAGAGAGAGTTAGGACACACTTTGATCTTACTGTGATGTGATCACATGGTTCATGTATTGTGTGTGCTTCATCAACACATACTATGAGGATTCAATGTTTGTAGCTCTCTCTCTCTCTCTCTCTCTCTCTCTGTTTCTCTCTCTCTACAGTGCCTGCCTGAATGCATGCAATTCTACATTGTTGTCCTCATGTGTGTGTGTGTGTGTGTGTGTGTGTGTGTGTGTGTGTGTGTGTGTGTGTGTGTGTGTGTGTGTGTGTGTGTGTGTGTGTGTGTGTGTGTGTGTGTGTGTGTGTGTGTGTAACAACAGAGCGTGCTTCCACACAGCATGTGCATGTGTGTTTCCAGGCAGGGGACTGGGTGATAAATGTGTCACAGGGTGCTGACAGAGCAGGCTGTGGAGACCCCTGTGGTCCCACCAGAAACAGCAGAGAGCTGTGGGCTGCATGGGGGCTAATCACAACTGTCTCAGGAGAGCCTTTCACCACCCAATGACAAATGACACTACTATACACCTTTCAGATACACACACTTCTGTACACCCACACTAAACATGTATCCACTCTCATTCATTCTACCAGCTTTCCCTAATCGATCAAGTCAAGACAAAACTTATTTATAGAACAGTAGCTCAAAAACACTCAAAAGTCGATCCTGACTCCACTTGGGTTAGTGTTGAAGTGTCCTTGAGCAAAACACTTAACCCCTTACTGCTCCTGATGAGCAGGTTGCATCCATCAGTGTGTGAATGGGTGAATGTAATGCACATTGTAAAGCGCTTTGGATAAATGCACTATATAAACGCACCATTTAACATTTAATTTCTCAACAGTCAGTTGGAAATCAGAAGCAAGTTTAGAAAAAAGGAAGGATTTGAGTTTTTCTAAGAAAGGTGGTTAACACTGTCTGTCTGTCTGTCTGTCTGTCTGTCTCTCTGACTACATGACACAATTTACACCTAACATTAAAATGCAGTCTATATCTGTATTTATATGAGTTCTTATCCTCATTGTGATCAGATCTAATTTGTCCTGTACAATTTGCAAACTTCTAAAGCACACCAGTAGGTGGGATGGTGACGAGTCAGACAGCTTTCAACAAACATGTCAGGTGTAGTGTCATCATCTATGCTATACTGTACAACCTGTACATACGTTTCCTCTGCAGAGGAAGTGGTCGTCTTCTACGGTTATTTATCAGGAGGCAACAGAACCGAGGACAGGCCGTATTTATAATTGTGTCTTTGCAGGTAGTGTAAACTCTACAGTGAAGCAGTCACTATGGGTGAGAGAACACATTGATGACTGATAGGTTGCTAAACCTAGAGTGACGGAGCTCTGCTCTACAACCCCACAACTGTAGTTCCCCTAAATGCTTCAGAACATTATAAGCAGCTTGTTACCTTCACTTTTAAGACCTGCTGGATCCTCTAGGGTCATTAATGTGCATAAGAGCTCTGTTTTCTGAGTTTCTAATGATCTAATAATATAACTATTGTATGTAACCAGATTTGTATTGTATTGGTTGCATTACGTTTGACACCCCCTGGTGGTTGTTCTGTGTATTCTCTTTGCATTTGCAATTTCACTGCAAGCGTAAAAAACACACACAAAGTTGTATACAAACGCACACACACACAAAACCATGACATTCCAAACTAATTAACCCACACAATCATGCACTCTTTCTCTCTCTCCCTGAGAGATGCACGCACACGCACACACACACACACACACACACACACACACACACACACACACACACACACACACACACACACACACACACACACACACACAGTGAAGCGAATGTTGTAGTGAATGTTTGTAGCCCCTAACTGGCCGTCAATCTTCCCCCGCTGCGAAGTGGCCTTGCTGGAGGCTGGACAGCAGCATCTCTGCTTCCCTGTCCTGCTGGGGCTGATTTGAGCATCTGCCCACAGGAGCAAGAAGAACACCAAACAACTGGGAGTTCAGAGAAACCAGAGAGAGAACTAATTTGTACTTCATCGCATGGCTTAACTTGTTACTGATTTTCAACTGTGGAACATGACTCAATGGAGAGAGAGGGAGAACGAGAGGTGGGGCAGGGGGGGCAAAGCGGGAGAGAAAGGGAAAGGTATTGAGGGAGGGACAAGGAGAGGGAGAGAAAGAGAGAGAAGGGACTTACAGGGATATTTCGCTTTCAAATTAAAATTAATGTATAAGAGCAAAAAAACAACATGAAAAATAAATTGTGATACGATCGTGGATCGTGATTCTGCCTCATGAAAATCTGATGTGATATTTTGGCCATATTGCCCACCCCTATGAATAGTTATACTGTATCAACATGCCCATATGGGCAATTGGGCATATACTCATGACATCAGGGATCTCCATACATGGGAATAAAAGGGACTGACAGACACACAGATCTCCATATATGGCCATATCTGTCACAACTCTAGACTCTCTAGACGCCGAACTTCTAGTATCTCTACAAATCCCCTCTCTCCCTGCAGAGCTGAGCCCCTACAAGCCCCTGTAGCACCACAGGTCAAAGGTCACACAGCTCTACTAACAGCTCTACTAACAACCTCTATTTTCCAGGCCATTTAAAAGCTGATCCAGGACTGTTCCCTGCCTCTATTTACAGAGCATTCTCCAGAGAACACTTGTTTTCACCCACCCAGCACACATTGTTGCTTTTATTTTATTGTTTTTATCAGAGGCCATGGGAGGGAGAAAGGGCTTCATTTCTCTGTACACAGGCAGCTGGTCTCTGCCCTAAAACGGTGGGCTTGTGAAAGATAATGATGAACTTCTTACAATAAATGCACAGAATCTCTGTACGTAAATACGGTCTGTCATCCACAAATCTCGAGAACCGTTCTACCGACCGACTTCAAATTCGGCACACACGTCACACGCACGCACGCACGCACACACACACACACGCGCGCGATTAATGTAACACAGACAGACATATATGGGCACAAAAGGGACACAGATAGACAGACGGGTACTGCATCGTTCCCGAGTAGGCCGGTGCCCGACGGGCACAGGTCTTGTAATAATAACACGAGTAAACCTGGGACAGGAAAATCTCCTCTCTACCTATTGTACAGCTGGCAGTCAAGAAAAGTGATAGGGGTTACAGAGGAGAGGAGATAATACTAATAACAAAACCTGCGGTGAGGTAGAGTATGAGGCTTTTCATATTTATACGACCACTATGTGTGTGTTGGTTTCCTGGAGCATTTGTAGGTCAGAAAGCTTCATTGGGAGTCTGGGGAGGGATCAGGTTTATTTCTCGGTCTGGTTTGAAACTTGCTTATGAATGCTAAATCCTACTAGCATCCTGCCTGTGGAGAATATGCTCTGCGCGCGCGCGCGCACGCACGCACGCACGCACACACACACACACACACACACACACACACACACACACACACACACACACACACACACACACACACACACACACACACACACACACACACACACACACACACACACACACACTTAATGTAATGACCATGTGCTATATAGGATACAGAGTCAAAGCTATTGCCACAACACCACTGTACCACCTGGTACAAGTCACTTTAGAGCAGGGGTGGGCAACTTCGATGATGGAGAGGGCCACTATATTTTCACATTTTCACAAACGTAACAAAACTAGCAGATCTACAAGCTTGAAACGCGCCGCAGTGCGGTGCGTTTTGAGCTTGTAGATCGGATATTTTTTAATTGGAATCCAGATTATTTTTTGCTATTTTTGAATTGGAATCCTGAAAAGTAACATTTCTATTTCATTTCAAATGCATTTAGTTATATGCTACTTATGTTAACTTTATGAACTTAAATACAAATACATTGGACATAAAAAAGACAATAGAACTTTAATGCTAGTCATTAACTCATTCAGTGCCATTGACGTCGCCAACGTCACGTTTTTATAAGCCCAGGGTGCCAATGACGTCGCCGCTGACGTTTGAATTTTTTTTTTTCAGAACTCAAGATATCATGATTTGAAGATTTGCTGCTCCATTCACTTCTTGTTTAACATCTTCCTAAGCACTTTTTTTTTTACAATGTATTTTTGGCTCTGGCACTCAGAGCCAAACTGCCAGAAATAAGTCAGGCACTGAATGAGTTAAGCTACTAATATAGACGTAAAGAAGTAATTAAAGCGGGTCATATTTGCATGTTTTTGGAATTGTAACAGCTGAATCATTAATATACAGTATCAGTATTCCGATATTAACCTGCGGGCCGCATTAAGTGAAGGTGAGGGCCGCATGTGTCCCCTGGGCCACCAGTTGCCCCGTATGCTTTAAAGGGTTAGTTCAGATTTTTTGAGTATTTTCTGTAGGAAATACTTACCATTAATGTAGTGGTTGCAAAGGTATTAATTGATTGCCCGAGTCCCGTGGTCAGAGTTATGGTCCGTTTCTGATAAATATGAATGTAGTTCCGGTAGATTAGTAGATTTGGTGGGGGCCGCTCATTAAAAATAAATAAATTAAAAAAACTAGCGTCATTTGTATTGTTGACGTATTTCTACCATATAGAGCAGGTTTCGTTCAATTTCGACCCCTCTGTCACATGGTACTATTTTTTGTGTCATATATTTTGTGCGTGAGTAGGCTGCCGCGGCGCAGTGATTCTGGACACAAACATTAGTACCATGTGACAGAGGGGTCGAAATTGAACGAAACCTGCTCTATATGATAGAAATGGGTCAACAATACAAATGATGCTTTTTATTTATTTATTTTTAATGAGAGGCCCCCACCAAATCTACTAATCTACCGGAACTACTTCATATTTATCAGAAACGGACCATAACTCTGACCACGGGACTCGGGCAATCAATTAATACCATTGCAACCACTACATTAATGGTAAGTATTTCCTACAGAAAATACTAAAAAAATCTGAACTAACCCTTTAAGAGCATTCACAGACACGCAGGTAAATAGATGTTTATGGAGTGAGAACATTAACGCACCTTAAATTATACAATCTACAAACTGTTCCTTCTCTTACTACTTACAGTAATACTTCCTAATACTGTTAAGCTGAATGCTGTTACAGTATATGGAACAAGAACTGAATCTGTAAACAAGGTGTAAGTAACCTTGAACCTACATTATTCATGAAAGTGCCATATTTAGTGTTTCAGATTGTTTTACGGCTTAAGGCTTTAACTGGAAGGCTTGGTCGATCATAATCTCTCATGGTCTGCAGGAAGGGAAAACTAAAATCCTGCTCATTCTGGTCAATAAAGTCAGAGAAAATTAGAATAGAAGTGAAGTGTCCAACCAGACATGAAGATAAAGCAAGCGACAAATTGTTTCTGCAAGCCACTTTCCCTGGGCAGATATGACCTTATCTGCTTCATTTGCTTGCTCTAGGTGACACACACACACACACACACACACACACACACACACACACACACACACACACACACACACACACACACACACACACACACACACACACACACACACACACACACACACACACACACACACACACACACACACACACGAGAGGACAGAGAGAGAGAGAGAGGACAGACAGACAGTGTTTTAAACCCTTTTTTATGATAGTAAGTATATTTTGTTGCACTTACAATGCCTGAACTTATGCTGCAAAATAAATATGACAAAGAAAATGTTCATTATTTTATAACCAGTAACATTGTCTCAATTACTAGGTTCCACATTGCTTTACAGTGTTTTAGAATGGTATTACTATTAACCCCTACATTGTATTGATAGTATCATAATAGGTACACTACACACATGCACGCACGCACGCACGCACTCACGTACGTACGCACGCACAGATGAAACAATTCAAACAAATATCATCCCCAGGTGTGATATTCCCCCTGTCGCCAGGCAGGCTTGTTAGTACAATGAAGTTTATATGAAGCTGGAGGTTGTTATCTTCTCCCATCACCCCAGGCTGGTACAAGGACAAACACACAAGACTAAATTATGTCTCTGTGAAGCGCCTTTTAACCTCAACTAACGTGTGTGTGTGTGTGTGTGTGTGTGTGTGTGTGTGTGTGTGTGTGTGTGTGTGTGTGTGTGTGTGTGTGTGTGTGTGTGTGTGTGTGTGTGTGTGTGTGTGTGTGTGTGTGTCCTCCCTGAAGCCAACGGAAGCACACACACCTTCACTCTCGGCTTAATGAGTGCCTAGGGAAGTAGACACTGAAGTAGACACCGCAGTCTGGTTTGAGCTCACAACCGCGCCTCCCAGGGTGATGAGCTCTTCACCAGAATCACTCGAGTGTAACCTCTTTAGCAACCTTTAGACTGACAGGACAAACTGAGGGGAGGGGGAGGGGGACAGAGACAGAGAGAGAAAGAAAGAGCGAGAGAGAGTTGAACAGACAGAAGGTAGCACTTTGAGACAGACTGAGGAAGAGGGTGGTGAGTGGTGACAGTGACTAAAGAGGTAAAGCTTGAGAATCTGAAGGTTCCAGGTTCAATCCCCGGATCACCCTGGGTTAGTGTTGAAGTGTCCTTGAGCAAGAAACTGATCCCCATGAGCAGGTCGATGCCTTGCATGGTTGCCTCAGCCATCTGTGTTTGAATGTGTGAGTGAATGGGTGGCACATTGTAAAGCACTTTGGATGAGGGCGCTGTAAATATTTACTATTTAAAATGTACCATTTAGGGAGGAGGGAGAGAGTCATGAGTAATCCAAGATATGGAGAATATCACTATCATACAGCATAAGTTTAAGCATTACGCTGGCAGCATGAATGCAACAACCCTAAAAAATATATAGAACATAGAACACTATGATGAAAGATTTGCCACCTATGTGGAAATAATCTATGATTATGAAAGATAATCGTGGATTATTATTAATGATATAGTAATGTACTTTGTCATCTGTCCTGTGGGAGAATACATGTCCCTTTAAGTTGAGTCTAGCAGGCCAGATTAGACCCCCTGGTGAGGTAGCTGCTTCAAAGGGCCCCTCGCATACCAAGCGGGGGAAGGTTGTGAGATAAGAGCCTTTGGATGACTGAGCAGGGCCAGAGCTAGCCGGCCCTTGTGTGATGTGTAACAAGAGACAGGACCAAGCGCAAAGCCTTGTGGGTAACCAGAACTTCCTGTTGCTTAAAGATCTGCCCTAAAGGCGGACCTTATGTGTGGTTGATATAATAGGCTGCCTGAGCACAGGATTTTAGATTCAGAAGGAACAGTGCCGTGGGTTACCTGAAATATGGGTTTTAAGTAACTTACCGAGATCCTACAAGAGAGTGAGAGACCAATAGTGAGTAACATTGTAATTTTGTACTTGTGATGTGTACGTCTGATGTGAAGTCATATCCTTAATACTCTGTGTGTTATGTGCTTATTCTCTCTCTCAGGTTTTATTACCTAACCACTAACTACCGGTGAGATTATGTTTGTAATGTTTGTATAGTAAATAAAAAACCATCAAAGACACCAGGTATGAGTAATGTGCTTACAACTCTCTCCACTCTTCTTGAACCCTTTCAATGGGTCTAGCGATTGTAGCTTAGCTGCATCAAACGCAGAAAGTGCGATTTGCTACAAAATTGAACAGTAATAAAACTAATGGTGTCCCCGGTGGGGACAACCTAGAGTTTTAAGCAGATTAACCGTGTTATACAGAGGGTATAACACAGTATTAAACTGTGCTGGCCTTTAATAAGGCCTTCAGAGTTGTGTATTACTAAAGTAATAAAACTATTGATGCCTCCGGAGGAGGCATATTTGAGTTTTAGCGTTGAACTACGCAGTTATTAAACTTTAGAGTCTCTTATATAAGAGACATCTATCAGTTTTAAGTTTCATTACAAGTTATTAAACTCTAGCAGTCCCCGGAGGGGACTTACAACTGAGTTTTAAGCAGCTTAACCGTGTTATACAGAGGGTATAACACAGTATTGAACTGTGCTGGCCTGTAAGAAGGCCTTCAGAGTTGTGTATTACTAAAGTAATACACCTTTGTGTTATACAGAGGTTTAACACAGTACTAGTTTGTCTGAGAGGGACAACTAGTGTTGAAATAAAGCCGTGGTAGCCTATTAGGCGCTTGAAGCGGAACGTATAACTATACTGTCTCTTTAAGATGAGGAGTTAGTTGCAACAAAATAATTATATGGCCTGGTATGTGACGGGTTTAAAAATAGGCTCACAAAACTAACGCTGGCTTAATGAACCAGTGCGAGTAGTGTGTGAACAAAGGGGACAAAGGGCCTCAACTAACACAAACTGAAGGAAGTCATCTGTCCACGGAGGCGAAGGGTGATACACGGAGCCGGCGGCCTACACGACGCTAGGACCGAGGCAGTAATACCGTACGGGCCCGAGGAACCACCGGGAAGAGACTCGCTATCAGGTTGCTATGAACAAAGCCCCACAGTTCTGCGAAGACCGTGGAGAAAAGAGACTGTAGATTGTGAAACGCTGCGTGCTAAGAATAAGGAGCTGAGGGAGAAGCTAGAAGCTAACCACAGGTTATGTAGCTAGGCTACCGTTAAAAGTTTGATTAGCGTACCAATAAGGGGGTTTAGAAAGCTAACAGTCCTGAGAGCTACTCTTAGTGTCGCTAGCTCACAGTGCTAACAGATCTATTGTCTAGCATAAAGTGCTAGCTGCTAGCTAACTGCCACTGCCACTGTTGAGTGGTGGGGGAGAAAATTAGCATTGTCTTTGTTCACTGACAAGACAGTGCTAAGCTAACCGCCAAATTCTAACACGCCTTGAGAGGAGAAGTAGTTAGGTTTGGTTAATAATCTAATCATAGATGCTTGCTTTAAGCTGATTAGACAAACCTTAAAATAGTATTCATGGTTTAACTAGGCTGTATGAGAGACCAGACACTGCAATATAGCTAAAAATTAGACTAAAGACAGTGATTATGAGGTGATCTTATAATTGGGAGTTAAAGGCCATTGTTTACTGATAAGGGGTGGGGGAGGTTTTCTACCACTAGTGTAATAACATGTTCAACCAGCCTTTATGATAGACTAAAACTGTGAGCAACTAGATGATTAGTTACGATAGCAGTGGATTAAGTCATCATTGTGGGTTAAACGCTATTATTTACTTTGGTAGAGCTAAATAAATCCTGCCAGTATTAATTAACAAAATAACTAAATGTGAATAGACCATTAACAGGCTTCTTGCATAGAATGCTACAGGGTGGGTGCTATTACAGGTTAAACACAGTGTTAATTAATTATTGTTGTTATTAGCTAAAGGCTGAACAACACTACTACTTGCTAAAATAACTGACGATTGCTTTCACAGCCTATTGAATTAAGACTAACTAAAAAGGCCTACCTAAAGTCCTGTAGATGCCAAGAAGGCCAGGTAAAAAAGGGGAATGGAAGTGTTAGCTGAGGTACTAGAGAGGTGTGAAGCAGCTCAAGCAGGTTTTAGGAGAAATGCAGAGTTTATTCTTTGTGGTCTACCAAGCGAAAGGCTGGCATGGGAGCTAAGAGCTGATTTAGATAGATTCCTGGAGGTTGTTACATTTTCTATCGCCATACTGGAAGTTGTTGGCATCGATTCATCTGTGATCTGCAGGATACAGGATGTCTGTTGCCTTGAGTATGACGAGACTATAGAGAAAATCAAGGAGGCAACTTTGACCAGATGGGCAAAAGCCGAAGTGAGTGAAGACCCCCCTGCTGTGAGGGAAAAGCGAGTGACTATCTCCACAGATAAGGGAGCAGCTAAGCCCGTTGTACCTGGAGAGGGGGTTGGAATCACCAGTCCTACAGATGAGCCGGTCGTAAAGGACAGAGCAGCTGGAGGAGGTGAGGATGTCACCAGTCCTACAGATAAGCCGGTCGCTGCAAAGGGGGGTCGGAATGTTACACCTACAG
This sequence comes from Gymnoscopelus microlampas, assembly GCF_963454915.1. Taxonomy (NCBI): domain Eukaryota; kingdom Metazoa; phylum Chordata; class Actinopteri; order Myctophiformes; family Myctophidae; genus Gymnoscopelus; species Gymnoscopelus microlampas. The sequence continues at coordinate 49,424,665 of NC_139940.1, read as the reverse complement.
CCGGATCAACTGGGCCAGCAGTGCTCAGAGTCCCAGATGGCATCACTACTGCACCAGGAGACGACGCTGAGAAGGTTCCAGAGGGAGCCGTGCTAGGAGCCGACATCGCAGATGAGCAGGCGGCCAGCAGAGCAGTCTCGATGGACAACGCGGCGGAGGGAGTGCCATCAGAGGTCGAACCAGGCGTTGCTGTTCCTGCAGACGAAGCTGCGAACGCAGAGACCCCACTCTACGCTGCAGAGGGAGGTGAGAAAGTTACTCCCACTGTGCAAGCGGCTGAACCAGAAGCTGCTACTGCTCCAGAAGACGACGCTGAGAAGGTTCCAGAGGGAGTCAACGTCGCAGAGGAGTCGGCGGCCGAGGAGGGAGTGCCATCGGAGGTCGAACCAGCTCCTGGAGACAAGGCCACGGGTGACGTGGTGGTCGAGGCGGAGGCGTCAATCGTGACAGTCACGGAGGAGGACCCACTCAACGCAGAGGGATACCATCCACCAGAGGCCGCAGGAGAGGCGCCGGCGAGAGCATCAGAGGACGTCGCCACCGAACCATTCAATGCAGAGGGGTGCCAGCCACTGGATGTCGCTACTGGAGAAGCTGCACCAGGAGAGGCACCGTCGGAGGTGTCAGCCACAACAGCTGCCATGGAGGACCGTCCAGAGGGCGCCGCTACGACGGACGTCGACACCAGCCCACTCAAGATGGAGGGGAAGCACACCACTACGCCAGGGCGGAGAGCCATGGCCAGTCAGCCGGGAGGTCCTTTGAAGCCTGCGGCTAACAAAGGTGGCAGGCGACCAGCTGAAAGCGTCCTGGTGGCATCCGAGAAGGGCGGCGTTCGCCCCAAGCCTGCGTGTCACAAAGGTGGCAGGCGACCAGCTAAAAGCAGACTGGTGGCGTTCAAGAAGGGCGGCGTTTGCCCCAAATCCGCGTGTCACAAAGGTGGCAGGCCTGGGAGCAGGCGACAAGCTAAAGGCAGACCAGGGTCTGTCCGAGATCGGGGGCTGGGCGCCAACCCAGCACCCCCAAAACCACTCAGAAGGAAGTCTGAGTGGGTGTGGCCTGGCGTACAGGTCCTTTCAGTTCTTACCGCCAGGATCCAGGCAGAGAGAATGCTTCGTCCTGGTGGGGCTGGAATAATTAGAAAAAAGAAGGTAAAGATAAAAGATAAGCCTTCCTCACCCTCTGCGGAGGGAGCAACCAGCTCTTTCTTGGTAACCGCCAAGAAAAGCCCGCAGATGGGTGCTGCTGGAAAAGCAGTCCCACTGGCGGCTGGTGGTGCCAGCAACATGACACTGGCGAACGAACTGACACTTGCGCTGCCACCCTCAAAGTAAGGGAGCAGTGCGGACGAGGAGCGAAAAGACGCCATGCGAGGTGTCTAAAAAATCGAAATGTCTTATTTGAGCGACTGTTTACATAGGAATTTCGAAATATATTTTGTAAATGAATGTATCATTTCTAGGATTTACAATATTACCACAGAAGAAATAACTTAACGCATAATGAAATGTATTAAGCTACTTGTAACTTCCAAAACGTCCAAAATGCAAACAATGGTTGGAAATTCTTCCGCCCAACAAAATGTATTCTTTACTGATGTTTGACTCATGATCTGAGTAACCAAACCGTTTGATTGATTGTATAAGCATTTTTGTATGTGTGCTTGAGGTTAAAGTTAAAATTTCTTAAGGTGAAATTGTAGATCAACTATTTTAATAATCTTTTAACCCTTTTGCCCAAATTGCAATGTCAGTTACCATGGCAAAATGCCCTAAAATAGGACATTGACTTAGTGGGAGGAGAGAAAAAAGACAAGACACGTGGGTGTCAAACAAATGGGCCTTGGAGGGTTCATGCTTGAATATAGATAATAACTACAATTAAAGTTAATTTGTCCTGGGATTTAGGAAAAATCTCAGGGATAAACTAGTGGAAAAGAATTGTTGCTAAATTAAATTGGTCTTGATTTACTATGAAGTAAAGTCAATTTGAGATCAAATATTAGCCACAATGTCCAAAAAGTATTTCAAACAAATTGAGAACATTAAGTTGAACTGTTAATTGTTTCAAAATATGGGTTTGGAGCCACTGAGAGACAATGTGTGTTGAAAATGTAACCTGTATGAGTATGGGATCAAAGCAGTTTACAGAGAGCCATACTAAATAATTGTTTTACCGAGCCGTTATCTAAAGAGCCAAAAAAGCTCACGAGGAATGTTTTGTGTGTGTCCTGGATCCTAGATCAGACACACAGGTGGCAGGTGTGGAAATAATCTATGATTATGAAAGATAATCGTGGATTATTATTAATGATATAGTAATGTACTTTGTCATCTGTCCTGTGGGAGAATACATGTCCCTTTAAGTTGAGTCTAGCAGGCCAGATTAGACCCCCTGGTGAGGTAGCTGCTTCAAAGGGCCCCTCGCATACCAAGCGGGGGAAGGTTGTGAGATAAGAGCCTTTGGATGACTGAGCAGGGCCAGAGCTAGCCGGCCCTTGTGTGATGTGTAACAAGAGACAGGACCAAGCGCAAAGCCTTGTGGGTAACCAGAACTTCCTGTTGCTTAAAGATCTGCCCTAAAGGCGGACCTTATGTGTGGTTGATATAATAGGCTGCCTGAGCACAGGATTTTAGATTCAGAAGGAACAGTGCCGTGGGTTACCTGAAATATGGGTTTTAAGTAACTTACCGAGATCCTACAAGAGAGTGAGAGACCAATAGTGAGTAACATTGTAATTTTGTACTTGTGATGTGTACGTCTGATGTGAAGTCATATCCTTAATACTCTGTGTGTTATGTGCTTATTCTCTCTCTCAGGTTTTATTACCTAACCACTAACTACCGGTGAGATTATGTTTGTAATGTTTGTATAGTAAATAAAAAACCATCAAAGACACCAGGTATGAGTAATGTGCTTACAACTCTCTCCACTCTTCTTGAACCCTTTCAATGGGTCTAGCGATTGTAGCTTAGCTGCATCAAACGCAGAAAGTGCGATTTGCTACAAAATTGAACAACCTACGTGTCAGTTATCTGTATGAAAGGACTGCACATAGACACATTTCTAAACCCTAGGGATTTTTTTCACTTGAGAGAGCATATAGCATTCCTTGTGAACTACAAGGACCCGAGTTTGAATCTGACTCCCGTTCTTGTCTCTCATGTCTCTCCTCTATGCCCTTGGCTTCCTGTCTCTCTACACTCTCCTATCTAAGAAATATAGCAAACTAGCAAAAGTGCTCCTCGGAACACAGGTCTCCGCCAGGTCTGGTAGGTTAGTGTGGGCCAGCAATGTTCAGAATTCGCCAATCAGGCTGGAATGTGAAAAATCAGGCGGATCGGACGGATCCGTCTTGATCTAAAGAGATCATTTGTACTGATTTGTGTGATGTTTGGACAACATTTGTAGGAGTGATATAAACTCTATATAAAGACTATAAAGAAACGGGCCTCCTGGTGGCGCTATAATAGGGCAATGTTGAAAGGGTGGCATTTGTGGCCTCAACATAGTGCAAATGTGCGTGCAAAGTTTCACCACAATCGGACGCTGCGTTCATGATTTGCAACATTTTGTTGCAAACTTTAGATGTCAATCTTAGCTAATGTGGATGGAATATGACAAATCTAACAGATCCGTCTTGATCACATGACTATAGAGATCATGTCCTCTGATTTGCGTGAAATTTAGATCAAATCTGAAGGAGTATTATCGTAAAATGTGTTTTATATAAGTCGGCCTCCTGGAGGCGCTATAAAAGGCAGATGTGAAAAATGCAGGGCAAAGGTTTTTCCTTGGCCTCTAGGGAGTGCATACAAAGTTTTACACAGATCGGTGCAGTTATAGGTAAAAACACGAATCGGCCTGTTATAGCGCCACCATGAGGCTGATTTGAAAATGTTCAACTGCCATTTCTTCCTCGGCCTAGTGAGAATGTGCGTGCAAAATGTCACGGAAATTGCATGCTGTGTTCATGATTTGCAACATTTTGTTCAAAACGGGGCACTCCTGCAAACTTTAGATGTCAATCTTAGCCAATCAGGATGGAATATGAAAAATATAACAGATCCATTTGATCACATGACTATGGAGATCATGTCTTCAGATTTGCGTGAAATTTAGATAAAATCTGAAAGAGTAACATCATAAAATGTGTTTAATATAAGTCGGCCTCCTGGTGACGCTATAAAAGGCAGATGTGAAAAATGCAGGGAAAAGGTTTGTCCTTGGCCTCTAGGGAGTGCACATACAAAAGTTTTACACAGATTGGTGCAGTTATAGGTAAAAACACGAATTGGCCTTTTATAGTGCCATCATGGCAGATTTGAAAATGTTCAAGTGGGATTTCTTCCTCGGCCTAGTGAGAATGTGTGTGCAAAATTTCACGGAAATTACATGCTGTGTTCATGATTTGAGGCATTTTGTTCAAAACGGAGCACTCCTGCAAACTTTGGATGTCATTTTTTGGCAATCAAGATGGAATATGAGATACCCGTTTCGTTTAATGACTATTAGATACTGTGTACCGATTTGCGTGACGTTTGGACAAAATCTGTAGGAGTACTGTCAAAAAATGTGTTTTGCAAAAAGCTGCCTCCTGGTGGCGCTATAACAGGCCCATGTGAAACATTTGGGGCAGAGGTTCTAAATTGGCATCCAGGGAGTGTGTGTGCACAGTTTCACTGCGATCAAGCCAACGGTGACAGAGATTAGCTGTCCACAGACGGACGGACAGACAGACAGACAGACGGACGGACGGGGTGCAAAACATACTCTCTCGCCATGCCTTACGGCCTGGCGGAGACAATAAATATCACAGAAAAATAAACGTGCCTGGTAAAAACACCTGAAAGGAACACTGTGCCCTCTTCATAGTATTTTCCTATGCCTGTCTGTATTGAATAAAGTCCAGACAGACAAACACATTCCTGTCTACCAGCTGTTCTGACAGACTTGTTTCTGAGGTGACTGAGTTAGCCCGCCATGCTATGCTCTCCCTCTGATGGGATTAGCTTCAGAAGGCTAGGCTGAGGAAAACAACCCTTCATTACTTCTCCATAAGGTCAAATCAGCGCAAATGGCTGTGTTACATCATGCTTAAATGAGTCAGCGACAATTAGCCTTCTATAATTGTGGAGGTTTTTTTTACGCCGATATGAGGGATAAATGTCATGGTTCATCAAATGAACAGTGTCTGATACCTCTCTGTGTTTAGATGACACCCTCTCTCTCCTAGGGTCTTTATTATTCAAACTGGTCTGGGTCCACATCCTTTTCTAAAGGACAGGGAATGGCTTCACTTAGAGAGTTGTTGCAAAGGCTCCAGGGATTGTGTTACCTCACCAAAGGTAATATGGTGAGGTAATATGAATACAAAAAAAGAGGAAAGTAGGAAAATGTTCGTCCCATGAGTCTTTGTGTCTCCTGCCAAACCCAGGATATCCATTTCATAAACAGCATATTCCTGCAGCAGCGGAGGGCCTCCGTCGACAAGGCTCCCCAAGGGTATCTGCCTTTTAGTTCTGCCTTTCAGCTCGTTCACTCAGCTAATGAGAACATTAATTGCATTCCACCAAAATACATCTAAAAAATAGTGTGCCTGCACACTCTGGGTGAAAGACGTTGTTCCAGAGGTGATGGTGTAAGGCAAACACTTCTGAGTATCACTGAAATGCCTCAGGGAGGAAGTACAGTGAGATATTACCATGCACTAATTAGGTGGAAACAAATTATGTAAGGTGGTGCAAGATGGTAGACGACGCCATGTGGCGTGCAAAAACATCTATCTGGCAGTCAGTGGCGTTCCCAGGAATAATATTTAGGGAGGCGAGATCTTACTTGGGCAGGCGACTGCCTGCCCTGCCTCTACAGTGGGTACGCCACTGCTGGCAGGAGATTATCAGAGGTGTAGCTGAATGGGGAGAGAGGATGTCTGGGAATCAGATTCTCCCCGGTCTATGTGTCCAAGAGACACTTAACCCTAACTACTCCCCGTTAGGATGGGTTGAATGCAGAGGACACATTTCCTGTATGTGCAAATGTCCTGTGACAAAACTAACCCTTCTCTCCTCTCCCCAGACATCTCTGCATCAACAGGTTTCCATTGTCAGCGGTTTTGTGGTCACATGACACCAGCGCTAAGCAGAGTAAAAGCCATATTAAACATCATTCTGCTGCTAATGCCTTTTCTCCTGTCCCCTGTGATCAGCCTACTTCCAGTCATAATCCCAGCCTAAGCTGGCTCTTAATTAGCCCAGCTGACCCAACAGACAAAGGACAAGTCACAGACCTCAGGGCAGTCGGTCCTCGGCTGAAGCTCTGTGTTCTACGGAGCTCTCTAGAGACAGAGGAGCTCCTGCATCCTAGGTCTGCTTCTGATCTCTGCAGTGTAATGCATTTATCAGCAAAGACATACAGTAGGTCATAAGCATGACATACATTTTTATATTAGCCCTTTTGCATGGTGGAAAAACAACACCAAAAAGCCATAATTCACGTTGCTTTGATTTAATTTATGGAGATTTGTGAATATTTACATAGAGGAGGGTGGGAGTAATCACACACACACACACGTGCGTACACACAAACACACAAATTCATACCCATACCGTTTTTTTCTCAGTGGGAAGAGGAGCAGATTATTTTAAAACATCCATCTGCTGAAAAATGTTAAAGACTCTTTAAGTCGATAAATTGTGGTGGTGATGGATGTATACGTCTGCCATGGGCATGAATTACTGTACTAATCCATATAAGAGCATTATGAGGCTTTGGGTTGTACCTGTTATTGAGGTGCACAATAACAGTGCAGCATTACCGATCGCAAGATAAATGACCCAGACTGTCTTCCTTCCTGAGCAGTGCTGCAAGCTCGCTTTAATGTAATAGGCAACATCGAAGCACCTTGAAACTGTAATAAAAATGTATAAATAAGTTAGTGAGTTGAGACAATAACTACAATGTTTGATCAATTCTGGCTGGAGACCTGCGTTGAATGCATGTCATCTCTTCTCACTGCTGTTGCTTTATTTTCTCTCTTCACTATCCTGTCAAAATAAAGTCAAAATGCTACAAATAATCAAAATAATAAAAATAAAACAAAGCCTGCTTTTTTATGACGCATCAATTGTGTATGAGGGACAAAAAGGATGAGTGGATATGGTGACAGTAGGATGAAGACATGACACATAACACTCCGTCCCTGCGTGTGTCTTTGTTTCCTCAGTGTGATCACTAATGAAACAGAGGCGTGTCAAAGTGAAGGGAGTTGTGACAGGAGGTCATGTATGATCAGGTGGAAGTAGAACAATAATCCTGCTCTGACTAGGCCTCTCTGTGTTGGAGAAATCAATAGGCACTGCCTTTGTTCCATCTCACTTCAACACCTGAATCACAACAAAGCTGCTGAGGAGCCTTCAGCTGCCCAACTCTCTAACATTATCACACAAAAGCAGGGCCGCATTAAGACCCCTCAGGGCCGTGGAACACCACAAAATCAAAGGCCCCCCCAGTCGCGTAATTTCACGCACATGCGCACGTGCATGCGCGCGAAATTTTTCGGGTCTAATTCGGGTCTAATTCGGTTCTATTTAACCAATATAAATCAACATTTTTTCTTTAAATACACAAAAATTAAATACACAATTCTCACAGGGCCCTGCAGGCTGCGGGCCGTGGAACGCCAGTTCCACTAAGTTCCGCGGTTAATGTGGCTCTGCACAAAAGATCCTCATGTCAAACAATACTTCACTCATTCAGGAGACAGTGCATTATCACATGACATCCTATACCACTGTTTTCAACCAGTGTCCCAGTTATCCATGGCATAATTTCCATGGTCCATGGAAACTATATTTTACAAATTACACTGGTGGTCCTTGAATATTGTTATAAATATGCTAGTGGTCCAGAGCACCAACAAGTTGGAGAACCACTGTACCACTATAACCTTCCATTCACTGCATTTTATATTTACATTTTAATAAGATACTGACACAGAGCCACTGCAGCTTAATGCTGCGTAAGGCTCTGGATCTGGATCTTTAAATACAATAAGAAATTATCTAACCTCTAACAAACTCAAAACAAAATTATTTCATACTACATAATATAAAAGTTTTACTACAGGAACCATTATCACACTTTTTAAACAATGCAATAAAGTCTTACTGTTTAGGGTGGGATAGCTAAAACTAAAAGCACACAGTGTCCTTGACAATTAACATCCTTGATAACAAACACTTTAATGTCCTCCTGATGATCAGTGAAACAGACACAGTTCTCAACTGTGCTTTATGATTGTTGGAATGTACCACAATGCACTGCACCATAATCTCTTCCAAGTTGTCATACACATAAAGGATGTTACATTCTCTCTCATTCATTGTTGTTCTGATCTGGTGTCGTACAATAAAGCACAGTGGATGAGGAGAAAATGTCACCATGGTCTGTGGGATCAGTCCACTGTCTTCCAGACCCACTTTCTGCAGGCTGGAGGAGCTAGAGAGACTGAAACGCCTGCATCTCATGTCCCTGTGTTTCCTTTGTTGGACCATACAGCTGTGCGCATGTAGTTTAGGCTAAAACGAGAGCCAAGCAGCCCTGGCTCTCATCTGCGGTTATTCTCGTATAACAGATGCTTTTATGTTGCATAATAACTATAATGGTACTGTCATTTCACACCTGTCCATCAATGGTATAAGGACTTCTACTTTTACTTTTTTTTTACTTTCACCTATCCAATGATTTAAGGACCTGAAAAACTATAACATAATATGAATATGGACAGCTGGGATGTGTGTGTGTGTGTGTGTGTGTGTGTGTGTGTGTGTGTGTGTGTGTGTGTCAGGTGCTTTGGCTGCTGCTGTAAAGTGGGAGGAAGTGACAGGTGAGGTCAAGCCCCTGCCTGTAAATGTGTCTCTCTTTCTGTGTGTTTCAGGGGACTGGTGGGAGTCACAGCGGCCCTGCAGAAAAAGCCTTAAAAAGGAACCACACTATGCTGAAAAAAAAATAAAAAAAATAAAAATAAACAAGGATGAGTGATTACACACACTCTCTCTCTCTCTCACACACACACGCACGCGCGTACGTACGTACATACACTATATTGCGTGCTAAGTTGTCTATAGCACAGGACATTCATAGTGAGCAATAGTGATACAGAAGAAAAATAAAGCGGACATTATTGGCACCACCGGCTAAATAACATAATGTAAAATAAGAGAAGCTCTTTGAAAAACAGCATGCTGCAAGAAAACTCTACAAAGAATCTGCACTTGAGGAGATGAAAGAAAGAAAGAGTCTCAGCCAATGCATTGTGTAGACGATAATTCAATCAAGTATTGAATGAGGACAAACTAAGGTACAAGTACTTAGCCGATGACGATGAGATTGGATTAACATTGACCACAACAAGCATGTTGATTAAAAGTTGTTGTCCGGGGTGCTCCATTGGCTGACCTCGTAATCGAAATATCCCCGGTTCGATTCCCTCTGGAGACATGTGTTGCAATGTTGTTCCCTCTCTCTGAAGCTCAGAGTCCTCTCTCTCTACTGTCCTGTCCAAATAAAGCAAAAAACTGATCTGATGAATCTCACCATGCTTATTCCCCACTTTGAATAATATTTCACGCTCACTTAACTCTTTTCTAAACACGGAAATTAGTTATCTGACTCCCCACTTGTTGGACCAATGGCTGGTCTGGCCCCTCTATAAAGCACTTACAATGAAAAAGACCTTACCAAGATAATATGTGTCACAGATAATTATCTCCCCTGGTCTGCCCAGCTCCCTCCCTCAGAATGGTTCCTTTCAGAACTCTTTGTTAGCCTGTACAGAATGAGCCAGTGGACTGAACGCACACACACACACACACACACACACACACACACACACACACACACACACACACACACACACACACACACACACACACACACACACACACACACACACACACACACACACACACACACACACACACACACAGTCTTCAGAGCCAGAGAGCCTGCTCTCTCTCTGCAAGCACTTTCCTTTACCTTTCTGAAGAGCAAGCTGCAGATCTCTGCAAGCCTCCGATACAGTGCACACCCTATAAAGACATGTAGGGAGATGGAGAAACATAGGCTCTGTGCATAACTGGCAAACCCATTTCCAGTTAATTTCCCTATTCACCTTATTCCTGGCCTTCTCCAGGGCGCCGCCATTCCCTCCAACAGGGGGCGCCATTGAGTTTTTCTCTGTGTGCTGCTTCATTCAATATCTTCTCACTTCCGGCCCGCAGCCCCAGCCCCCCAGCCGGGCAAGTCCAGAGGCAGGTGGCATTAATGCACCTTAATGAGATGGTTGCCAACCGCCTTTAAAAACAAGGAAGAAGGCATATACAGTCTACGACAGTGTTTTGCCACGCACACAAGCGTAAGTGCGTGGCAAAAAACGTCTTCTTTTTGGGGTTTTATGGTGGTTGGCATTCGTGCACGTTGTATCAACGTCATCTACTGATATGTGTTATGCAAGTACACCGGAAACCCACTGATGTTTCACACTCAGATTGGATATGGGACTCCCCACCTCCCCTACCTCCTGGTGGACTGATGAGACTAATAAGTCAACTGAAATAAGTATTGCAATGGACACATATCACCCTGCAATGCATTAATAAAGACAAGCAGGCACACATGCAGGTATGATTAGTTTCAGTGCAGTCTAAGACAGGGGTCTTCAACATTTTCAGGCCAAGGACCCCCTAGCTGAGAGAGAGATGAAGCAGGAAAAAAATTGTTTCAGATAAACGTTCGCTGCTCTTTTTTCCCTCTACACCTATAACTCTTTGCCAAAAATTGCCGATCGTTGTGAGCTTGTAGATCTGCTATTTCCTCAGAAAAGGGATGCTAGGGTTCAAGGGCTTAATGTAAAAAAAATAATCATATCACACAAAGAGTTGGCGGACACCCACTAGTAACTCTGAGGACCCAAAGGAGTCCTGGACCCCCTGTTGAAGACCCCTGGTTTAAGAACATGCGTTGCCTTCTCAGTCTAGTGAGATTTCTTGAGCTGCAAACCAAATGGAGATTGTGCCACAGGAAAACTAAACTGACCACACAGACACACAGCAGAAGAAGCCCCTCTCTGGCCACAGACGTGCCCATGATAATGAGGAGCACAAATCACCAGGCCTTGGCGCCGACAGAATTCCTTAAACCCACAGATGGATATGTTTCATTTTCCAAGCTTGTGAGATGACTAAGCCAGTCAGGGGGGGGGGGTGCTGGCTCTTCTCCATGTAGGCCCACATTACCATAGATCAGAGTGAGTGGAGAGAGTGAGGAGACAGGCCACAGAGCAGAGAGCACTCCTCTCATAAGCTCCATGCTTAATCACACAAACGCTGGGAAGGAGAATGGACGGCGCCCAAACAAAGTCCGCCGTGACCTCGGCTGAAAAAAAAAAACTCCCAGCGATCCGTCTGGCTGAGCCCCTTTCTCCTTCTTCTCTCTCTGTTCCTCTTTCTCTCATTCACTCTATGATCTCCCTCCATCCACAATATTTCTCCTGTTTTACTACCCACAGCAGACTACTGACACGCACCCTGCTGGTATAAATATTAACTCCTCTGTGGCTTTGATGAGCCACTTAATGGGTTCAAGAGGATTCTTTTAATCAATTATGATAACAATTGTACTTTTATCAAAGTAACAGATTTGTCTTCTCTTGATTTTTGCAGGTCATTCATGCTGCGTTCTCCTTTTGATCTCCTGGGTTTCCTCCACTGGCTTTGTGCATGAATCCATGCACGCATGCATGGATCATCTGTTGCCTGTAATTATGTTGCACACATCTGCTTTGTCTGTGTGCGTGCGTGGGCGTAATTTCATTTGCCCATGTTGCTGCTGAAAGGTATACAATCTAGACGCATGCACTCATCTTGATACAAGCGTTAGCTTACTTAACATTGAAACGAGGACAGGGATATGGTGTCTTAACTTTAAATGGAAATGGGAAATGAGATAGCCTTTGTGACAGAGAAGGACAATTGGTCCAGATCACACCACGCTGACAACAGCATTCCACGGTAAGAGCGAGGACAGTCAGTGACTATTCATCCTGTTCCTCTCAGACACAACAGAACAGTGGACGTTAAACCATGAAATATCACACAGAGATAGCAGATAGCCCACCCCAGGAAACAGTGGTCTTTCATGTCCTTGACACTTCAACACTCGCTGCACAAATGGGATACTACCCCCCCACCCCATCAACCACACCGTAAGGTCACATCCAGGCAGTCAGCCACACCACATATTTCATTTCCTCCATCAACTTTTATTTCCTCTGGGCCAATAGGTCACCGCCAAGGCTGAAGCACATGAAACGTATGGCAAATATGGATTTGATCTGCAGAACTCAGGTACAGACATGCCCCAGCTACCTACGACCGTGGAGACTGGGGTTCAAGTCCTCCACGTCTCCTTGGCCAGGCCCTACAACAAACACAATTGGCCATGTTTGCGGGTGGCAAGGGTGTTGCGAGGGTGACACTGCACTAGCAACTACAATAGGTTGGTCAGGGTGCCTGTTCAGCCGGAAGCAGAACTGGGAGGAATAGTGTGGTTCCTCTATGCGTTATGCGTTACGTCCTCCTGGTGAAACTCCTCACTGTCAGGTGAAGAGAAGCATCTGCCGACTTCATGTGTATCTACTCTACACCCTCCCCAAGACCAACCAGTAGGGAACAGCTGTGACAGGGACTATACACATGGGGGGGAATTAATTGAAAAATAAATATATAGAAATACCCAGTTGAACAGAACTACACAATCAGAGCAGCAGAGGAGAATGGAAGTGGAGCTGGATGATGGGAACCAAGGCCGTGTTGCCTTAATATATTATAGCAAGTTCTCTTGATATAATCAATGATGTAATAAGTCCTCTTGATATAATAAATGATGGCACAGGTCCTCTTGCTACTGTATCACTCCAGTTCTTAGATAGACTTGTTCCCTGTCTGTCAAGGACATTATTTCAAAATACTACAATTGGCTTATAAAGCATTGAATGGTTTAGGACTAAAATACATTTCTGATCTAGTGATCTTGTACTACATCATGAACCATATGCACCCCATGTCTGGAACAAACTCCCAGCCAATTGGAGGTCTGCTATAACTCTGTTATTTTAAATAAAATATAAAGATAAAGAACATTCTGTTTGCATCTGCCTGTGCTGTCATTTCTTCTGCATTGTCATTTTATAATTTTTTGTTGCACTCTCTTAATTGTGTGACGTTTTAATGTAATGTAAAGCATTTTGAATTGCTTTGTTTCTTATGTGCTATACAAATAAACTTGTCTTGCTTCTATAATAAGTGATGTAAGCAGTGAGACACATGATGACATCACCAGGTTGAAGAGAATCAGCCACACTGAACAGAATAGAAACCACACATCAGCAAACACAACTATTATTGGCTAATGGGAATGTAATAGTGCAGACGGTGCAGTTCACAACAACCCAGTTAACAAACAAAACAGGCAACAGCGTGTCAATTTATGTTGACGGTACCTGACAGATCTGTGGTGAAGCGATGCCGTGCCAATGAGCTCTTTTAATTACCAGTGTGAGATTTAATCCTTTCCATGTTTCAGTCCATTCCTCTTAATGATCTGCTTGGCTCACCTCTTGACAATACACTCACAGCTCCAATGACTTTGTTGTGTTTTTCACAATGTGTTGATGCATCACTGAACTCTGAGTAAGCCTGTACATGAGAACTAACAGCAAGAGCTGCATGTGGAGATTTATAAACAAGAACCATGAAATACTGACACACATCAGCCTGGATTGTGCTTGAACACCCTTCGTAACGAAAGTGAAATAGATCGATAAAAATACCACACACACATACATATACATATATATATATATGTGTGTGTGTGTGTGTGTGTGTGTGTGTGTGTGTGTGTGTGTGTGTGTGTGTGTGTGTGTGTGTGTGTGTGTGTGTGTGTGGTCTTTTTATCAATCTATTTCGCCGTGCTCTTGAGAACCTACGACGATGGTGTTTCCCGAAGCCAGTTCAGATAGCACGTAGCGCACAACCAGCTGCTACTAATGAGGGTAGAGCGTAGGTTTGGCCGTGTCCCAGCTGTGTAGGAGGCTCTTACACAAGCTGCGTAGGCTACGCACAACCTAAAATTGCTCTACGGCTCTACGTGCTTGCTAAGGTACGGCGCAGCCTGTGTGGACGCACGCAAGACCCTTCATAAGGACCGCATGCAGTCCCTACGCAGCATCTCTTTGGGAAACCCGGTCATTATCAACAAAATCTAGCTTCAAAGACAATGGTGAAGACACATTATGCCTTTAGAAATAAGGGCTAAAATCAATGCCATCTATTCCTGCTAAAGTCATCAGCGGTTACATGATATCTTCACCAGTTGGCAAATATCACAGTAAATACATTTTCTAAATCCATATCAATACAATCCTTCCTTTGATGGAAAACAAACTGAACTGAGCAGCAACATGAGCAAGATTCTCTTTGGCTTTTACCAATGATATGTTTAGAATCCATTCTTCTTAAATGTCATATCAACATGAAATTATTTATGGATAACCATGAATTAACATTATTCCAATGCTTCTGTTCTGACAACAGGTTAATACTGTATTGGCATATTACAATGGACACATTACAAGGCACTACTGGAGAGGATTAACTAACTATATCAAAACAAGAATAAACATTTCTCAATGCAAAAAGTACAATCACACATTAAACAATACAATGGGAGCTTTTAACACTAAAGGGAGCAGCAAAAATACTGTAAGTGAAACACTACAGGACACATTTTTTGAGCAGCAGTAATGGCTGCCATGAATCTGACTGCATAGGCCCAGATTTCACTACACACAACAAACTACTACAACATCACAACATTTCTGGTATATACCCAAGACAAGCTTTGTTTTACATTACAAAGTGCTCATATTGAACATGTTACATGTTCTAATGTTTCATTTACCTGAAAAAAGAGGGAAAACGGTAGAGCCAGTTTTGGTGTTCTATCTCTCTTCCTTGTGCATCTGAAGAAAGAAGTCACCTGACCACCTAAAACTACCTGTCTCACAGGTGGATTTGCCACCTTGTGGCGAAAGGTGGGATAGGTCTGTTCCTAAAATATAAGTTCCCTGCTCATTCTAATACACCTTGAGGCTCTTAAAAATACAAAAAACATTCTTATTAAAACAAAAGTGTGACTATACATTTGTGTATGTCACACACGATTTTGGGTATTGGAATTCAGCTATAGACAACACCAGGACACAGACAGAGACTGTGACAATGAGAGGTGAACCTTCTGATTACCAGATGTCTTCTCTACCCTCTATGGCCTCCCAGAACATTGTGTACATGTATGTCAGTTTGTGAGATGGATTTGTGGAATGGAATGGAATTTAGAGGTGAAACTAAAAGCGCTACACCTGCACCACATGCTCTGTAAGTCATTCTAAAATGACAGGCAAGCCTGACAGGGCTCTTGTGTTCAGAGTCAGTGGGTCTGATGTGATGCTGCCCATTCTCATCACTTGATGAAGGCCAGACAGGAAGTCCAGTTCCAGGTCCAGCTGCACATGGGTGCAGATCTCTGAGCTTGTGTGGCGCTTGCCAGGAATTATTGTGTTGAATGCTGGGCTGTAGTCCACAAACAGCATTCACAACAGTTAATCAGCCCAAGTTGAGAGAGGGTAGTGAGAAGAGCCATGGCAATTTCAATGTCAGTACATCTGTTTTGATGATATGCAAATTGCCAGGGGTTCAGCTTGGTGGGCAGCACTGAACAGATGAAGTACCTCACCAACCTCTCAAAGCATTTACTGACAATTGAGCAAAGGGCAATAGGTCACCTGTTCTTCAGAAATGCTACATTGTAGTACTTGGGGACAGGCACAATGGTGGACATCATGAAATCCCAAGAGCAACAGCCTGGGAGAGGTACAGGTTGAAAATATCCAGAAGTGCTCCTGCCAGCTGGTCCACACATGCTCTGAGGATGAGGCCCAGGATGCCTTATATGGATGTTCACCTGCTCTGTGCACATCATTCTCCGAGATGTCTGATGTTTGCAGTGAGCCACAGAGGTTCCTGCTAAATGTTCTTCTATAGCAGAAGAAGGAACACTGCCAAAGTCAAGTGATTCGTTTGTCCTTATATCCAGATTTCAAGCTAACATTGCATCAGTATAAATTAGGCATTAATAACAACCATGACTACAGAGAACCACATAGGTCTGTAAACATGCTAAATGTTTTACTTCTAGCAGAAGAAGGAACACTGGTCAAGGTCAAGTATTTTGTATCTTATCTCCAGATATCAGGGGTTGGTGTGACATGAAATGCGACTCACTGCTGTGAGCAGCATATTTCTCTTTCAACTTTAATTCATTTTCCAGTACAGAGGCCTCCAATACCCTGTGTTGTATGTGTCAAAGATGAGCCTTATCTTTCCATTATCGAAAATAGATTAATTCTGAGTGAATCGTGAATGTTGTTTTTGTGTGTGTGTGTGTGTGTGTGTGTGTGTGTGTGTGTGTGTGTGTGTGTGTGTGTGTGTGTGTGTGTGTGTGTGAATCCTGTGAGTGGTGTGTGACAGAATACTGCATCCAAAGCAGAAGTGAGAGAAACATCTATAGAAACCTGTCATTGTCAATCGTAACGTGTCTGGGGGTGGGGGTTGTGTTTACCTGCCATGGGAGCCAGCTGTCCTCCTGGAGGGTCAGCAGTCAGACATGAGGGGCTGGGCTGCACTGCGGCGCCCCCTGGAGGGAGACAAGAGCTGTTGATCCAACAGCCCAACAAGACAATGCTGCGACAGGTGTTGGAGCAAACAGTGTCATGCTGGTAGAAATCTATCAGTGCTTTAACCACGCACGCACGCACGCACGCACGCACGCACGCACGCACGCACGCACGCACGCGCACACACACACACGCACACACACACACACACACACACACACGAAAAAGGGACATACTGAGTAAGTATATTGATTCACAGTTCTACCAAGAGCAAGTGGCAACATGAGAAGGCAGAGAGAGAGATGCAGGGGCGCCGATTTATGTCTGCGCTATTGGGTGCGCAACGTGCGCGGCTAGTGCGTGTGCGTTAATTTGGTTAATCTGGTACAAAAAATGTACTCCATGAAGTGAAGATGTCAGAGGTTTTTTCTTTTTCTTTTTTTGTGATGAGTCTCTGATGGGTGCTCGTCAGTGCTCGTCATTTCCCATGGGTGCTTTAGCCCCAAGGCACCCACAGTATCGGAGCCCTTGGAGAGATGAGTCTAAGTGGTTTGCTTTGCCTGCATGTTATTTGATCCTCCTGCCAAAATGACACTGTTTACCCACAGTCTCTGGAATGTTTTGGCAGGGTGTCTTTCAATATGCAATGACATTGACAGCTGTCACCCAGACAGTGATCAGTGGTGATAATGAGGTGTTTGTTTTATTTCTCTACATGAGCATGACCCCTCCCAGAGGGGTTCAGCTTGGTGGGCAGCACTGAACAGATGAAGTACCTCACCAACCTCTCAAAGCATTTACTGACAATTGAGCAAAGGGCAATAGGTCACCTGTTCTTCAGAAATGCTACATTGTAGTACTTGGGGACAGGCACAATGGTGGACATCATGAAATCCCAAGAGCAACAGCCTGGGAGAGGTACAGGTTGAAAATATCCAGAAGTGCTCCTGCCAGCTGGTCCACACATGCTCTGAGGATGAGGCCCAGGATGCCTTATATGGATGTTCACCTGCTCTGTGCACATCATTCTCCGAGATGTCTGATGTTTGCAGTGAGCCACAGAGGTTCCTGCTAAATGTTCTTCTATAGCAGAAGAAGGAACACTGCCAAAGTCAAGTGATTCGTTTGTCCTTATATCCAGATTTCAAGCTAACATTGCATCAGTATAAATTAGGCATTAATAACAACCATGACTACAGAGAACCACATAGGTCTGTAAACATGCTAAATGTTTTACTTCTAGCAGAAGAAGGAACACTGGTCAAGGTCAAGTATTTTGTATCTTATCTCCAGATATCAGGGGTTGGTGTGACATGAAATGCGACTCACTGCTGTGAGCAGCATATTTCTCTTTCAACTTTAATTCATTTTCCAGTACAGAGGCCTCCAATACCCTGTGTTGTATGTGTCAAAGATGAGCCTTATCTTTCCATTATCGAAAATAGATTAATTCTGAGTGAATCGTGAATGTTGTTTTTGTGTGTGTGTGTGTGTGTGTGTGTGTGTGTGTGTGTGTGTGTGTGTGTGTGTGTGTGTGTGTGTGTGAATCCTGTGAGTGGTGTGTGACAGAATACTGCATCCAAAGCAGAAGTGAGAGAAACATCTATAGAAACCTGTCATTGTCAATCGTAACGTGTCTGGGGGTGGGGGTTGTGTTTACCTGCCATGGGAGCCAGCTGTCCTCCTGGAGGGTCAGCAGTCAGACATGAGGGGCTGGGCTGCACTGCGGCGCCCCCTGGAGGGAGACAAGAGCTGTTGATCCAACAGCCCAACAAGACAATGCTGCGACAGGTGTTGGAGCAAACAGTGTCATGCTGGTAGAAATCTATCAGTGCTTTAACCACGCACGCACGCACGCACGCACGCACGCACGCACGCACGCACGCACGCACGCACGCACGCACGCACGCACACACGCACGCGCACACACACACACGCACACACACACACACACACACACACACACGAAAAAGGGACATACTGAGTAAGTATATTGATTCACAGTTCTACCAAGAGCAAGTGGCAACATGAAAAGGCAGAGAGAGAGATGCAGGGGCGCCGATTTATGTCTGCGCTATTGGGTGCGCAACGTGCGCGGCTAGTGCGTGTGCGTTAATTTGGTTAATCTGGTACAAAAAATGTACTCCATGAAGTGAAGATGTCAGAGGTTTTTTCTTTTTCTTTTTTTGTGATGAGTCTCTGATGGGTGCTCGTCAGTGCTCGTCATTTCCCATGGGTGCTTTAGCCCCAAGGCACCCACAGTATCGGAGCCCTTGGAGAGATGAGTCTAAGTGGTTTGCTTTGCCTGCATGTTATTTGATCCTCCTGCCAAAATGACACTGTTTACC
Organism: Gymnoscopelus microlampas; assembly: GCF_963454915.1. NCBI lineage: Eukaryota > Metazoa > Chordata > Actinopteri > Myctophiformes > Myctophidae > Gymnoscopelus > Gymnoscopelus microlampas. Next base: position 49,405,522 of record NC_139940.1, on the reverse strand, counting down.
CACAGTCTCTGGAATGTTTTGGCAGGGTGTCTTTCAATATGCAATGACATTGACAGCTGTCACCCAGACAGTGATCAGTGGTGATAATGAGGTGTTTGTTTTATTTCTCTACATGAGCATGACCCCTCCCAGACGGATGGCCCTCTTCCAGTCCTTGAGAGTGGCTTTCCCTGTCAGGTGAACAAACTGCTTGGGGCTGATAAGCTGCTCATTGAACTGTGGAGGAAGAATAGAGAAGCACATGGAGAAATAGTGCAGTGGAGAAGCTAGGCTCTGTTCCAGATAAACTCTAACAGCTCTGGTGAATCCACAGTCAACAGTGTGGAGATGAATGTGAATGGCTTCAATGTAAGGATAATCACCTGGTTGGGTGAGAGAGGTTTATAGTCTTGCTGCAGAGATATTATGAATGTGCAACTGGGTCTCTGAATAAATGGGTTTATTGCCAATGAATATATGAATGAATACCTGTCTATTCCCAGTAAATATGGATGGAATTAGGAATGTCCTGGACTAAAGCAATTCTTAGATGATTAATAGTCATGGGAATGTCTTGACCAATCGAAAGGTCTTCAACAGGGCGTCTGTGATCACTAGGGGGTCTGCAGAGGTACTGCAGGGGGTTGCAAGATTATTGTTTCATAGATGTATTTATTTTCAAAAAAAATAATATAATATGTCTACTGTATATATATTTAATTTACCCATTAATCCTGGTTCAAACTAACCTGACTCATTACATTACATTACATTACAGTCATTTAGCTTTTATCCAAAGCGACTTACAATAAGTGTATTCAACATAGGTAGGGAACGAAAACTACTAATCACCAGAAGTCTTAAGTGCATTTCCTGCAAAAAACAAGCAACCAAGAGTATACCTAGCGCTAAGGTAAAAGTGCAATATATCAGCTACCTACTTTCTTAAACAGATGAGACAAAATAGCAAAATCAAATGAGCACGAGCTCAGACAAATAAGTGTATCGACTAAACAAGATCCAATAAAACAATACAAAACTAAAACAAGAGTTCGTACAACTAGTTAACAACAAGTAGGCCAGGCAAAGAGGAAGGGTAGTGTTTCCTGAAGAGGTGGGTTTTCAGCCTGCGGCGAAAGATGGGCAGTGACTCTGCTGTCCTGACTTCAGTGGGAAGTTCATTCCACCACTGTGGGGCCAGAACAGAAAAAAGTTGTGACCGTGTCGATCGACCAGAAGGACCCCTGAGTGACGAGGCAATCAGTCGCCCCGAGGTGGCAGACCGAAGTGGTCGGGCAGGGGTGTAGGCATCAACCATAGCCCGGAGGTAGGAAGGAGCTGTTCCTTTCACTGCCCTATAGGCTAGCACCAGGGTTTTAAACTGGATCCGAGCTGCTACGTGGAGCCAGTGTAGAGAACGGAGAAGGATAGTTGTGTGGGAAAAATGGAATTAATTCTGCCTTAAAAGTCTTAAGAACTACTACTTCCGGGTCTGAAATCACTGTCCCTACAGCAACCGCGTTCATGGGAAATGTAGTCTTTGGGTTGTTTGACTCGTTTCTAGTGTTTATATTGTGTTACTCTTTGGATAAATGTGTACATTTACACCTTCAGTCGATGCTTCATATCCATATGAGTAAAATCGCCAGGGTGGTGTGTTTATTTTTGGAACACAGTTCTTATATGAAGCGATCTAAGATTCCCCAATGAGGATATCAACACAAAAAGTAAAGCCACGAACCTGCGGAAAAGCACCCTCTACTGGCAGTGACGTCAGGACTTCAGTGCTCTATTGTACCAAAGCCGTTTCAATAATAACACAACTACACTGATAACAATACGTTTTATTTCTATACGGTAGCATTTTTCAAAACACAAAGTTCTTGAAGCCAATGCATTTGAAAAACATGTAGCCTCACATATAGGCACACACCCACATTAGACCTTAAGTTTCATTTAAAAAAAAGACACACATGCCCCCCCCCCCTCCCCCCACACACACGCACACGCTCACATACATACATACATACATACATACATACATACATACACATCTACATATAAATAAAAAAATAGTACGATCAAAAATAAGAGATTTAAAGACTGACCTAGCCATCTGCACCTGGACTGACCAGGTTAGATATAAATATAAATGTAGGCATACAGTACGTATAATGTACAAACTATATATGTACAGAATATCAACAGTGAATAATGATGACAGGCTGATTGATATATGTAGTGTCAGCCAGCTACACAGAGGGAATATGGATAACTATGTACAGCATATCTACAGTGAATGTGAGAAATATACAATCCATCGACAGTGAAATAATTACATATAACAGTTAAAGGACCACTTCGCCCATTTTCAACCATATATTGATATAATTGGTCCTCACTAATGCTCATTATGAGATGGCACCATTTCTGTGTACTCACCCTATGTCTCAGAGGAGGGCTGTGGACAGTTCAGAAACCTGTGCACCTGGGGCGCTGATGTTCAAGCGGTTAACGTGCGTACAACATAGGCTTTCTTCTTGAAATAAAGGCAAGAATCACTTGAAAAGATTACATAAATAAACCTGCGTAGCATCATCAGTAGTTAGATGTGTCATTTCAAACAAGATTTCATTGTTGTTGAATTAATGCAAGAACAATGGCTTCTACTACAGCATGGTAGCCTTCCAGTATGAGAAAGGCTTCAGTTTCTATTAGCTTGGAATCCCCAATGAAGATGTCATTGGTAGGCAGGTTTCTGAACTGTCCATATAGCCAACCAATTAGAAGCGAGTGAATAGACGGAAAAGGTGCCATCTTATAATGAGCTTTAGGACCAATTTTACGAAGATAATGTTGAAAATGGGTGAAGTGCTCCTTTAACGTAAGCAGGCATCTCATAGTAGTTCATGAGCAAATGTGCCAAAGTAAAGCAGGAGTCATTCATCCAAGACCAGAACAGAGCGTAAGGGGGCTTGGTTATGGAGCTTCATGGCTACCGGCACAAAGGACTGACAGAGTCACTCAGTCTTGTCTTGAGACACAATGAGTCTGTGGCTGAATGTGCTCCTCAACCCCGCTAGCTCATCATAGAGGGGGTGGGAGGGGTTCATCAGGATAACTTGGGGTGAAAGAGGCCTTGATGTGCCTTCTTCACCACAGGGCCTGTGTGCTCGTCCCAGGAGAGGTCCTCAGTGATGCGGACGCAGAGGAACTTGAAGCTGCTGACTCTGTCCACAGCAGATGTAGAGGGAGTCCAGCTTCTCGCCTCTCTTCCTGCAGTCCATGATTAGTGGACTAAATCAAGAGAATAGAATAGAAATACAAAATTGTCAGGCCATAAATACCCCTGTTTGAGCAACTGAGAAGCTTTTCTAGCGAAATGAAAGTAAACAACAAAAACATGATCAACTACACATATAGTTGCGTGCTTCTCGCCCTCCTCCACCTCCTCAAACTGACGTGCGTCTGTGCACGGCAGCACACACACCTCTGATTCACCGAGAACGAGCTCCATGCTCCTGCAGTGCAGGCAGCATTTGCCTGAGAAGCATGGTCACTGAGAGTCCCAGACACAATCCACAGCCCACAAAATACATCAGCCACAGTAAACATGTTGCTAGCTCCCTTCAAAGCAGTCCAAGTACTCCAGGATGAAGTCGTAGCAAAATCGGTACTGGTCCTGAGGAAGAAAATCAAACAATAAACAATAATATAGATACAACAGGATTAAGATGTTTAGAAAATATAGCCACAAAGCTGTGATTCAGGGGTTTAAGCCAACACAGACTGTTACATGTTGAAATCTGTGAGAGGTCTAGACTTTTGGCAATTTACAACACTGTATTAAATTAATGAGCGCCTGTCCGTTGATCACAACATCTGTTAATTATCTTTAAGGCCAAATCTGTGCATAGCCATGCAGATTTTCTTCGCATTTGTTGCGCCTCCTAGTGGTGTATTTTTTTAAATGTTTCTTTATTGAGGTTCTGACATTTCATTTGTTGCATACAATTTGTGTAGAACCACCCATTTTTTTGGCAGCTAATTGCCAACCTTAATCATAACAACCATAACAACAATATAGCAGGCACCACAATACACAGACATTACGTTAGATAACAAGAACATTAAATAAAATAAAATAGACAAACACAAGCACACCACCGAATTGACATGATTGCATATTCCAGGTTAGTTCTTTTTCCTTTTTTACATATACTGTTCAATAAGCTACATTGAAGCTCAATCTAGAGGGGTCCACTGCACCCTTGTGAACCCTTTCATGTTATCACGGAGGATATAAGTACGTTTTTCCAGAGGTAGCCTACCACGCTCACTACCTCCTTATTATAGCAATCATCCAGTGTAGTTATGTCCTTATGGATCCAAAGCTTGAGTATAGTATAGTATATAGGGTTGTGACTGCCCCTTGCACTGGATACCTTAGCTGCCAGTACACACTGGAGAGGCGACAAGTCCAAATTATATCCCATCAAGGTATTCAGCTCGTTCTTCACCTCATTCCAAAACACTTGTATCTTTGTACATTTCCAAAACACATGTGCATACGTACCAACTTCTGTATCACATTTATTACAGTTAGGAGAACTAGTGGTGTATTTGAATGAAAGCCACCTCTTACCAGAGACTCCAGCATGTTGGGTTTGGAGTTGCGTAGCGTCTTGACAGCATAGAAGATGTCCACCATGTTCTGGTACTGGATCATCTCCAGCAGAATGGTGCAGGCACAGAAGGTCCCACTGCGGCCACTGCCGTTTCTGTGGGGAACAACAAAAATGGTCACATGTTTGTTTGTACATGAGCCATCCATGTTGGCAATGGCATGGTGCACAATTAACTCCAGTCTGCAGTTACATGAGCCACTTTCTTTCATCCTTAACCTAATAAAATGTATCAGATTATTCACATATTGATCGTCCACATCTACATAACAACCTTTATTTAGAAATAAGTGCAAACTGAGTGTGATACCTACATCACACTGCCGATCTGACTGATATGCCCATAAATGGAGATCTCGGTATCTGTCAGTCCTTGTCCCTTTTATGCCCATATATAGAGATCTCTGTATCTGTCAGTCCTTGACCCTTTTATACCCATATATAGAGATCCCTGATGTCATCAGTATATGCCCATATACTGTATGGGCATGCTGATATGCCCATATATGGGGATCTCTGTATCTGTCAGTCCTTATCCCTTTTATGCCCATATGGAGATATCTGTAACTGTCTCCTGGTTATGGCTGAGTCATGGTGCATGGCGAATTTGAAGTCGGTCGGTGGAGCGGTTGTCGAGATACGTGGATTACATACATATGTACGTACATATGTACAATGTGTGCGTACAACTAGACGGAACACGCGTAAGAATAATCCATATTGTAGGTGTGAACACTCAAAAGTTACAATGTGCAACAAAAATAATGATAAACAACCATAACTTTGTAAAAAATAAAAGCGTTGTTTCATATCAGTAGGGGCCACAGTGGCTCAGGAGGTACATTAGAGCTTGGGAATCGGGAGGTTCCTGGTTCGATCCCCAGCTGTAATGTATACAGTAGAGTATGGATTTATCACAGATAAAACACAGGAATAGCCGAGAATCACCCATATTTTTTTCACATGTTTCCAGGAATCAAATCAACACATTGTTGAAGTTCAGTGATCAAATAACTGTGCTGGTGTCTCCTACATCACTTGATACTGGTTGCTATGGACCTATCAAAGTGGTGTAGACCAAAAAAGAGGTCACCACAATTGTCAGCATTTATCATTCTGTCGTGACTTTGACTTTGACGTACGGCAAGCTAAAATCTCACGTCAGGTCTGAGGGCATGCAGGATTTGTCTACACCTGTTTGTTCTGCAAGGCAGCATTGTCTGACCATCTGACAGGCATCTGGACACATGTATCCACTCCAAAATGTATATATATACATTGTATAAAGGCATACATCATGGACGTGCATGCCTATTTTATTTCCAAGTGACAATAACAAGCATAGCCTGTTTGCAATGTTATAGGCTAAGTTAGGTGCTTAATCATTCACCCATTTAAAGACGCGCTTTAACAGTCATTTAGATAAGATTGCAGATCTGGCTCAGACCTAGGATATACAAGCGCTTATGCGAGAGCATTTTCGGGAGTCGGGACCAGCGGTGCCGCTGTAATCTTTTCATGGACAGTGAGGTCTCCAAACTTAAATACAGTAGCGTGTCCTATGGAGTTATGTGCAACCTGCTGATTCCTGGGCTCAAATATAAGCTGGTTTGTACACTCCATTGATAATTGAGGGCCATTGTGTCTTCATAGAGAAATGGTTCCTATGGACACACTGTGTCTTCATAGAGAAATGGTTCCTATGGACACACTGTGTCTTCATAGAGACATGGTCAAATAGAAAACACCGCAAGCAAGTGAAAAGTGAGAAACGGCCACATTATGCGACATCCTGCCAGAAGTATTGTCCAGGTTATCATAAATGAAAGGCCATAATCAATAAACTACGGCCACACTTCCTCTCTCCAGAGGTGAAGTCAGAGGAGGGTGGGCATGGCAGAACCAGCAGCCTATAGCAGCAATATTAAAAGCATCAATCGTCCTCAGTGCTTTGGCAGTCTAGGATTTACTGTGTCCAGAACCAAGGCGTTCTGTATGAAGCCATCATTGATTTCATCTTCATAATCTCTGTCCTGGTTGTCGTGGGTAACGCTGTGTGACAGCACTGAGTGATGATTGTTTGGATGATGATGGTAGTGGTGGTGGGGGCATGTGCTGGCTGACCAATAAGCTCCTGCAGCATCCATTCATATTCATCAGGGGGGCTCAGTATACGACCAGGGAGCTTATGACAACAGGAGAGTTAAAGCAAGGCAAACACGCAGGCATGCACACACACACACACACACACACACACACACACACACACACACACACACACACACACACACACACACACACACACACACACACACACACACACACACACACACACACGACATTACACCGCCTTACACCTACCACTGCACCCCGCTCCACCTTCAAGCATTCCGGTTGATTTAGATGATTTTTGAGCTGCTATATTCTTTGATCAAACCTTGTTCATATTCAGCTATTACTAAAAACTATGATTACAAACATTGTATATACATTAATGGTCCATGAGGCTCCTAGCCTGGCTCCAGCCCCTGAGCCATGCCCATTAAAAATATATTCAGGCAATTTATGGAATCGAATAAAGGAGTGAAACAAAAATACAATTCAGAGTGTCAGGTTACGAGTCTCCAGCAATTCTGAAGTTATGATACTTCACCGTTTAAGTCATTATAAGATGATTTGCTATGTGTTATGGTTATTATTGTAAAGCATTATGGGTAACGTTTATATTGCATTATAAGAATGTTTATCATGTATTATAATAACTAGAAGTTCGGCCGGCTGCGCCGGCCTCACATCTAGCGCCCACGCCCACGTAGCGTCCACGCCCACGTAGCGCCCACGCCCACGTAGAGACCACTTGGCAGCGCCGACAACTGGCGTAGCGTCATGAGGGCTAGTGGGGCCATGGCCCGGTCAGTGAAGATTTGCCAGGAAAATGAATTCTGCTCCGACAACAATAGACACAGCCGCCGGCCGCCAGTGACGTTACTGAAGTGATACATTGGCTGGCCCATTCACACCTTTTACAAAGCTAAAGCTGCCTACTCCTGCCTATCAATGGTCCAAGTGTGACCTGTAAAGTAGCCTATCGTAGTCTGTAGGAGACATAAGCATGTCCTAAGAGGAGTCCAAAAGAGAATGGATCCTGGGAGTGATGAATTCAATTACAGAGGTGAGTAAATAACTACATGTGCTCAAGTACTGCACTTTACTGGATATCTATCTATCTATCTATCTATCTGTCTATCTCTCTATCTCTATCTCTATCTATCTCTCTCTCTATATATATATACATATCTAAATGGCGAAATGGCTGGGGGGAAATGGGCAATATATTGTTATTTAATATTGTTATTTTATTATGAGTATTAATAAGTTATGATGATTAATTATATCATATGATTATAATTTTTGATTAAGATATATGATCTTATAATAATCATGGGGCATGTATAATCATTATCTAATAATCAAATAATAATACAATGAGTCATCATACATCTTTTCGGTGGCGGGTGTTATACGGAAATGTGTGACCCTGTACAATCTGGTCAAAATGGCGGCCGTTTGTGTGTTGTTGCGCGCGTACACACACACACACACACACACACACACACACACACACACACACACACACAAGGAATGTGTGTGGAGATGGCGGCTGTTTTTGTGTGTTTGCACAACAGTGCATGTGGACACACGAATGGTGAGTTGGATGCGTCTTTAAATAATCAGAAGACGCACAGTACTGCACACACACACACACACACACACACACACACACACACACACACACACACACACACACACACACACACACACACACAACAAACTATACTATAAAACATTGGGCACATTGTCAAATAATATAAGAAAGAGGCAAACATGTTGAAAATAGCCGATCTGCAAGCTCACAACGCCTCTCAACGTGAGGGTTGTGAGCTTGTAGATCTGCTATTTTCACAATATTGACTTGTGGAACGGAGTCAAACAAAATGGGGGGGTCCCCAGTTCAAAATGATGTAGGGGGGGGGGCGGGGGATAGCCACTGCCCTAATCGGACTGAAATTACAACATAATGCAGCCTAAACGTGCGTTGCACGGGGCGGTCCTGCCATTACGTTACATACCACAACATACATCATCTACAATGGACTAACGGAGCAGCAATAATAACATTCACCACACGAATATTGTTGACAAAGTGATTGCACAGCCGCTGCAGGTATGACAACCACGTTAGCGTTAGCTACATGGCAACTATCACAGCACCCTGTCCGTCGTCGCTGCGACTGACTGATGGCTACAGCCATAGATATATGTAAACGCTACAGCAAGCTCTCTGCGATGCCATTGTCTGGAAACTGCTCGTAGCGTGACAGGACCAATGAGAGTGAGCGCTTTCGTTGTTGCTAAGATACGGTGCATGGCACACGGCGTCTCTACCCCATAGCTTGTAGATCTCTCACACATGATTGGCGTAGGCTGCGTTGCCAGGTCTGACTTTGTGTCTAAGCAATGGTCGGCTTATTTTTGCGCGCCTTTGGGCTCGTTCGCATAGTGCGCACGGCAGCGCTTGTTTAGCGTACGTCAGCGCGACGTGGCAACGGACGTGGCAACGTGAAAGGGAAGGTGCATGATGATTGGCTGGTGAAAAGAAACACCCGGACGTGAATTTTGAGTGGGCGAAGTGATTTGCATAAGTATTGGAGCATAATGCGTTTGATATTAATTGTACATCCTGCAAGTACAGTGATGGGATGCGAAGCAGCTGTTTTGACAGGCAGAATATTGAGGAGTTTTGGGGGAAATTGTGGAGTTAGTTGGGCCATGTGTCTGCTTGGCCATTGAGCCCATACACTCGTGTACACTCCATGACTGTGGCCGTCAATTATGGTAGCAAGATGTTTATATTGCATTATAAGAATGTTTATCATGTATTATAAGGATGTTTATATTGCATTATAAGAATGTTTATAATGCATTAGAGACATCATGTGACTCACAGACAGTGGACAACGGTGCGTCCCTCTCCACACTCCCTCTGCCACTTGTGCACTTGAGCCAGCAGGTTGAGGAAGGCCTTCTTGGAGTCGGGCACGTCACGGTACGCTGACCAGCGCAGGAACTGGAACTGGCACACGACCAGCTGGCCCTCTTGGAGCTGAGGAGGGCAAAATAAATGGTAAATGGTGCATTTAAATATCGCTTTTATCCAAAGCGCTGTGATCGTACTGGAAACCTTGCGGTTTCCAGTTCACTCTACCCGGCCACTCTAGCCCTCAGCCACTGCCGCCCCCAGACAACACAACACATACACTACATCAGTGTGTGTGTGTGTGTGTGTGTGTGTGTGTGTGTGTGTGTGTGTGTGTGTGTGTGTGTGTGTGTGTGTGCAGTTTGTTTACGCCTGGACACCTGCACAACTCATGGATGCCGTTTGCATTTCTGCATCTGTCAGCGTACAAGCTGCAAGGTGGACAAGTTTCTGTATTTCTGTGTGTGTGCGTGTGTGTGTGCGTGCGTGCGTGCGTGCGTGCGTGCACTGTCAGCAGTGTGACTCTTAGATTAATGGGTGTGTTGCTGGGCACGGGGCAGAGGGGTCCCGGTGTGCTCATAGCCACGCCCCCGGTGAATGTCAGCTCACACTTAAGGAGCAGTGGAGCGTCGTTAGTCATGTAAACTGGGCTGTAAAGACACCTGACGACACACAGAGGAATGTACGGTACAGGTGAGTATTTTACACCTCCTACTTAATGCTTACCATACATTCCTCTTTGTATGACTTTCTCACTCACACAGGAAAACATATGCGAGAGAGAGAGAGAGAGAGAGAGAGAGAGAGAGAGAGAGAGAGAGAGAGAGAGAGAGAGAGAGAGAGAGAGCAGAATAAAGCTGCATCATCTTAGTGAGTGTGGATGTGTGTGGCCAGCTGACAGGGGAGCTGAGGATGCCAGTGAGCACAGGAGGGAGGGCTGTGGGCACCGCTGCCACCCTGCACAGGCATTCCTAAACCACTCCACAGTGATCCTATATGTGGGCGCTTCTTGTGTTCTTGTGCAAATTTGTATTATATGCATGAGAAAAAAACTAAAACAAAACAATAACATTGTTTTACTCTAAACCAAGAGGCAATGAGCATCTTTGAGGGTACATAACGCATTCCACGCTTATCCAACGAGAGGACAAACTGGACACTTCCATTTAGCTCTATTATTGCAGTTTCCTGTTTTGTTTTTGTTCATGATTTCTAACTAATTCTCCTCGCGTCAGGTACTTCATTTAATTTAGATGTTCGGTGTGGTTTTATGAACAAATACAATAGGGCCTCTGGAGAATAACTGCATTCCAATCAAAGCCCCTCTTTAGTATGCCAACGGACCCATGAAAGGCAGGGAAGACGCCCATCGGAGGTAATGACAGGAGGAAATTGAAAAAAGGGGGTGAGACTGACCTTTCCTGCATGCATGTCAATGTGCTTCTCTACTGTGTTTTCCCACGGTACGGGGAGTGGCTACGGTGTACATCATCACACTTATAGGTGGCTTTATGGAAATCCCAGCTGTGCTGGTTCAATTTCCTGGCCTGATGGATTCAAATATGTCCTTTGCAGCATGTATAATAGGGAGCTATGAATAAATTGTTTAATGTTCTGCCGGCCTGTTCTGCGCAAATCTTCAGGCTACAGTTTTGCAGTGTATTTATTTGACAACTTCCCTAGCACAGGCGGTACGCAACACTGGAGTGAGTAGTGCCGTCCGTGTACATAAGAAAGGAGCTATAGAAGGACACAGAGGCACTGAGGCACGCTGTGTGTTGTAGCATGATAGCAAGTGAAGCCCGCAGACAAAGAAAGCTCTCCTTTTGGAACTACAGTGGGTGACCATTGACTTTGTCGCTTTTCATAAGAGAATCACTTCACTCATTTGCCTCACCCGCTTTGCAGTAAATTTAAGTTCCAAATACTACCACAAGGTGCCGCTTTGGAGTCACTTTTTTTGTGACAGAGAGACAGACAGACAGACATACAGACAGACAGACATACAGACAGACAGACAGACAGACAGACAGACAGACAGACAGATAGATGTCTTATATTAATAATAATAATAATAATAATAATAACTAGCAATAATTATGTGTGCTTAGAGCGTTTAAATTGGGTTTTCTGTTCAGCGTCGGGCAGTCAGGAACGCATCTCTGTCATTTTAGAAATGTTCAGACACACATTGGTTTCTGTCTGTCTGTCTGTCTGTCTGTCTGTCTGTCTGTCTGTCTGTCTGTCTCAAAAGTCCGTGGAGAGAGAGAGAGAGAGAGAGAGACAGACAGACAGACAGACGTCTTATATGTTTTTTTTTCTCGCATCAATTTCTGTATAGTATCATTATACCTCTTTCCTCTGTAAATGAAATAATTTAGTTAGTGTAGCGGTTAAAACTGATGTCGCGTGATTTTACGACCCGGGTTCGAATCCCACGCTATAAGCATGCTGATCTGCTATTTTTGATTGATTGATTGATGTACTTTATTTAGTAAGACATGAGAACAACAGTACATGGAAGTACAAATTCACAATACAAGGTCTACTAAACTGGAAGACTCATAAAAGCACAGAGCTTGTTTCAAATGAGTTCCCCATGCACACAAATCATGATGAAATTTTACTTCTACTCCACTACATCTCAGAGGAAAATATTGTACTTTTACTCCACTACCATTATTTGAACGCTTTAGTTACTAGTTACTTTGCAGATATAAATCATTACATTATAAAACATACATTATTTGCCCTATTTCACATAGTCTATTTGAAAATGGCCGATCTACAAGCTCACAACGCATTGCGACGCATTGTGAGCTTGTAGATCAGCTATTTTCAAATATTTCAGTACTTTAAGTATATTTGCCAATACTTTTGTACTTTTACTTTGATTGAACTCAAGTAACATTTTGAGTTCATCCATGACCGTAACAGCTGGAACGACCCAAATGCTGGCTGTTGTAAAGTCAGAAGCTCTTGAAGCGTGCATTTGTTACTCATCACCTGAGAGCACACAGCCCAGAGGTGCCTCCAACCATCAAAAATTCAAACAACACCAACCTGCAGCTTTCACATGAAAACGATACACAGTACATTTGTCAACATTATGAATTGACTTTTAGCTGCAGTCATGATTGCACTGCAACATCCTAAATGTCAATTTGACTCTGAGGGCCCTAATAAGCACATCTTGATTACCGCCAGGTCGTATTACTTAACTTAAGACGTGGAGGCGTGACCAATGCCAGTGTTGCAATTATGGTTGCGGTAATCTGCGCACTGCGCCAAGGCGCTACGCGGTAAATCAGCCTGGAATTAGTCATGGGTGTATTTGGGCGTTACAGTAATTAATGTTTAGAATCTTGAATTCTTCAATGTTGAATCTTGGAGGTATGAAGTGCCACGAATGTAGCAGAACAGCTGAAGCATTTTGAACAACTCACCCTCGTGACATTCTTGACCCGAAACAGACGAGTGATGACGTCATCGTCCGCTGACATGGACAGAAACTCCACTTCCATGGGTCCATACTGCTGTAAGCCAGGCTCCGGCCAGTACTGGACACACGGCTAGAGAGAGAGAGAGAGAGAGAGAGAGAGAGAGAGAGAGAGAGAGAGAGAGACTGTACTTAAGCCAATGTCTGCGTTTGATCTATTGCCAGGAATTGCAGTAGACAAGCAGGAAAAAGAAAATGTGTTCATTGTCGATAATTGGCCAACAGTTTCGTACAAGTCTCTTGTGGAGGAAGCTAAAGATCTAGGACAGGGGTGTCAAACTCATTTTAAATCATTTGCGGGCCGGACCAGTTCTGTATGCACAAACGTTCATGAAAGTGCACATGCGTTTATTCCCAACCTTCTCTCATGTGTCCCAGCCTCTGCTGTAACTCAAATATTTTTCACTTAGATTACATAGCAAGCATTAATATTGCTCTCTCTCTCTCCTTCGCACACGCACGCACGCACGCACGCACGCACACACACACACACACACACACACACACACACACACACACACACACACACACACACACACACACACACACACACACACACACACACACACACACACACACACACTCTCTCTCTCTAGGAACATCATAGTAGAGAGAAATGTATGTAAAGTTCTCTGAAGGCCACATGGTACAGATGATGTGTGTAAGTACTGTATGTTTGTGTGTGTGTGAGTTAAGAGTTGTTTTAGAATGATGCACACAGGTGCATTTGCTAAATGTGAGTGCATGAAATAAGAGACAAAAACACTGTAGACAGACACCGTAGCCAGAGCTTTTGAACCTCATTTCAGAAATGTGTGTTGGGAAGAATTAATTGGCATAACGACAACATTTTGAAGAAAATGGGTAAAAAGCTAAAAGAAAACAACAAAAAAAACACCTTGTGTGACATCACCAAGTGCAGCTGTCTCCTTTAACAGGAGGAGATGTGATAAGTGGTTGATTACACATTCTGCTGGATTAGTTTTAATGCTCATGCAATGTGCAAGGTTTGCTTTTGCATGGAAATCCCCCGCCTTTAAAAACGGGTGCCAATTACTGATACCGATGGGTGTTGAAAAGGAAGAAATAATTCAATAATCAAAACCTATTAATTCAGTCACTCAATAATTACTCTCAGAAATCAAAGACAACCATGAACCTTCCACACCATGTTCCCATATGGGCCAGTTGCATAATTAGCTACAGCCTTAGTAATCCAGACGTAAATTCCATGCACCTTATAGAGCACATTTCACTTCAGGCTATTTGTTTAAAGACATATCAAGTTAAGCTCAGAGGGACGGAGACAGACTGCAGCAGAGTCAAGCAGAGGCCAGCATGTTCTGATGTATGTAAATCTGGCCCTGAGATTTCCTATAAGCTTCACTGACACACCAGAGGAGAGATTTGTCCAGAGACATCCAAACAAATACAGAGAAACAATATGTGATTAATTAACATCTCAGTGGGAAACACGTGTAAAGCTGACATTTGTGTTTCCGGTTAATGTCTGCTGCTGAGCCAATCAAATGAAGCTATGGGACACTGGTCAGCTTAGATTGCGTGTGTTGTTATTTTGTAATGTTGTTTTAGTACAGTAACGTCAATGCTTGTACCCATATGAGTGAGTGACAAAAAACCTCTCTTGATTTGTGATTCTCCTGATGTAAGCTGGGGTTGGTGTTATCTAGCAACACCTCACAGTCACATGATCAGAGCAGTGCAATGTGTGATGTGAAGGAACTTCTAAAAAGCAAACATCCAGACCCCAGAGATGAAGCAAAGGCACACACACAACGTCGGAGAAGCCAAACAAAAGGAAATGTTACTCTTATATACTTGTTGGGGTGCATCAAAAAATACAAATTTAAACTGCTGAGCTGTTAATGTGATAAAAGTGTTCCAATGCATGTCGTTACAACATGCAAAATATTTTTGCAATACGAGGGGATTTAGAGGTGCAATGGCCATCAGCTTTTATGGCAAAAGGGGGTAACCAGCATACTATGCATGTTTTAACTTTTGTTTATTTAAAAAAAATGTAATCTAATTTAATATTACTGCTATCACCAACACATTGTGCATAATGCACTCTAGCTACAACTTTCATTTCAACATTAAACATAATGTTTATTTGGTAGCCATGCTAACCTGAGAAAATCGAGGACAATTCTAATGCTAACGAAGCACAATGCTGCGAGGCAAAAAGACTCCACCCTTTACCTGAAGACAATTGAGGTAATCTACTCTCTATTCTTTGTGTTGATGTACTTTTATTAAGGATATTTCCATATGAGTTGTACTTTTGGGAGTTGCCCGGCAGGCACGCTTTACCAAGGAGCAGCAGGAAATGACAGTGAAGTCCAGAATGGCGATGTTGGAGAGCGAAAGTGATGAGCATAGCGACACAGAAGACTGGCACCACAGCCTGCATTCCACCCTACATCCTCAGCCGGCCGAGTCTCGTGTCACACACTGTTGAAGATCACACCGATGCAGCATTTTCGCACGCAAGTTCAGAGCTGGTAAGAGCGGTAATTGTGCAAATATTTCAGCATCCTACGCGACAGCAGATCGATCACGCCGCCAAGTGCTGGAGGCTGTCAATAAAGAACACCACAAGCAGTGGACACCATCTCCCATGTGCACCCTGCACTGGGACAGCAAGTTGACACTGATGTTCAGCAATGTGCGCCAGTTGGAGGAGCGTTTGACAGTGGTGGTTGGAGATGCGGAGCAGCTCAAACGGCTTCGTGTGCCAGTATATACAAAGAGGAACGACGAGGCGTGCGGAGAGATCATCGCCCGGCAGGCATACAAGCTACTGCAGGACTGGTGCTGTGACGACCAAGTTATCAACATGGTATTTGACACCACTGAGTATTGTTTTTGAATAATAACCATGTCCCACATAATTCTCTACAACAGCACTTCTTTAATACTAGAGGTTCGGGCCTTCACACCTATACGTTGCACTGCCGATCCGACCAATATGTCTGAGTCATAGTGTAGGGAACTTTGTCAGAGCACCCGTTGTACTCGTCTGGCTGACTCAGTGTCCCTTTGTGCCCATATATGGAGATCTCTGTTTCTGTCTGTCTACGGTTTGTCTAAGGTTTTTCTCTAGTGTGGATATGCAGGTGTCTCTTCAGGTTACTTAACACACTGAAACTCTTGTTACACAGTTTACAGCGGAATGGTTTTTCTCCTGTGTGGACACGCTGGTGTTGTTTAAGGCTACCTAACTCAGTGAAACTCTTGTTACACAGTTTACAGTGGAAAGGTTTTTCTCCTGTGTGGACACGCTGGTGTTTTTTAAGGCTACGTAACTCAGTGAAACTCTTGTTACACAGTATACAGTGGAAAGGTTTTTCTCCCGTGTGAATACGCTGGTGACATCGCAGGTCACTTAACTGACTGAAACTCTTATCACACTGTTTACAGTGGAAAGGTTTTTCTCCAGTGTGGACACGCTGGTGTTTCTTCAAAGTACCTAACTCAGTGAAACTCTTGTCACACAGTTTACAGTGGAAAGGTTTTTCTCCAGTGTGGACACTCTGGTGTGTCTTCAGGTGACTTAACTGACTGAAACTCTTGTCACACCGTTTACAGTGGAAAGGTTTTTCTCCAGTGTGGATACGCTGGTGTGTCGTCAGGCTACCTAACTGACTGAAACTCTTGTCACACTGTTTACAGATGTGAGTTTTCTTTACTGTGTCAGTCAGATAATGCCTCTTTACTTCCGATTGCGTTGAAGTCTTGGTAGACTGTTGACTACTGTAAGGTCTTTCTTCTTCTGAGTTTCCTTGCTGCTGGCTCGTTGTCAGGAACAGTGGGTTCATCGTTAAAGCTGCTGCTATGCATGGGCTGCAATGGTCCAAGAATTTAACTAATGATGTGTGACCTTACTATCCAGGACTGTTTACAGGGAAATTACCAGATGAAAATCAAGTGTATGGATCTCCGCTAATAGCTCCTCTTGTAGGTGTTGAAGGCTTCCACTAGGTCTCTCTCCATGTGTGTCATTCACACTGTGCAGTCTGGTTTTAAGCTGAGCTGATTCAAAGCTCATGTCATCATTATGTTGTCTCTATGATGTCAGCCATGCCCAAATATGGAGTTCCATGTCATTTACTGGGATAAAGTTTCAGCCCAGTCAAACCTCAATTGTCTTTCAGTATGAAATTACGTTCTAACATGAAAACAATGACATAATCATAATTTATACCAGCTCGTGGCAAGCTAAACAATAAAAACTGCAGTATTAAATAATATAATTATGTAACTCCTTTAAACACTGTTTAAGAGACATCACACATTTCATTGTTGTCTCCGCCAGTATGGTGGAGAGTATGTGTATGTTTTCGTCTCCGTCCTTCCGTGTGTGTGTCCGTCTCAGCCAAGCTAACATTGGTCAAGCTTCACGTGACACGTGACAATATGTCCAGACCCTTTGCTTTAATTGGCTAGCGAGACGCATGATGAAATAAAAACCTATAAATAGCACACACACTTCAAAAAGTCATTTATATTTTTTGAAGTCAGCTAACATTGGTCAAGTGACACGTGACAATATGTAATATAAATAGGTAAGACAGGATTAATCAGGAACAGTACTGGCGGAGACCTGTGCTCCGAGGAGCACATTTTCTAGTTATTAATGAATTTGTTTTAACTTTAAAATCTGTAGTTCATTTATTTGGCCACCAGATGGTGGCCTTGGCTTTTTTAGCGTTGTTTAAAGCCACACCCCTTTTGCCGGGTAGGCTGTATATAAGAAATGAAGGGCACGCCACCATTTTGAAGGAAACGCACAATCCTTAGCCTGTTCCTTGACCAGCTCTCTAGCGAGCTGGTAAAAAAATGGAAAAGATAAACTAGACTAGAGAGCAGTCGCGGGTTGCCAACCAAGGGGGTGCAAACGTCGTCAGGATTCTGAGTTATAGTCAATTAGAATGGAATCTGAGTGATACATCTTGATCAAATGACCCCAGATAGGCGCTCGGGTGGCACAGTGGTAAAGTTTCTGCACACCACTGCAGAGGTTAGGTAAGCTTTCCTATAAGCTCCAAACACTGACACCAGGGTAGAAACACCCAAACAAATACAGAGAAACAATACGTGACTAATTACCATCTCATTCGGAAACACGTGTAAAGATGACATTTGTGTTTCCCGTTAATTTCTGCTGCTGAGCCAATCAAATGAAGCTATGGGACACTGGTCAGCTTAGATTGTGCGTGTTGTTATTTTGTAATGTTGTTTTAGTACAGTAACATGTCACTGCTTGTACCCATATGAGTGAGTGACAAACAAACCTCTCTTGATTCTTGATTCTCCTGATGTAAGCTGGGGCTGGTGTTATCTAGCAACACCTCACAGTCACATGATCAGAGTTTGCAATGTGTGATGTGAAGGAACTTCTACCAAGCAAACATCCAGATCCAGAGATGAAGCAAAGGCACACACACAACGTCGGAGAAGCCAAACAAAAGGAAATGTTACTCTTATATATCTGTTAGGGTGCATCAAAAAATACAATTTTAAACTGCTGATCTGTTAACACATTGACCGCCAGAGGTTAATCTCATAATGTACTCACCAGTGCCAACGTTTTATTGTTGTTTTTTGTTTTTTTCACGTCGCCATAGACATTGTTAAAATCCTTAAAATTGAGCTGCGCACTGTTTGTAAACATCGCGGACATCTGCCTGGTTCGAGCATTGAAAACCAAGTCTCAAACGGAATCTCCATGTTGTAGTTAGAACGGTTTATGTTAGACAGTGATCACCGAGGAGAAGAAAAAAACAAGGAGAAAACTGAGTTTCAGTTTCGTCATTAGAACGAGGGCTGACGGCTTCGGCAAAACCGGATCCCAAATAATTCTGTTTCCGGTGGTGTTACAATGAAATGTGCCGTACCGGAAATTGGGGAAAAAAAAAAAAAATCGAAAAAAAGGAAAAAGCACCACGGCCCGTAGGCTACGGGATCGGCGCTTTACAGTTGGATTTATCGGCTTGTAGGCTACGGGCCTGGCGGTGAGAGTGTTAATGTGATAAAAGTGTTCCGATGCATGTTGTTACAACATATGCAAAATATTTTTGCAATACGAGGTGATTTAGAGGTGCAACGGTCATCAGCTTTATGGCAAAAGGGGGTAACTAGCATACTATGCATGTTTTACCTTTTGTTTATTCTTTTTTAATTTTTGGGCGGTGTAACCGCCCCTATATGTGAGGTTGGGACATTGACATTTGCTGCACTGCGATTGGCCACCCATTGTACCCCCCTAACCCTGCACTGTGATTGGCCACCCATTGTACACCCCTAACCCCTACACATTCAATGCAAATCTATACTTTTCTTTAAGTGAGCTTCCATCACTGTGATGACCACTAACTGCACTGTGATTGGCTGACTCTATTGGCTGACTCTATCCAGCACTGTGATTGGCTAGCGAGACACATGACACATGTGCATAGTCCTATAAATAGGACTATGCACTTAAAAAAAACACATTTATGTTTTTTTTAAGTGAGTCATGGTTCTGTGATGACCACTGTGACCACACCGCCCACTTCACACTGGGTGTGATTTTTTTTTAAATCTAATGTAATATTACTGCCATCACCAACACATTGTGCATAATGCACTCTAGCTACAACTTTCATTTCAACATAATGTTTATTTGGTAGCCATGCTAACCTGAGAAAATCGAGGACAATTCTAATGCTAACGAAGCACAATGCTGTGAGGCAAAAAGACTCCACCCTTTACCTGAAGACAATTGAGGTAATCTACTCTATATTCTTTGTGTTGATGTACTTTTATTAAGGATATTTTCATATGAGTTGTACTTTTGGGAGCTGCCCGGCAGGCACGCTTTACCAAGGAGCAGCAGGAAATGACAGTGAAGTCCAGAATGCCGATGTTGGAGAGCGAAAGTGATGAGCATAGCGACACAGAAGACTGGCACCACAGCCTGCATTCCACCCTATATCCTCAGCAGGTCTAGTCTCGTGTCACACACTGTTGAAGATCACACCGATGCAGCAGTTTCGCACGCAAGTTCAGAGCTGGTAAGAGCGGTAATTGTGCAAATATTTCAGCATCCTACGCGACAGCAGATCGATCACGCCGCCAAGTGCTGGAGGCTGTCAATAAAGAACACCACAAGCAGTGGACACCATCTCCCATGTGCACCCTGCACTGGGACAGCAAGTTGACACTGATGTTCAGCAATGTGCGCCAGTTGGAGGAGCGTTTGACAGTGGTGGTTGGAGATGCGGAGCAGCTCAAACTGCTTGGTGTGCCAGCATATACGAAGAGGAACGACGAGGCGTGCGGAGAGATCATCGCCCGGCAGGCATACAAGCTACTGCAGGACTGGTGCTGTGACGACCGGGTTATCAACATGGTATTTGACACTACTGACTATTATTTTTGAATAATAACCATGTCCCACATAATTCTCTACAACAGCACTTCTTTAATACTAGAGGTTCGGGCCTTCACACCTATACGTTGCACTGCCGATCCGACCAATATGTCTGAGTCATAGTGTAGGGAACTTTGTCAGAGCACGCGTTGTACTCGTCTGGCTGACTCAGTGTCCCTTTGTGCCCATACTGTATATGGAGATCTCTGTTTCTGTCTGTCTACGGTTTGTCTAAAGGTTTTTCTCTAGTGTGGATATGCTGGTGTCTCTTCAGGCTATGTGACAGACTGAAACTCTTGTCACACTGTTTACAGTAGAAAGGTTTTTCTCCAGTGTGAATACGCTGATGATTCTTCAGGTTACTTAACACACTGAAACTCTTGTTACACAGTTTACAGTGGAAAGGTGTTTCTCCTGTGTGGACACGCTGGTGTTTTTTAAGGCTACCTAACTCAGTGAAACTCTTGTTACACAGTTTACAGTGGAAAGGTTTTTCTCCCGTGTGAATACGCTGGTGACTTCGCAGGTCACTTAACTGACTGAAACTCTTATCACACTGTTTACAGTGGAAAGGTTTTTCTCCAGTGTGGACACTCTGGTGTGTCTTCAGGTGACCTAACTGACTGAAACTCTTGTCACACCGTTTACAGTGGAAAGGTTTTTCTCCAGTGTGGACACTCTGGTGTGTCTTCAGGTGACTTAACTGACTGAAACTCTTGTCACACCGTTTACAGTGGAAAGGGTTTTCTCCAGTGTGGACACTCTGGTGTGTCTTCAGGTGACCTAACTGACTGAAACTCTTGTCACACCGTTTACAGTGGAAAGGTTTTTCTCCAGTGTGGATACGCTGGTGTGTCTTCAGGCTACCTAACTGACTGAAACTCTTGTCACACTGTTTACAGATGTGAGTTTTCTTTACTGTGTCAGTCAGATAATTCCTCTTTACTTCTGATTGCGTTGAAGTCTTGGTAGACTGTTGACTACTGGAAGGTCTTTCTTCTTCTGAGTTTCCTTGCTGCTGGCTTGTTGTCAGGAACAGTGGGTTCATCGTTAAAGATGCTGCTATGCATGGGCTGCAATGGTCCAAGAATGTAACTAATGATGTGTGACCTTACTATCCAGGATTGTTTACAGGGAAATTACCAGATTCATCAAGTGTATGGATATCCGCTAATAGCTCCGCTTGTAGGTGCTTAAGGCTTCCTCTAGGTCTCTCTCCATGTGTGTCATTCACACTGTACAGTCTGGTTTTAAGCTGAGCTGATTCAAAGCTCATGTCATCATTATGTTGTCTCTATGATGTCAGCCATGCCCAAATATGGAGTTCCATGTCCTTTACTGGGATAAAGTTTCAGCCCAGTCAAACCTCAATTGTCTTTCAGTATGAAATTAATTTCTAACATGAAAAAAATGACATAATCATAATTTATACCAGCTTGTGGCAAGCTAAACAATAAAAACTGCAGTATTAAATAATATAATTATGTAACTCCTTTAAACACTGTTTAAGAGACATCACACATTTCATTGTTGTCTCCGCCAGTATGGTGGAGAGTATGTTTTCGTCTCCGTCCTTCCGTGTGTGTGTCCGTCTCAGCCAAGCTAACATTGGTCAAGCTTCACGTGACAATATGTCCAGACCCTTTGCTTTGATTGGCTAGCGAGACGCATGATGAAATAAAAATCTATAAATAGCACACACACTTCAAAAAATCATTAATATTTTTTGAAGTCAGCTAACATTGGTCAAGTGACACGTGACACTATGTAATATAAATAGGTAAGACAGGTAAGACAGGATTAATCAGGAACAATACTGGCGGAGACCTGTGCTCCGAGGAGCACATTTTCTAGTTATTAATGAATTTGTTTTAACTTTAAAATCTGTAGTTAATTTATTTGGCCACCAGATGGCGGCCTGGGCTTTTTTAGCGTTTTTTAAAGCCACACCCCTTTTGCCGGGTAGGCTGTATATAAGAAATGAAGGGCACGCCGGCATTTTGAAGGAAATGCACAATCCTTAGCCTGTTCCTTGACCAGCTCTCTAGCGACCTGGTAAAAAAATGGAAAAGATAAACTAGACTAGAGAGCAGTCGCGGGTTTCCAACCAAGGGGGTGCAAACGACGTCAGGATTTATAGTCAATTAGAATGGAATCTGAGTGATACATCTTGATCAAATGACCCCCAGATAGGCACTCGGGTGGCACAGTGGTAAAGTTTCTGCACACCACTGCAGAGGTTATGGGTTCAAATCCACCGTGGTGCATCCGGCTTTGTCGAGTGTCACACTATTGGCCTGTGTTTGGGGGAGGGAAGCCGGGCACGAAGGGTGATATTTGTCAATGCACGTACTCTTGGTGTGGCAACTGCCAGCAGGGAGTGTTGGGCTGGGTTGAGTAGGACGAAGGACGTCAAGTGCTGTGACGACCAGGTTATCAACATGGTATTTGACACCACTGCTCTGGTTCGGGTGCCGGCATCACATTGGTGAGGTGCTCCTTAGCCACATTTTCACTGATCTCAAGGTGGAGACGTTACGCTCACCAGAGGTTACCTTGTTTAGGCGTCTGCAGGACAACTGGAACTTGCTGCCGAACAATTACAGTGGCCCATTGTCCCGCTACTACTGCCAATGCTGAATAACCGTTACTGGGCAAGATGTGTGTACTGCAGCAGTGATAGACTACAAGCGAGGCGACTACCACAAGTTTGTGCAGCTGTGTCTTGTCTATCTTGGTGCAGATGATGCAGCACAGACTGCAGTATTCTTTCAACGGTCGGGAGCTCTGCACAAGGCGTGCTGGATGGCCAAGCTCCTCTACACTCTCAAGCTGTCTTTGATGGAGCAGCATATCGCCTTGCTTCCCTAGGGCACGATCACCACATGGCAGTAGGTGCCGAAGATTCGGGTGTTTGCCAAGTTCATTACGCACATCTACGCAACATGGTGGCTGACCTGTGACATAGTCGTAGATGCCGCATAGAATGACCTCAAACTCTACCACAACCTACACGTCTGTTGACGAGGGCATTGCAACATCAGCCATGAAAGCGCTGAAGAGGCACCTCAGGTACCTGACCGGTGAGATGCTGACCCTGGCACTCTTCAGCACCAAGGTGCCAGCTGCATCGTGCACTTGCGGATGCCATCTTGGAGCACAAGCTAGATGATCTTCCCATGCACACTGGTTTCGGCAAGCCAAAGCTTCCAACCTCGCCAACCCAGACTGCTGGTTCGGTATGCACCACCTGCACATCAATCCAGAATTTCTCTCACTCAATGTAGAGGTTGTGTGCATCATTCCAGGCAGGTGTGGTGAATGTGCGTGCCATCAACATTGTGAATGACTGTGCCGAGCGTGGAGTCAAACTCACAACAGACTTTGTGGCAGCAGCCAAGAGTGAGCAACATCTGCAGAATCTGCAGGCATGAGCATGACCACTGTGAACAGCCCAATCTTCGCTGCTGCAAGCGCACGCTGAACACAGTGTTTTTTTTGTTTTTGTTAGAATGTTAGAATTTTCAAACATTTTTCAGTGGTGTTCAATGAAAATGTCAATGTTTCTTTTTAAATAAACACATTTTGCTCTTTTCAAAAACATCTCAATAACTATTTGTTGTATTTTTGAGACAATTGCCATGTCATGTTATCAAGAAATGGGAGTTCAAAAAGCACCCAAAATGGCACTTTTTGGCAAAATAAAAAAGTTTGACATGCTGCGTTGCACCTCTAAATCTGAATGAATTTCCCCCAAACTTTGCACAAATCATTTGTATAGACATTGGAACAAAATGTAACACCTAACAGTCTGATATATTGAGATTAAAATGTTTGCATTGCATTTGGTTGCACCCTAATACCTGTACACAAGACATAAAAAAATAAATAAAGACCACCTTGACCTTGAATAGGAGCAACCCCACCACCCCAACAGGTCCTAAAGTATGTGGACATTATGATACAGTCAACAAATCAATATAGACCGAAAAGTCAGTTGGTCACCATTGGCTATGAGGAGGAAGCAGCACTGTATTGTTTTTTATTTACAAAGCCTTGCTTAATAAACTGCCTGATTATTTATGGCTATAATTAGAGTCTGTAACCATATACCCGTGCACAAGATTTCCTGGTTTTAAATACTGCATTCCTACCATTAAGACTAATCTGGGGAAGACTGTATTTCATGTGGAATTGTCTAGAAACCGTTTTAAAGCTGGATGATTTGATTTTTTCTTCATCGTTTAAAAAAGATTGAATAATACTTTGAAATCTAATGTCTGTCATCTTTTGTGTTTTGTGTTAATTTGGTTTGTTGCTTTATTTGTTATTGCAAAAGAGAGTTTGCTCTCAATTGGCCTTCCCTGAATAAATAAAGGTGAAATGAAAGTAAAAACTATATAATCACAGCCAATGAGCTCACCCAGGCTGAGTTGGACTGGTTGAGTTGGTTCAACATGACCACCGAGGTGCAGCCGTAATCAAACACCAGCCTCCAGAAGTCGGCCGTGGTGCCGGGGAGCGGGTGAGGCGTCACCATGAAGGCAGCGGGCCGGTGGAAGCTGTTAGTGAGTGCCGCGTTGATGTAGTTGTTGCTCTCGCCTTCGCTGGTGACCAGGAAGGCCAGCGCGCGGTCGGGAGGCAGCACGTCCATGCTGCGGTTCTTCTCCCGGTTTCTGGGCAGCAGCGCGATGCTGCACTCTTCAGCGTCCAGGTGAGGAGTCACCGAGTTCAGAGTCTGGGGTTAAATGATGACGAAAAAGAACAAAATAAAACGTGGGTGAGGAGGAGGAAGACAAGAGGAGAGAGGAGGGAGAGGGCAAGCAAACATACCCTTGTTAACTTTGTCACAACAGGATTCTATAAGTGACTAGAATTATTACCAGCTCAGTCTTATGTTTGAAACTTGGGGACGGCCGTAGTTTAGTGCTTTGAGAGCCTGTCTGGTAATCAGAAGGTCACCGGTTTGCTTCCCGTCCCCAATCTATGTGTCGAAGTGTCCCTGAGCAAGACACTTAACCCCTCTCGAGCGCTCTTCATCACCATCTGCAGCCTTTAGCTGGTGAAGCTGAAACTGAATTTCCCTGTGGGATTAACAATGTTAATTTCTGTGGTATTGAACAATATGTTCAATACCACAGAAATGAAGTCACGCGTCAGGAGAACAAAATGGTGAATTGCGCTGCCATTGCACTGAAGACAAAAAAAAGCTGGTGTAAAATTCAATGCCCCAGTTTGTGTTTTGAATAACAGCATGTTCGCTAAACCTTAATAAGATTAGACAATACCAAAATAATGTTTGGATCCGTTAATAATCTGCAGCATCAATAATAGATGTAGGAATTACAGATCTCTGTGTATCAGAGCAGCCGAGACGCGTTCAGCAGCGCTGATGTCAGACGGGTGAATTTACAAAGATTAATGAAGCGCACGTGACCTCTGTCTTTATGAAGAAAAAACAGTCTGTAATCAGATAAGCTTTGTTTCTCCAGAGCCTGAGCAATAAATCATGAGGTAATGGATCTGGCATAATTCATATGGGGCATATAAAATGAGAACATAATATGGAATTAAAATTCCACTGTTACTTTGAAATGCAAAACTAGATCAATGTGACTGCTGTCCTGTGTGTGGAGGGACATGTGGATGGTGACTGCTGGTGACTTCATGTGGGACCTCAGCTGGCTTTCTACTCTCCCAGTCAGCCTCCATGTTTTAGTCCCATTCCGAATTCTCAAGGGACTCTATGGAAATCCCTGCACCAATAAGGATTTCATCCACCAGAGCAGTGGTATTAACACATTCACTGCCATTGATGTAGACCTACGTCATTTCAAATCCAACCGTTGACTCCCCAGAGGATTTATTTGAACTGAACAGGCATGAAGAAGGAAATATGCAAAACGTGAATATAATATTCTCCAAACTGCACATAATGAAGCACCATTATTGTATAAAGAAGGATGCCTCTGGTTATGTGATGTCATCACCCCACTCCATTCCCTCTGTGCAAAACATTCAAAACATCTACATCCAAACTGTAAACTATACTGTATGTAAAACATCTACATCTATACTGTACATCTATACTCTACACTTTACATTTTGGCCTATAACTCTTGAACCGTAGGTCATGCAAACATCTTTTTGATATTCCATGCAGTATGCCTGTAATTGGCTTAAAAGATTAGTGGGGGTGATTTTGTACAAACAATACCATATACTGTATTCATGAACGCAACATCCAATCAACCCCACATTGTAATTGCATGTCGAGGGTCCTCTATACAGCGTACCCCAAAAATCACTTTCACTTCAGCCCTTTGGGTGTAGCCTGACACTCAGCCTGAATTTTCATTTCGTTTCACTCCATTATTCAGTCTGAAAGCCCTCTCAATGCAGCCGGTTGCTGAGATGGGGGCGTGGCCAAAGTTTTTTTTTTCAAAGACTCTTTGGCGATTGGTTCGTACTGGATTATCCCGATCCCGATTCGTCGATCAGATTTTCAACCGAGGCTGAGACCTCCTATGAGAGCGTCACCAGACCAGAATCGCCTGAACATATTTTTTTAATGGCCGTGGCTAGCGATTCACGGGCTGGAGCCAGGCTACTTTGGGTGTGCTACAAAAGTGAAAAGTTGCCTTGTAATGTCATGCTACATCACAACCCCAGCTTCCTCGTGTCCTGAGGACTAGAACCCATGACTTACAGCCCTGCTAAACAACCCTAGCCTGGTAAACCCTCCCTCCGGAAATCTCATTTCCATTCGATCTCAAGAAGGAGTCTGGTCTGAAACGCCTTTCTGCAATAATCGCTGTGGGCTGGAGTTGGGCGGGAGTAATACCGTTGACTGACAACCCCTTCAACCAATGATCGTTTTTCCCCTTCAGCCAATGAGCACGTTCATTTTGACGAGCTCCAGACTATGTGACGCAACGGGACTTTTGGGACGGCCATGCCGAAAATAGGTTGCCTTATTGGGATACATGCGTGTCACTCCCCGCCCCTGCCGGTTCTCTAAATTTATATTTTTAAATAGGCTCTGTCATGATTAATTGACCACATATATGAAGTTAAACAACTAAATTCTATCCAAACGATATCTTATAAGTAAATTCCGTGCCTCAAAAAAGAAGTTTGAAAGCGTTATAAAACTGAAAGTAAGAAGTGAAGGCACTCGCACAAACAACAATGGCTGCCGTTCGTCTTTTTTCGGCGGCTCTCAGGCTGCACTCGGGTTCATTCGGGCTCACTCGAACTCGCCACCTGATTGGCCAACTGTCGCTGTCAATCACAGAACAATGAGCGACGACGCTGATAGGCTCGTCGGCTCGGCGAGCAGAGCGATTATTGGAGAAAGGCGTTTCAGACCAGACTCCTTCTTGAGATCGAATGGAAATGAGATTTCCGGAGGGAGGGTTTACCAGGCTAAAACAACCCAGGCGGAGAACAGCCATCTGCACCCTTTTCTAGTTTTTGTATGTATTTAATGTGGTTGCATGGAGGTGCTGACCTGGAACTCTTCTCATAGCTAAGTTGAATTAGTATGTTTTAGTGTTATAGATGTATTGTGTATGTTTTAGTGTTATATACTACTAGATTCTCGGGGCGCTTCGCGCCCCTCAAACCCATCCGCTGCGCGGGGCTTTGTGTTTGTTCGTCCCTCCGTGTCCCTCTCTCTGTGTCCGTGTCGCTGCAGCACAGAGTGGGCAGTAGAGATGGGATTTATGTGTCTTTGAAGGGAGGCGGAGCGTGGGGTTCTGTTCCTTTCAAAGAGGCGTTGTGAATACTGGCTCATTTATGGCTCAGGTGTATATTATAGATACGTTGAAATAGATATAAATATGTATGTATTGATATGTCATAATAGTATGTGTGTTTGTATTGTAGATATAATTTATATGTGACTGTAAGTATGTGTTATTATGTACTATAACTATAGGTCGCGCCCTTCCCGCTAGCTCCCTAGCCAACAAAATCGTTGGATACAAAAGAAAACATTGCGAACCCCTTTGAAAGAGCCATTGTAAAGACTGTGTCATTTATGGCTGATGTGTATATTATATTTATTTAAAAAATATATTTAAATATGTATGTATTCATATGTCATAATACTATGTATATGTATATTGTAGATATAATGTATGTGTTAAATATGTGTTATGTACTGTAATACAGCATATGACATTATGATATAATAATGTATTATTATGTTTGATGTTATATAATATATAACATCATTAATACAATATTTATCATAGCATAAGATATTGCTGCAGCACCCCTGGTAGTGGGGAGTCCGCTCCGTGTGTCTGGCTCTGTCTGTCAATCCGGCGAACAGCTTTTTAACATGTTATATTTAATAATATATAATAATATACTATATAACATCATTAATACAATATTTATTATAGCATAAGATATAATATACATAATAATACATAGTATTGTAATGTGTAATATTGTGACATCTTTGGAGCGCATCTGTAGTGTACTGTTCTGTCTTTCAATCCCCCCCACCAGTGTTGGGACCAGTGGTGAGCTGTGGATTTTTGAACTGAGGGTGCTCTATTTTATGATGTCACGTGCGTGCACACGTGCGCGCGCAGGCATGTGCACATAGCCACTCAGCTCAGTGCTAGTTGAAATACTGTAGGTGTTCAACATGTGATTATTAATGTATTTATGTTTCTTATTATTTTGTTGCATTGTTAATTTGTTGTTTTTGTTTCAATCAATCAATTATTTTATTTTCCTTTTAGTTTTATATAAAAGCCCTTTACATAGACTCACCCACACATAAGTAGTTAAAATAATCAGACAACTTGTCTTTGTCTTGTCTCAGAGAACTGGGTCCTCTGCTAAGCGATCCCCTTCACACTCTGCAGTGCAGAGACTGTTGTCTGTCATTGTGAGAGGAATGTACGCATTCAATTCAAGTCTGTGGCTTTTCTCCAGTATAGCCTAATGTTATGCGAAGCAGCCTTGTAGAGGCTATTGAGAACTGACGGCGCGAACCTTGACAGGCTATTGTTTAAACTTTAAGGTGTTAACGACCGACGCTGACGGTGAGTGCATGTGGAGCACGCGCGAGCCCCCCAGCCCCCACAGTGTCAGAACTAAGGGTGTGGCGCCGCCCTTAGCACCCCCTACAGCTCAACCCTGGTTGGGACTACATAACGCAACTACTATTTGCGTTAACTAATAACGTAACGCGTTACCTTTTCCCATTCAGTTAGAGTTACTGTGATTGATATTGGTACGTTACTTGTGTTACGTTATGTGATCCAAATGAAGTGTTTTCTGCGAAGCAACAGTCCTCTCTCTGCCTGTCATTCAACAGGCAGACAGCGTGCAGCAGCCAGCAGGCTGAATAGAGTGGTTCCTCTCAGTCTAACATGATGAATAAGTGAAAGTGGTAGAGAGGACGATGATTGGTTAACGTGGGGTAAATTTTCAGGTTAAGCCAATCAGAGACAGAGTTGGGCGGGGCTCACTGTCTGTTAGAGGGCAGTGTTGCCATGTCCTGTTATTGTAAGCGACTTGTAATCGACTTTGAGCAAGCCTCCATGGAGGCAAATGGAGGAAAATTCACAGACCCTATTGCTTATTTGGCGCGCGCAACCTGGCAACTGTGCTGACAGCTAAAGGGAACTAACCTCGCGTCAGCAGTCTTTCCAGTTTCCACCTCGGAGGAAATAAAAGGTAACACAATGGTGTAGACGAAATTTTGTCCGCCTCGCGTATTTGGGTCTCGCTGGGCGGTGGTCAGCGATGACGCTAAGGAACAACATGGCCGACCGTAATGTTGTGAGTTTGTGTTGGCCGCAATTAATTATGCTTCGAGGGGGCAGATGTGTGCTGAGCAGTGAGAAGTGGCCTACAGACTGCGCGGAGTAATTGTGCGCGTTGTGGCTTGTGTTGTTAGTGACATTGATATGTTGTTTTTGTGTTTAGTCCGACAAAGTGACACAGGGTTTTTTTTGGTTTTGGGTTTTGCAATGTATTATAGGATATGTTGTGTATGTATTTAATGTGGTTGTTCTGACCTGGAACTCTTCTCGTAGCTGGGATGAGTTGCTCTGGGAGTCCACACGCAGCATGTCCTTGTAGGTGAGGGCAAACTCGTTGACCAGGATGGACGTCTCTCCACACAGACAGGCCTCCAGGATGGCATCATGGATGAAGATGTACTGCTCCTGCAGGTGACACGTCATCAACAAGAGCACAATTAACAAATACTTTTACAGCCTGGACCGCTGGCTCCAAATTAGCCTGACAGCACGTTGCGGGTTCGTGTCCCGATCCCGACAGCCTTTGTTGCATCTCTCTCCCCATTTCCTGTCAAACTACTATCCTATCAATAAAGGCATAAAAAAAGCCAAAGAAATTATCTTATCTAAACAATATATAATTGTACAAATACCAGGAGAAAAGAAAAATAAGAAAAAAACAACAACAAATGTCCTTTTCCCCAGAGAAATGTCTTTGCGTTGAGTTATGGCCCGTGGTTTTGCCTGAGTTGGTGTACGAGGTGAGGTAAACTTTGCACATTCACCTCACCCAGTTCGCCTCATTCATCTTTGCACGTCTTTGCCTTCACTTTGTATGTAATCTCGCTGCATGGAAAATATTTTCGCCTCCTGTATGAATGCACCTTTAGATCCCTACTGGTAGAGAGTCAATAGACTGTCAGTACAAGTAGCTGAATGTACCTCTGTCTGGATCATATTGATGTGAATAGACTCTGAGCAGGTGAATGTACCTCTGTCTGGATCATGTTGATGTGAATAGACTCTGAGCAGGTGAATGTACCTCTGTCTGGATCATGTTGATGCGTCGGGAGCACAGAGTTTTCACACAGTTGTAGATGTCCACCACGCCTTCACATTCAGCCATGTCCAACATGACGTCCAGCACGATGTAGCAACCGGTACGACCTGCCCCCACACTGACACACACACACACACACACACACACACACACACACACACACACACACACACACACACACACACACACACACACACACACACACACACACACACACACACACACACACACACACACACACAAAACAGAGATAATGTCTCACATGTGTTTGCATATTCGGGTAATAAGTTTAGTTTCACTCATCAGAAAGTTGTGACCTCGCTGTGGAAGTAACTCGAGTGTCAAACATGGCTGCCACAGTTGCTCATATGCTATTTTTTAGTTATCTTTATATATTTATCTTCTGTTTATAAGGTTATGGTTATGTAATGAACAAATTATAATCCGGCATTCATTGTAACCCTCTGTAAACAACCTCATACAATGGATGAAGGTGATAATTTATATTAATGTATAAGTGATTTCCATTGCAAGCCATAGAATAATACAGGAGAAACATAATACTTAGATATGAATCAGATACTCAAAAGTCTTTGAGAGAATTCAGGTGTTTCCTTAATGTCAATGTGCCAAATTAAAAGTTGAATCTGAAGACTTAAAAGGACGAGTCTGAAATCACTGTGTGTGTGTGTGTGTGTGTGTGTGTGTGTGTGTGTGTGTGTGTGTGTGTGTGTGTGTGTGTGTGTGTGTGTGTGTGTGTGTGTGTGTGTGACCCGAGAC
The DNA here is from genome assembly GCF_963454915.1 of Gymnoscopelus microlampas. Classification (NCBI taxonomy): domain Eukaryota; kingdom Metazoa; phylum Chordata; class Actinopteri; order Myctophiformes; family Myctophidae; genus Gymnoscopelus; species Gymnoscopelus microlampas. The sequence goes on along the minus strand of NC_139940.1, from coordinate 49,373,270 downwards.
CCAAGTGTCATGAGATGCATTATGTTGCCGGGGACCCAAGTGGGAAAACATATGTCGTTCATTATCATTATTATAAAGTTGGTAGATCAACAAGCTCATTTATAGATAGATAGATAGATAGATAGATAGATAGATAGATAGAGAGAGACCAATTATAACCATACTAAATAGGGCTTAAGTAAGTGGTTAAGCTGAACTTCATAACTATACTATTGTTAAATAATGCTGCTAGCTTGACACAGCTTGCATTTTACTCACCTTGACATGCCTTTTACAAGTCATTAGACCACCTTGGCTAACAGTGAACGACCACAGGACAGTAAGTGTCATGTTATGCTAACCTGCAGTGAACGACCACAGGACAGTAAGTGTCATGTTATGCTAACCTGCAGTGAACGACCACAGGACAGTAAGTGTCATGTTATGCTAACCTGCAGTGAACGGCCACAGGACAGTAAGTGTCATGTTATGCTAACCTGCAGTGAATGGCCACAGGACAGTAAGTCTCATGTGATGCTAACAGTGAACGACCACAGAACAGTAAAGGTCATGTGATGCTAACCTGCAGTGAACGACCACAGGACAGTAAAGGTCATGTTATGCTAACCTGCAGTGAACGACCACAGGACCAGCATCGGGAGGCGTGGAGGCTTTGACTCTCCGTGTAAAGGCCAGCAGGCCTGTGGCGTGAAAGGGCACCCCGTGCTCTGGCCACGATGTGAAGTGGAACTGACGCACTTCATGGTTGGCTGAGTAGCCACTCTGTCAAAACACACAAAGACAACATGAATTAGCATTACATTGAGATTAGCCTCATAGCCTTTACTATAACATGCCAGTTTAGTCATTTTGACTTAGTCAAGTCATTATTTTTGGGCGGTGCAACCCCCTATGTGAGGTTTGGATATCGACATTCGCTGCACTGTGATTGGCCACCATTGTACCCCCCCACCCATTGTACCCCCCCAACCCTGCGCTGTGATTGGCCACCATTGTACCCCCCCTAACCCTGCACCGTGATTGGCCACCGCTGACTCTATTCAGGACTGTGATTGGCTAGTGAAACACATGACACATGTGCATAGCCCTATAAATAGGACTATGCACATTTATGTTTTTTAAGTAATTACTTTTCTTTAAGTGAACTTCCATCACTGTGATGACCACTGTGACCACACCGCCCACTTCACACTGGGTGTGATTTTTTAGATTGTAAGTCAGTATTTCTAAATGAGTAAGTCATTCTTGAGAAAGTTTCTCATCACTTTGTGATATGATATTAAGTATTTTGAGAAGTTTCTCAATATATTAACAGGTTTTCTTGTTTGTTCATCACATTGGTGAAATGAGGCTTCCAATCTATCTGCTTTGGATGAATAGTAGTGTTTGGTTTGATGGAGCAGACCCAGATTCACATCCAGGTGTTTACACAGACAGTCATTTACCACTCTGTGCAAATTAAATGTCAAAGTAAAGTGAAAGCAACGCAAAGATTTGAGGAAGAGAGAAATCAAAAAATAAAGTGAGGGAGAGCGGTGAAAACAAACTGTCAGCATCTGCCAAATTTCGGCTGATTTGAATAACCAGCAGCATGTGCCCAGGGAGAGCAGCTGTGATGGAGTGATGATAATACAGTGTTTGTGGCGCTGTCACTCCAGAGTGGCTCTGAGCCCTTTCACGGAACAGCAGCATGAAGGAACCCTTTGGGAGACTGGCAGGACTGGGTCACTGGGAACAAACCAGTAGCACTGGAGCAGCTGCACTCTGCAGCTACGTTGGAGATGAGATGGGGGCGTTTTTAAGCAGCTCCTCATGCTAATTCCTCTCAATGAGAGGCCCACGTTCCCATCAGTAATGAGTCCTGTCATATTTTAAGGTGTTCTATAAATAGTATTATAGTAGTAGTATGTGACAGAAAAATATTGCTCACTCTCATTTGCTTCAATGTCTCACATAAAGGGTTGGCAAAATGACAAAACTAAATACATACATTTTTAGGGGTTCAAACCTGAAGGGCTGAAACAGTATTTTATATTTTCAACCGTTTTAATTTTTATTTCTAAGCCAGTTCATTGTTTTTCTCCTTACGGTTTAGCAAATTCTTGTGAGATGCTACAGTACATGGTAGAGACATGACATTTTCACCAGTGATTGGAAGTTGTGGCATTATAATTAAAGGTCAAAACTTTCACAAAGTCATAACTCCCACGCTGTGAGTCTTTTTGTGAAACCTGCCACAGACATCCATATATCCTCACTCTACAATAACTATAAAGTCCGTCTTTTCCATCACTGTCTGTGTCCTTAAAGCTGCCAGTCACCTTAATGGAGGCAGCAGGTAACCACCCGCTGTGTGTAAGCACCTACTGTACAGCAAGGGCTCCACTTACAGTATGTTGTCTCATTATTGAGTGCCAGTGCTGCACTTCACACAGCAAGGCAGAGAATCAGGGACCTTGCAGGACATTTTAGTGAACAAGAATACAAAAAAAAAAAACTAAAATACAAAGTGAAGTAAATTATTGCCTTCTCTATTGCAGTTGATGACAGCAACGATGTGATCAAAACTGTTAATTTTATGGAGCCATTGGACCATTGGCAATGTGATGCTATATATATGAATATATGAATATTATTTTTAATTAGGCTACGTGTAGAAATTGGAGTATTCATGAACAAGAAAGGGAAGGCAGTGGTAGAGATGGCCCAGACAGTCTTCATGATCTCGAATTTCTGGTTTCTAAAACAGAGCGCTTAAATGTGCTTAACGTTAACATGCAAGGTCAGGCAGGAACAAAATTGCCCTCACCTTAAAAGTTTGGCACCGTGAGACCTAATTGTTACAATCATTGTCAAAACTGACATATAGCTCCTTAATATCTTATTTAGTTCTGCAGATATTGATCATTGAACTTCAAAAGTGGCATGGCTCAGCAAATAAATGGACCAAAGCCAACAACCAACAACCGCCAATCATCACCAACAAGCATGTGTTCGATCATCATAAAACCTGCATATTTTGGAAACTGTCAAAGGTCTAGAGTCAGACTAGAGCCCTGTGCTGAACTGTTTTCCTAATCCTCCGTCCATCTGTTCCTGCTGTATTTATGACCACTACCGCCCATTCCTGCAATGTTTCCAACCGGCAGTTTATTTTATAAAGACAGCATGAGAGACAGGGAAGCAGGATTTGACCATTTCAGCACCATGGACAGAGACACATCACTTGGGCTTTATTGTCTCCGCCAGGCCGTAAGGCATGGCGAGAGAGTATGTTTTACCCTCCGTCCGTGTGTCCGTCCGTCCGTGTGTCCGTCCGTGTGTTACCAGCTAATCTCCGGCACCGTTGGCCCGGTCGCTGCGAAACTTTGCACACACACTCCCTGGATGCCAATTCAGAACCTCTGCGTCAAATTTTTCACATGGGCCTGTTATAGCGCCACCAGGAGGCCGATTTGTGCAAAACCCATTTTTTCACATTATTCCTACAGTTTTTAACCAAACGTCATGCAAATCGGTACACAGTATCTCTATAGTCATGTGATCAACCCTGATCTGTCCGATTTCCCATATTCCATCCTTATTGGTTAAGGTTGCCATCCAAAGTTTTCAGGATTGGTCCGTTTTGAACAAACTGCCTCAAACCATGAACGCAGCGTGCGATTTCCGTGAAATTTCACACGCACATTCCCACTAGGCCGAGGAAGAAATGCCACCCTTTTCACATTGGCCTGTTATAGCGCCACCAGCAGGTCTAATTTAGCAAAACACATTTTTGGAACAAAATGCTTCAAATCATGAATGCAGTGTCCGATTGCCGTGAACGACCTAAGAATAAATGGCACCCTTTTCACATTGGCCTATTGCAGCGCCACCAGGAGGCCACAATAGCCTACCCGACCTGGCGGAGACCTGTGCTCCGAGGAGCACTTTTTCTAGTTATTAGTATTATTAGCTAATACTGCTGATCAGTATTAATAATGGATGCATATTTAGACAACCTGTCTCTAATGACATTTTGAAATTACTCTGCGATACTTTCAATTAGGATGTCACAAATTGACAGTCTCTTGCCGACAGCACACACTGCCCAGTTAGAAACTTACTCTGTGCACTTTATATGCATCAATAACATTATATACCAAACAGCAAAAGGATTTCACTTCAAATGTTCAATTGAATAGTTATGGAGAGTTGGGTTGACTTACCCTCTCCAAGGCAAAGGTACGGACTGTATATTCAGCCAGCGTCTCTGTCTTCAGCAGTGTGATCTTGATGTCACCGTACATCTCACTGTCATCAGGCCAGTATTTACAGCATTTCACCTGTTTAGAGAAAGTATTACAGAACATTCTAACCATGCTGTAAATTGCCCACTGAATGACAAAGTGTAGTCAACATAGTAGTGAGAAGTAAGATCAACATAAGATCATCATAACAAATTATATGTGTTCAGTTAAAACACATTACGGGGTTTGGCTCTGCATGGCTAACTTGTCATTTAAGGCTTTGATGGACCAAAGGAGTGCTTAAAGCGATTCAGCTTTCACAGAATTCATGAAAAATGTGTTACAGTTGTTGTAATTCTGATTTAAAAAGCAATTTGACAAAAGTAAACACATGAAATGATTGTACAGAAAACAGCCTTAGAAAGTGCTTCATCTTCTCGTGGAAAGCACACGTCAGAACGGCTGAAACAGATCTGAGTGCAGTGGAGAATGCTGTTGGAGGGACAGCAAAACAACAAGCTGCTCTGCTGGTGATTTTTCATCCCAGAGGGCAAAGTAAAGCAAAGTACTTTAGTCCCATAATGACATGGAGAACAGGAGCGCTGCAATGTGTTCCACTCACCTCACACACAAAGCAGCTGATGCTTTACATTCAGGGGAAAGGTTATTTATTAAAGTACAGCTCCTATTTGTTTTGTTTGTTCAGAAAGGTTGTGCTGTTGGGATGGTGGTCCTAATTGGATACAGGGCTGGTGTGAGTAAAATGGTGTCATTTTAACCATCCACCTGGAGAATGTGTTTCTCTAGGGGGAAAGATGATGACAGGACTCTTACAGTGACGTTTGAATGTTAGGCTTGTTTATGTGTGTCAGATAATGATAGTGCTATAGTCAGGCTGTCTGTGTGGTCATAATATGTGCTATAAATGCTCTGTGTCGGGGTGCCAATGGCCTAGTGGTTAAGGCACTTATAGGCTCTAATGCCGCAGGTTCGATTCCCATGACCTTTTCTGCGTCTCACTCCCCGTTTCTCTCCCTGTTACCTCTCTATCCACTATACTATCCGAATAAAGGAAGAAAAGCCCAAACAATATCTTTAAAAAATAAATGCTCTATGTAGCTGCAGTGTAGCTGCTAGTACAGTCATTGTAATCACAACATGATGAACACGTATTTAGGTAAAGGTAAGGTAATGTGTAGAAAACATTCTGAGGCAATAGTGAAGCTAATCACAGTGAAAATCTATTGATAATGTATTATTACATGAGTTATGACGCACTACACTGGACATACTGTAATCTTTTTAATGCTTAGCGTAACCATAGTACATCATACTTATAACATGGCTCATTGTATTCATAAACACATTCAATATATTTAAGAAGTGCTTCCATTGCTTTTCAGTGCACTACGCCATAACAGGTGCTAACTGTGTATTAAAGTCATGTATTTTAAGTTGTAATAATTATAATTACCCAATGATTACTACTTCTCCAATACATAATGTATTTACAACGATGTAACACTTCTAAAGGAGCATAAATATTACAATAATAGTACTGTCCAGATAGCATTAGTGTAAGTGTTGTTGAGTTGCTGTATCTCACCCAGCACTGAAGTGAAAATATAAAGTAAGATAATTAGTTTCTTTAACGATCTTTGCACAAGTTGTGGTACAAAATGTTTGGCCATTATCCAACTGGCTGCCCAGAATGATTCATTCAGGAATGCATTAAGATGTTTTATGAGTACTTAATGTTTAGCAGTAGATTTTCATGAACTAATCACAGGATATTTGTACACTTTACACAGACGAGCTGCACGCTGCACTAAGGCCACTGCAGAGCGGTGTTGGTGAATAATGAAAGTAAAGATAACAGCAGCTCCGTCTAAAGGGAACAGTGATGTCACTCACCCTGCCTACCTCCACCAACTTGGTGATCATGACGATGCTGAAGCAGTTCTCCTGCCACACCATCCTCCAGAAATCCAACACCGTCTCCTGCTTGGGCCCTGGTGGAGGGAAGAGTAAACAGCCACATCAGAGCTGCACTCTCAATGAAAACCCCTTGTTGATGGTGCTGTTGTGTGTGACCACCAGATTCAGGTATAGGACTCTCTAAAATTGGGATCAGACCCAAATATCTGACATCAGTCGATCTCTATAGCGGCCACTGTGCAGTTATTGCACTGATTGGAGGATTCCAGGTAAGAAGGAGAGAAGGAGGGATGGAGGGATGGAGGGGATAGGTAAGGAAACAGTGGTTGCTGATGATGTGAATCATCAGCATCAGTCCTTTTCACGTGGAGATACTTAGAATGGGAGACACCACTGGAACAACAAGCACCGAGGGAAACCATGCTGACAATGACACTAACACAACTGAGCTCCTAACTCTGATCTCTCTGTCTGTCTGTCTGTCTGTCTGTCTATCTCTCTCTCTCCTAGCAGGGAGAGTTTATGAAAGATAATGGGCTGAGCAGCCCCTTCAGTGACTTTGTGGCTGCAGACCCTGGCTTTGTTAGCTGAGAGAGGGAAATGAAGACTTCTTTTATTCCACGTCAAATTACTGGACTCCTCACATCACATCACAACGGATGAGGAGCTATAATTAATAAAGTGTTTAATTATTCATCTTTTCTTCATGATTAATTCAGTGACATCAATCACACAGCTGCCACTGGGCGGTGGTCACACATGCCATCACCTTTAGATTTGCAGGAGAGACGCTTTGGCTCAGGATGGAGAACGAGCAGGTTTCTGATTTATTACACACTTACAAAATCAAAAATACAGCACTCACTCTCAAAGCATGAAAAATCAAAGACCCCCCCCCACACACACACACACACACACACACACACACACACACACACACACACACACACACACACACACACACACACACACACACACACACACACACACACAGCTAAAAAGTAGCCTTGCAGGGATACTCACCCTGAGTGGCGATGAAGTGGTTGGATCGATGGTAGCCCTGAAAAAGAGAAGAGGAATGAGGTGCTGAGTAAGACCATGTGATCCTCGCTCACAGCTGGAAGGGAGATAATCTCTGGACCCCCAGCCTTCCCCTCTCCTCTGGATCCCCGTCCTCTAAGGACCCCACTACATACTTTAATTCACTATTATTATTATTATTATTATTATTATTATAATCATTTGTTTATTTTCTTAAGGTGATTTTTTTCAGATGGTAACAGATGTAGCATGGTTTGAGTGGATATTTGAGTGATGTAGCAAAGTTGATTGTTATGTGTGTGCGTGTGTTGTGCTTGAGGACTCAAGAAAACAAGATGATGCATCGTAAGGGGCTTATCTTCTAACTGAAATTTCTAAATGAAATACTTTAACGCTATATTTCTCCAGAGCCCCCATATTAGCTGACTTGACTCTGTATACGCAGTACATTGCTCAGTATTCATTTATTTTGGTGCTGTCATTTTGAGCCAATACAGCATCTTTGAAAGCAGATAATTAATATGCCCACAAAAAGATTTTTATACAGTATGGATTTTTTGCTGCGCGTACATTGCAATTCAAGCTAGTTTGAGTTATGTGACAAAAAGCATAACGTAGATGCGGGTGCCTTTCAATTTTATAAGCCCTATTTATTCATAAAAAATTGCTATTTTCAGTATCCAATACAACATAAATAGATTTTCATTAAAGCCACAGAAACAGTTCTCTGCCGACAACAGCACCAAAAAGTCTGTCCAATGGGTTTCACATGAAAGCAGGCTATCATGGCCTAAATGAACTGGGTTCTTTTTTTGTTCCATTTGGTTCTTTTTAGATGGGCAGAAGGGTGCAGTGGGGGGCTACATCTTCCATGCACAGCGAAGCATTTTGAGAGTCTTCCTCCTGAAAACAACACACTTCTTCACAAGCTCAACAGCCGTTCCAAAGAGCATGAGGGTGTTAAACTACCCTCCTGAATGTGACCTCATTATTACAATTCATTAGAGTCTATAGTACTTGTCCGACTTTATTTTTTCGTTATAGATAAACTTTATTTTGTCCCACTCCCACAGGAGTAGTGCGGTAGCCTGGGACCAGACGAATCTGCCAGTGCAAAAAAAAATTGCCCTCAGCGATTTGGGTCTGGCACCGCGCCGTTGGGAATCCATTTCCTGATCCTGAAGTCTGGGGTGACCAATCAGGGCCCGGTATTCAAATATGAGAGACTGTAATTGGTAGTTGGTAGCAGGTCTAACCAATTGCGTCGAGAGCCATTGTTTTGATCCCACCCTGGAAAAAAAGTCCTCATAGAAGCACCAGACTCATATCCACGCAGTGATATAGTCTGGCTACGCGAGGCTAGTAGTGCGGCACACACTTGTGCCATATGTCAAATCGACCGGCTTCATCGGGAATCGTGTGCTTCCGTTTTGCTAAGAGATATGTTGTATAGTTTAAGTGATTTTCCCCATTGACTTATAATGGGAAATGCAAAAACTCCTATTCAAGTATTTTTCTCTCGGAAACCGTAAGGTTCAGTGTTCACCTAATTTTGAAAATAATAATTACACCAGTCGGCCTCATGGTGGCGCTATAACAGCCCACTTTACGTTTCGGCCTATAACTCTTGAACCGCAGGTCGTAAAATAAAAAAATATTTTCCCTGGATTCCTTGGGTCATGATTTATAGATTTACGTCATTGATTTTCCGCCATTTCGAATTTTCTCCAAAACACTCTTTTGGCACCTTCTTCTACAGATTTTGTCCAAATCTCACAAAGGTCGGTACACATGATCTCTGGACCCATGCAATAAACATATCCAAGCGGAATTCTGATAGTCCATACCGTTTGTCCGTAATAGGCCTCCAAAGTTGGTGGGAGGGGCCTATTTTAATGCCAAAAATCATGTCAAGTCAATCCCAAATTTGAATCACTTGTCAAGGGTGGTTTACTCAAAGAATCCAAAAAGCTTTTCCACTTTGATCCATAGGGGCCGCCAAAAATGCGCAAAATGTAACCGTTCGATGCAAAAACATGATTTTTGACGTGACAACGTAATTGGCTTGTAAAATTTGTGGCAGGGGCCATTTTCTATTGTGGGAGGGGCCTATGTCTTAAAATCAAAACGCCATGTATCACGAATTGTAACACGCACGCACGCACGCGCACACACATACCCTCTTTAGTGTTTGTCTTATATGAAGTAGCGCCTCTGAATGGATTGTACAAGGTTGCAGATGGTGGAAAAGCAAAGGGAGGGAGGGAGGGAGGGAGGGAGGGGTCACTAGGGAGAGACGCTCAAAAAGAACAACAAAAAAAGTAGTGTGGGGGGGGGGGGGGGGGGGCTGACAGAAAAAAGAGTGGTGAAGTACTTACTTCCCTGTTAATCCGAATCTACAGGGTCCAAAGTGGAGGAGGTGGGACAGGGAGTTAAAAGAGAGACATACATGCCAGTTAATGAGAGAGAGAGTTATAGACAGGTGGAGCGACAGGAGACAGTGTGTGTGTGTGTGTGTGTGTGTGTGTGTGTGTGTGTGTGTGTGTGTGTGTGTGTGTGTGTGTGTGTGCCTGTGTTTATGACATGTGCACGGATGCATACGTGTTTCCATGTTCCCCATGAAAAGGGCACTGTATACCCAATAAGGCACTGTACAATAAGGCAATATAATAAGGCACTGTATACCCAATAAGGCACTGTATAATAAGACACTATAATAAGGCACTGTACAGTATACCCAATAAGGCACTGTAAAACAAGGCACTATAATAAGGCACTATATACCCAATAAAGCCATACACACAAATTCTGGCCGGCAGCCAAGCAACATGTTGACAGATGTGTGTCCACACTTTTCATGGACAAAATAATAAATCCTGCCGATGTGGGATAAATAAATGTATCCAACCCCCCCTGGAAATAAAGTGACAGCGTGGGGCAGCAAAGTCACATTTCACATTTGTGAAAGTTTTTATATCCAGACTTATGAGACCAAGGGACATGCGTTCCTGCGTTGTGAGGCTGTGAGCTTGTTGAATGTGCAGCGAGGGTTTTGGATTAAAGAAACCAGCTACTGTAGATAGGTTTACTTTTATTTTCCTTTTTACGGCTTGTCTTTGCAATATAAACAAGGCTTTGCTCTCAAACACAGTTGCTGATAAAGCAATCTGGGATCCAGAACAGCGCCCCCAGCATTTTTCACTTTTGCATTTGACTCTGTGGTGAGTGATTAAATAGACTGGAAACCGGCGTTTGGTCTCTGCCCTCAGCCCTCCACTTCCGGTGGTGCGCCTATGTTTTCATTCCCACTAACAATATTTCTCCACGGAACACTAACACCATTTCTCCCACGGAACATGGATCGTTTTGGTTATAAGCCCACTTGTTTCTATGATGGAAGAACAAGTTAAAATGTTACTAACTTTCCGTTGTTTTGTCGGCTACGAGGACGCTATTGTTAAATGAGTTTGGGTTTGTTTCCAGTGGGAAGCGAACGCACAGATGTAAATCCCGCCCACTACATTTCATTGGGTAAAGCACGGCCTGTTTCATGAACTGAAGGCATGCCCACTTGTAAGCCAATGCTCACACGTTCTGAACGGGGCTCCCGACAGATTCAATAGCGCAGCTCTGAATATTTTCTTGAGAGATTACTGATAAAGAGACAAGTAGCAAAGCAAAAGCTAATCCCTCTTTCTTCTGCTCTATTTGAGTAGCCTACCGGGGACACTGGTCCAGGATAGCTGTTTTGTTGAAATCAGTGCAACAAGAATGTGCCTTATAATAATTATAGCCCAATATAATGGCCCAAATTCAGCGGCGGACTGGCCATTTGGCGTACCGGGCAAATGCCCGGTGGGCCGCTGGGCCAGTGGGCCACATGGGCCAAAAAAATAAAATATATATATATATATATTTTTTTTTTAAATATATTTTAAAAAATGTTTTAGGTTTATTACGGTCATATCCGAGTCGCTCGGCCCAATTATTAGTTATGTTAATGTTTGGGCTGGGATGCTTTCCAGCAGGCGCCTCAGTGCGGCCGCAGAGTTCATGTGCAGGGCTGGGCTGAAACAGTGAAACGCCCCGGCCGGTCCGGACCAAAATGCCAGGGCTGAATTTTGGTCCCAGTCCGGCCCTGCCCAAATTGATTAACATTTCGTGCACGCATTTTATTGCGCTTTACATTTAATTGTGCTACAGCCTAACTGAAGAGTTGAATTCTCGAGGAGGCAGACCATTACATTTGCTAAATAAAATGACAAATATCGCCCCAAAAATTGCCCCCAAAAAACACAACCGACAATTGGACTCATCCAATCACCAATATATTCGCCATATCGCCCTATCGTCCAACCTTAGTTTGATGCATCCCTTGTTTAAGTTGATATCTGCCTCCCTACCTTCCAACTGCCCCTTTTCATTTTGGGGTAAACACAAACCTCTTCTTGTTAATATCGATGGAAAAAACAAAAACAAACAGAAAACCATGCAGACAGTGTGACACACATGAGCAACATACACATACATTACATAATGCGTGATGCCCGCCCCCATCCAGCAGCCTGACAACTCTATACAGAGATTGAATGACATCAATCATGTCTACTTCATTCAGTGTCTAATGGGTTTATATAAACAAACGAACAATCACGCGCATCCATTCTAAAGTGCCAGGTGCAAGACAGAATTAAGACTTTTTAAAAAAATAGGACCCGCACACTGGTGGTCTTCCACCATCGTATGTGACGTTTCAAGTCCAAGTGACTCTTCCTCAGCCCTCTTCCTCAGCACTCTTCCTCAGTACTCTTCCTGAGGAAGAGTCACTGGGATCGAAACATCAGGTACGATGGTGGAAGAAAAAATCATTGTAAAAATGTTGGAGAATGATCCAGTGTATGGATTCTATTTTTCATCGAATGGGTTTATCTGTGAGAACTTCATATTAAAGGTATTCATTACATTATAAAATGATGGGCAGGGGTCAGCAGGGGGTGGGGATTTAGGGAGGCGGGGATTCAGGGAGGCGGAGATTATAACAGGCAGATGCTTTTGATTGGACGGAGCCTGGAGGAACAAATCCCAGGTCAAAGTGTGGGCCAGTAGTACCGGCTGTAGTGGTGAGAATAATCGTTCTTTTCTGTGACTCGAGTCATTTAGTTCCTGTTCACTAAAAATATTAGCTCATATCATTCGTTCTCCGTTCAGCGCTTCCGGTTCCGCCCTCCTCACATAGTTTAGTTCAATGACGAAAGAGGAACGTCTCTCTTCAGCCCGTCAAAATGTTAATTTTGCAACTGACTGACTGAACCTTACGTCAATAGGCTTTCCACACGGAGGAAAATAAAGGACTTGAGGAACGATTACTTTTGAGGAAGTGTCCGAGGTCGTTCCCGTTCACCAAAATCACTTTGAACGTCACAACACTAACCGGCTGGTTTGCAGCAAAAATGCTTAGAGCTGGACTGTGTCTTTGTAGCATATAGTCATAAAGTGTTAGAGCATTTTAATGTACCGCAGTAGCAGTCATGAAACAGATGTGTTTCAGCCCCTCAGGCCTTTGTCAGTTTCAACCATATACCGTAAAAAAGAATGGACAAAGTGACGCCATCGGTTTCTACAGACCAGTTTGGAAGCCTGTTTTTCAGCGATTTCAAATCCGCCATCTTTCTATATCCTTTCCGGAATGCTAACGGAAACTACTGCTATTGGCTGCAACCACAGCGAGGGCGAGTCTTCACTCGGTAGAAGCAGTAGAAACCCTAGATACATACCCAAATTTAGCATACATTTTAAAATTAATGGGACCATAATTTACTAAACACTTATCATGATGATTTAAAAAAAGACTTTAAACTAGCGATTGAAAACATAAAGTCCGCCCAAAACCTCTTTCAGTTGTATTGAGATAATCTATTGCGACCGGTAGAAGGTGCAATAGCGACATCTGCTGGGCCATTAATTGGAACAGCACCCTGAAAGAGAACCCGGAAGAGGACTTCAATTTCAGCACCGATTCCTTGGGACTTGGTTTCAACACATTACATTAAAACACTGTGAACCTTATTCCGTGAGTGTGGATTGTTACTTTGACGCTTTGTAGCAACATGACAGACACTGTCTGTGTCTATGTTGGATAAGCAGCTCAGTGGACTGTGAAGATACAACTCTAATTGGTTGGTTGGTGAGACTTACATCGATGTAGTTGGCGTTGATGTAGTCAGAGTTGGGGTCACCTACGAGTGGGTGGAGCTTGACTCTGTGGCGGTCATCTAAGATTGTGGAACAATGAAAGACGAATCAAATCAAACAGCATAGGATTATTACAATAACAAAATATAGAATAAAGGATTTAGTGTTACTGTAAAATAAGAGGCTGTGTCCACAGAAAGGGTTTTGAGCTGAGAAGAGCTTTGGATATCGTGTCATCTACATTATTAGCACAAACAGCATAGCTGAAATAACAGTAAACATGGACTTCTCATGGTCGTGGTAATGTTTCAAAGTCAGGTCATAATGACCTGGTTGTCAGACACAGCCAGGATAATCAAACTTGACATTGATGAGCGGCGCTCCTCTCCAAAAGTTGAACTATTTTCTACTTGAATCGCCCAGGGAGCTCAGCCCCAAAACACTGTACATAGAGAGCACTGAAACGTGATGCTTTTACCATAGAAATGTCTGTAGAATGGAGCTGGCAGCTCAACAAATGCTTTCTTTGGACACGGAACCTTAGTCTTTCCAGTCTTTTATCTGTGACATTTGCCGTTTTACTTCATAAAAGGCAGAACGTCTCCTGATAACTTACATCCCGTCAAGGTATCATGTCTCCCTTTGGTTTTGTCTTTCTTCTTTGTGGAGTCCCAGCCATCAAAAAAGCTCTGTGGAAGACAAGACACTCTTATGATGGATATAACAGCTTTGTGAACCTCCCCTATTAACCATTTAGACACCATAGATAAGCCTCAGGTGCAATGTGGCTTTTACATTTTGGTTTCTTTTGTTTAAGAGCGATAAAAAGAATACTGTTTTTTCATGGTTATCACACTGAAATCCTATCAGCATGTCATCTCTCTCAGCCGGGGTTTACATCAACAGGGCAGTAGTGCTGTGAGAACGTTTTGAGATAAGGAGCGATTATGTGCTTTATGCATGTTAAGTATTCAAAGTGTCTGCTATAGTAGACCCCCCACTCCTACTCCCCATTTGACTTCGTATTCATCTGCTTATAGGCTGCTCCTATACGAAGTGGCAGGAGCCATTGGCCTCAGACTATCCACCATTTTGGTTTCCAACAATCTCCAAAACTATTTAAAACTGCTGAGCACAAAGTTGTATTCAGTCAGCGGCGCATTCTCGGTCCCAACTCGTCTTATTTCCATGCTTGGTCAGGTACATTTGGCATCTGAGGCTGATGTTGAGAACGCTCTTACATGTACCATGTTGATGATAGCATCATCAGTGATCATAATCACCCATCAGCTCTTATACTGTACGTCCCATGTTGATGACCATAGAATGATCAGTGAACATAAGCACCCCACTGGTATGCAATTCAGACTCTGCAGGGGACAGGGGCATTCACTCGGATAGTGCCTCAAGACCTTTTCTCATTTAGAGTAGTGAATTACTTTAAATGTTTTCTCCCAATTTAGTCGTTATGGCAATTAATCCTCCCCACACATTGTTGTGTGTTGCTGTTGTTATAGCCTACAGGCTCACCTACCATTGAGGAGCCTCCACCGTGAGGACATGGTACCTCAACCTCTCCATTGCTGTTTCATGCGACAGTGTTTATTAACCTTATTGGTTAGCTCCTTCAATAAAAGGGTAAATAAATAAAGCTCAGCAAAGGAAACATGAACGTGTCATTCAGTCGACTGCGGTTCATCATCTCTGCCTCCAGGTTGCATCGTAATAATAATGACAGACCAAGACCTCCTGTAGTCTGGTGTTTACCTGTCTGAGTGTCTACACACACACACACACACACACACACACACACACACACACACACACACACACACACACACACACACACACACACACACACACACACACACACACACACACACACAGTCTCTTTAGGACTGGCCACGGAGGTTTGATCAATGTCTTAACAGCACGTCTGCGTTCTGCAGGGAAATAAAGAGATGTACCTGGCAGGAGAGCACAATGTGAGACTGCACATCATTTTCCTTTGTGATGGAGCCAGACACAACATGGAGAGACAGAGAGACAAGACAAACACTAGGGTCTGCATGTATGGATTTGGGGAGTGGGCTGTGTTTTGTCTGTGAGGGACAGTTTAATGGATGTACACTGGTGGTTCCACAAGGGGACCAGTGCAGCCCAGAGAAGAACTGCAAGATGTTTTCTCTTCTTCATAAGAGTCAGAGGAGCATCGCTAACAGAGCAGCAGCTCTCCATGGAGCCTGCTCTCACATACAGCATCATCCCAGCAGGAGGACGACGTATTCAGGGACACCACAATGTCCCCTGTTCTCACACAACTATGGATGGAGGTTATTACAGCAACAGCAGAACCAATGTTCTATCTATCTCTACACTTCTCTCTATTTTATAGTTCAGTGGAAAAGCTAAATCAGCCACTATATAAAGTGCAAGAGAGTGTAACCGGCCAAGTGACAATCTGCCACGTGAAGGAAAGTGATTTACATGATGTGCCAGAGCTGTGAGCAGGTTGGGAACAATGTATTTTGATTCAGAATAATTCCTCTCATTATAAATCACCCAGCCAGACCATATCACCGCTGTTGGGTGGAAACCTTGTATGGAAAAAAAAGATAACCTGTGTTCCAATGGCTCCAAGCTTTGTGCAGGAGAGCAGGACAAATAACCACTGCTACCAAGAAGCAACGTGTTCTGACTTTGTGATGCATTGAGACCAGAAAGCCTTCTCTCAGCAGTCAGTAGGCTGTGCGCGGGCGCACGCGCACGCGCGTGTGTGTGTGTGTGTGTGTGTGTGTGTGTCAGGTCTGCCATGGTGACAGAGGTCCTCTTTAAGGCCAGATGAGGATGATTTATTCATAGTCTATAGTGTCAGCATGGTGTTCTGATGTCTCTTAACTCCTGCTAATTAATTTCAGGCATAAAGCAGAGTCTATGTGGCGCATGGATGGCACCATGCACCGCCCACACATAAAGAAAACACATTTTATACCGTATGCTTCCCTTTATGCTAAAGGTAATTTCAATATCTTAACTCTTATTACTTCAATATGCAGCTGCAATATGTATTGATATTATAGTATTATACCAATATATAAACATAATATTCTCTCTCAAAGTGAACTGCCCAACCTAGACAGGTTGGGCACCGGCCTACTCGGGGACGATGCAAGTTGGGAACAATGCAAATAGGTAATGCATGCCCGGTGGCCACTGCGGTTCGTTTGCGACGTGAGTGCCGAATTTGAAGTTGTTCGGTCAACCGTTTCTCGAGATACGTGGATTACAGACGTACATGCGTACGTACATACAGAAATTCTCTGCATCTATTGTAAGATTGATCAGTTCAGTGGTTTGGGAGATTAGCCCACAACAGAGACACACCCAAACCCACACACTACACTATTCTAGATGGCTTGCCCCCTAGGTGCCATTGTACACAAATGCTGGTGTGCCTTTCACCTCATACTGCATACTGTATAGTGTCAGTGAATACTTCAGAATCTCACCTCATACTGTACAGTGTCAGTGAATACTTCAGAATCTCACCTCATACTGTATAGTGTCAGTGAATACTTCAGAATCTCACCTCATACTGTACAGTGTCAGTGAATACTTCAGAACCTCACCTCATACTGTATAGTGTCAGTGAATACTTCAGAATCTCACCTCATACTGTATAGTGTCAGTGAATACTTCAGAATCTCATCTCATACTGTATAGTGTCAGTGAATACTTCAGAATCTCACCTCATACTCCTGTTTGAAGCCGTAGCCCTCAGCGGTCTTCATCTGGTTAATGTGCTGGAGGAGATCAGCTACGCGGACGGCAGGATGGAGCTGTCCCGTGTGGTAGGGAGAGCCTTTACGTCCACACTGACGCCTCGGGGAGCCTCCCAGCAGACTGCTGGACTCGTTGACTGAACTGCGAGCCTCGCCTGCATGGGGGTGGAGGGGACCAAGAGGAGGGACACAGTTTTTAAAATGAGATCAACTCGTTCAACTCGTTTTAGAATCCGCTGCTATGTGCTTTCCAATGCGTGTGTGGGCAAGATGGTAATTTTAGGGAAAGCACAACAACACGCCCACGGGCACGGCTCCAGGCGCAAATAACGGAGTCGGCAAAATGTATAGCGGGTAGTGTGGCCGTGAGATACTGTTTACGTACAGTGCCAGTAATTCACGGGCAGCGGGTAAGGCTAACGGGTAAGGCTTTGGCCAAGATAGGGCCCCTGAACTAAATCACAGAGTGTGCAAGCACTGCAGAAAAAAGATACCGTGCCATCCATGCCAGTTCACTTGAGCACTGGAAGACACATTGAACTGATTCCAGCTGTTGCATTGAAAAAGATGAACACAAAGATAATTTACATCATGTTTATGATACACTAAATATAACTGGTGTGCCATATTGGACTGACAACGTCTTCGATGCTCCCAAACAACGTTTCGACCACAGCAGTATTTGCCAGGTATATTATTGGACTGAAAACATGCATTTAATAAAACCTTCTCCATTCACATGCTTGATGGGGTATCATGTCTTAAAGAAATCATGTCTTAAAAATAGGGGGAAAATGACTTCATTGTTACTAGATTGCCACTAAAATAGCCAATCTAGAAGAACATTGCAGTTTGTTGGAGATTGGAGATCAGGTATTTTCACTATTTAAAAACAAAACATAAGAAAAACATGAAGGGAAAGCGTGGCTGAAGGTACTTTGTGAAACGGTTACTTCCTATCAGAATGGTTCAGGTGTGAATGGTTCTCTGATAGACACCTCACTATCAACACCATAACAAACTGATGGATGATCCATGTCAGCATCTGACACTGTATGGAGGTGCTGCACTTAAAAATGGTAGGCCTTGTGAATGAGTGTGTGTGTGTGTGTGTGTGTGTGTGCGTGCGTGCGTGCGTGCGTGCGTGCGTGCGTGCGTGCGTGCGTGCGTGCGTGCGTGCGTGCGTGCGTGTCAGTGTGGGTGTGCCTTACTGCGTGCTGAGCAGGTGTGTGCGTCCACGAAAGACAGCGCCATCCTCTCATCCTCCTGCAAGGTGCTCTGGTCTGTGAAACTGCGCTCCATAGAGCCCATATGGCTCTTCTCCTGGCGGTAGCTAATAGGTGTTTTATTCATGTTCACTGGTTTCCTATTAAATAAAGATGGAGAGAGAAGGAGGAGGGATGGATGGATCAGAAGGATAAAGAGAAGGAGAGAGAGACACTGATACAGAGTTTCAGAGAGAGTAGGAAAGGAGCCGTGAGAGACAGCATGACACAAAGGAAAGGAGAGAAGGAGATGAGAAGGGATGTCAGGGAGGGAGAGAGTACAAAAAGAGGGGAGGAACGGAGACGATGAAGGATGGATGCATTTCATAATATTCCGCACCTTCCCACCCTGGATGCAACTTTAGTGGATGACAGCCATGTGCACAAGCATGTATATGATGGAACAAAAAATAAACAATGGCAAAAGTAAAAAAAAAAGTGATGGAGTCACTTACGGATAGTAAGAGTAAGAGTAGATGTCCCTTCTGGAGAATGTGTGGGTGGAGGAGGAGGAGGAAGAGGAGGAGGAGGAAGAGGACGGAGAGAAAATAAAATCAAGAGAAAGAAGAGAATGTAAGCTGCAAGCAATGCCAGCTGTGGGCTGAGGGATGCATTGATTTCAGTGGAGATGGGAACCGTTTGGATGCATGTGACACATGCATATATACAGCATTATAGCAAGCAAGGTGCTGACAGTCCCAATCACAGCCAAAGCAGAGAAACAGGGCTCTTCGCAGCGTCTCAACTCTCAACTTTAATGAACATACGTGGCTTCATGCCAGAAGCACATTTGGTAATCAATTGTGTGAGAACTAACTGGCAGCTTATAGGACAGCGGTCCAGACTAATGTGGGGACTATCGTATCAACGCTAACGTCAACAGTGTGCCATGTGGCGTTGTCAGCATGTTTGATAATGATTACCAGAGCCCTCAGCCACCTCTCACTTGGCATGTATGTTCGTGTCAGTTGGAATTTCACATACAGTATTTCATTTGTGGTAGAACATCTTATTCTAGACTTTCCCCCTCGGGCTGGCACACAGTTACAGCTGACTAAGATGCAGAGCAAAGCAAGTCTCTGTAAATGATTTTGTAATTTAGCATCTTCCCAAAATGGCCAGACATACTGTATTTTTCTGTGATGTTTTTAGGATAGACGTTATGTTTTAATGCATCACCTCTGTCTGATGCAAAACAAGGATTTATTTGCCCTTCTATTAGCCTGGTAAACCACACGGTCGCAGAATTCTATTTCATGCAGGCTACCCTTCTATAGCTCTATTTGACTAATAGTTAGATGGTAGAGCTTTGGGATCACTGGCTAATAATCTCTAAAAGCACACCTTTTCCTGCCAATTACCGTCTCATTTAAGGGTCAGGCCCCTGCTTGGTGGGTGTAATTAAGTGGCTAATTGAATTGAAACAGCCTTTAATTAAATACTTCACACTCAGATAAACTGTGCTGAGTTGCTTGGTGTCTCTAGTGCAGCATAAGGGATTGGAAACAATACAGGCTAGCTGTGGTTCCAGTATCCCTCCTAAACAATGCTGTCCTTTCACAGAGTTCAGCTAATAGAACACAAGGATTAGGGGACTGTTCAGAGAGAAAGCATTTCACAATAATACAAATAAAAGAGAGCAAGATGAGATGGTGCACTGTGCAAACATACTGCATGTGGACGCCATTCAGGTGACTTGCAGAGGAGGTAAAATGTACTTTGTAGTCCCTGGAAGAGCCTATTCCAACATTCAGCAACAATATAGCAAACAGTTAGCATATGGGCTAACTGAGCAGCACTCACCTTTTCTTGATGATGATGATGACGGCTCCCAGCAGAAGAATGAGGACCACCAGCCCCCCGGCACACACCCCAAGGATCAGTCCCATCTCCTCAGAGTGCTGGGACACCTCCAGGGCCCTGCGGTGGTCCTTACAGGCCGCTAGCAGAGAGAGAGAGAGAGAGAGAGAGAGAGAGAGAGAGAGAGAGAGAGAGAGAGAGAGAGAGAGAGAGAGAGAGAGAGAGAGAGAGAGAGAGAGAGAAAGTAATTTAAACAAACTGCTCTAACAGCATTGAAAATGGCAGATCTAAAAGCTCACAAGTGTCGCATCACAACGCGTTGTGAGCTTGTAGATCTGCTATTTTCAAAATATACGAGCGCTTTTGCGAGAGCATTTTCAGGACCGACCATCTTTTCATGGACATGAGGTCTACAAACTTACAGTAGCTTGTCATATGGAGTTACAGTATGTCATAGAGAGTTCTGTAGGCTACAACCTGGCTGGGTTAAAGGTAGGGTAAGTGATTTGCAATTATTCAAATAATTGCAAAATGGGCCTATGTTCTGATAGTGCTCCTTACTATAGAGTGTCCTGTCCATATAAGGAGTCTCCATGTCTCTTCAGCTCTTTATAAAACAGAAAATGCATTTTCGTTTCAGTTTCATTTCCAATTTTATCCAATCAGGATAGAGAACTCAATCAGGATATAGATTAAACAAGTGACATTGGAAGTGATGACATTAAGAAATGAGCAGGCAAAATTAGAACTGGAACACTATAAAAATGAAGCTTAAAAATGGGTACTTTCTCCTGATTGGCTGAGATTTTGACACCTACCAGAAAATGTATTTTCTGTTTATTAAAGAGCTGGAGAGACAGGGAGACTCCTGTTACTGAACAAACACTCTATAGCAATGATTACTATCAGAATATAGTGCTTTAACCTTTTAAAAAAATACTTTTTGTTTTAACCCAAAAATATCACTTACCCGACCTTTAAGGATATAAACCCGACGCTCCAATCTCTTATTAACGTGGCGGCACGGGATCACTGCAGCCCGCCCGAGTCTCATGGGGAATAGCCTACATGACTGCTTTATTTTAGTGTAACTCGAACGTGCACTGCTCGGTATGGGTTAAATCAATATACAAACGTATTCCATTCACGGCGATGTGATTGGTATCATAATGTCATTCATGTAGGCTTCAAAACCTACGTGACAAAGATTGTACCGTAAAAGATTACATGAAAGACACAGTTGGGCGTGTGTGTGTGTGTGTGTGTGTGTGCGTGTGTGTGTGTGTGTGTGAGAGAGAGAGAGAGAGAGGCGTGTGCGTGTGTACATGAGGGCCAATGTCTGTGAAAAAGAGAGGGAGAAAAACACAACAACTCACTGTGCAACTTATTTAACTGAGAACACACACGCACGCACGCGCACGCACACACACACACACACACACACACACACACACACACACACACACACACACACACACACACACACACACACACACACACACACACACACACACACACACACACACACACACACACACACACACACACACACACACACACACACACACACACACACACACACACACGTCTTCCTTTCTCTCAGGCGTGTGCTCTCTAGAGGCAGAATGCAATTACTATCCAAAACGATGACAATAATTGTTTGAGATTATGAAAAGGAGGGGGGAGGAGTTATAATAGAGGATTCTGATATAAAAAAGGTTTTGAAATTACTTCAAACTAATTATCTTTTACTTTGGATTGAAACGATGACAGTAGGTTGTAATCTTTACTCACACTCCCACACAGCGCTACAGTCATCATGTCAAGCTGCCCTGCTGTCTGTGCGATACTGTAAAAGGTCATTATACAGTAGTAATGGTAGGTTCTTCATTCCACTGGCATAAAGCTCCATACTTATGTAAATGGCACAAAAAGGCTCTTTTCTGTGTCTGGCTACTGTAAGCCACTCTAGTTTGTCCCGAGTGGTGTCAGTGTGTCCTTTAGTCCGTGACAGGCCTGCAACGAGCCCCTCCTGAGCCTGTTGGAACAGCCCAAACAATCTCCTGAGCAGCACAAAGTCACAGCAGGCCTGGGGGCAGTGATGGAGAGTGCTAGCTAGCTAGCAGCCTGTTGGGGCTGAAGCAGATCTGGGGCAGAAGAAGGGGGAAACAGAGCCATGTTTTAGACTTCTCTATCGGCAGCCTGGGGCATTAGATCAGCCTCAGCCCAAATAACATTGAAAGTGGGACGGATATGACACTCTTACTCTTACTCTATACTGTATGTTAGTGAGATGTTTTAAGATGTTGTTCTCGTTGGGACAACAAAATGCCTCCTCTCTAATACTTTAGTTTGAGTGTGCTGGCTGTTGTAAGACAATGCTCTGTGATAGGATGTGATCTGATGTACCGTACAGTTCATGGACCGTGTCACATCTGAATACTGATACTCCACCTCACCCCCTAGCACTTCAACTCCTTGTATCCCTTCTTGATGCTAGTTTACTGTGCAGATATAAATTCATTACTTGTTCTCATGTTTTTTTCTCGACTACATACAGTAGCATGTTGTTTAGACAAATGCTAGGTTCATTGTTTACCTGATATCCTATAGTTTCTTTGAGCACAACATTGTTCTCTCTGCACTCTACTTATGTTCATTGACAGAATTTATGCTTACTCTGCTTATTCCGATTTTGCACTTGTAAGTTGCTCTGGATAAGAGCATCTACTAAACACCTAAAATTGTAAATTGTACATCTGACAAGATTTCTTTACACAGTGGCTCTACTGGTGAAGATCTTGACAGTCCCACTGTAGATCAAACATGAAGGTTGTTTTGTTGTTTTCCCCTGATGGTTCCTCTTTGCACAGAGTTACAGTGAGCATCTCAAGGTGTCCTGGTGTCTGTGACAAACTGCTGGGTGACTGAGAACAACAAAAGGCTTTAGTGCGACCGTACCTTCTCCATCCAGACAGAGGTAGAGGAACGAGCTCACAGCCTGCTGTGCAACTGAAGAGCTTGAAATCAATTTAACTTCTCTGACATTTTAGACAGATAAGACGGGCAGCGTTGCATTTAGCCCCAGAATTTCTATTAAACCAAACACGAGCATGAAATAGATTTTCACATGAATTCATGCACCTGCCGGCTGCCCGCCGGTGGAAATTGGCACTTAGAGTAGAAATGGAAGGTCTATTGTTGTGCTGGGCCTGCCAGAGGATCCTTAATTAAACTGTCACCTGGAAGTTGAAATGTAATCTTCAGCTTTATTATCCAGGCCAAAATCATTTGCCTCCACTTTGCCTGTCATGGGATGCCCTGATAGCAACGTCTCAGGACCCCCGTCATGCAGGGGGCATGTTAATGGTACCGAGACCAAAATACACTCTCACCTGTCATAGCTTCTAATGTATTCATTCATTGACTCTCTCTCTCTGTGTGAATGTGTGTGTGTGTGTGTGTGTGTGTGTGTGTGTGTGTGTGTGTGTGTGTGTGTGTGTGTGTGTGTGTGTGTGTGTGTGTGTGTGTGTGTCAGATGGAGTGAAGCGTGGTGTTGAGGAGGTTAGTCTTGTCTCTCAGCTTCACGCTCGAGTGGAGCTTTGTCTCTTCTGCCACAAAAACAGTAAAAAGTCGAATCCGTTTACTGACAAGACTCTGCTTACTATAGCACTGCGGTGAGAACTACTGTATGAATACATGACTGTACATCTGTCACACAACTTGGAACTAATACATGTTATTCCCACTGATCTGCAATTACAGAGCTTTGAGTCCTGTCATCGGAAGTCAAATTCCCTTTACCTGTCCCTCTGAGTCCTACAGAAGGGGGGGGGGGCATAGCTGGATGTGTTTTGATCATGAGAACCCTACTGGACCAAGCAAAGGTCACAGTTCTCAGACGTAGCTGTCTAACGTGCTGCCGGCAAGAATGCAGGAACTGTCTTTGATATTGTGTGTCCCAGCATCTGACACCAAACCAGCGGGATGAAAGACTGACCCCCTAATCCCTCCCTGCTTCATGACCTTTTTTTGAAAATGTCATTGTTAGAAGAAAACAGACATTCAGATGAAAATAAAAATAAATAGATAACAATAATTAAAAAAAAAACTTCCCTGTTTAGTTGCTTCTCTCTCCAGACTTGAAACCTGGATGAGACACTGTTTCATTCTCCTCTTCGTCTCGTAACAAAGAGGCAGTAAAGATGAATTCTAAAGTCCATCGCATCATGGTGTTGATTGACAATAACAATTGATTACATTTTATTAATTAGCTAAAACACATCACCATGTGACGTGTTGTTAACTTTAAAATCAGTTTTTGTTGTCAAGCAACACTGTGGCACTACAGAGTATGAATTAGGCTTCAAGCTCTCTGAAACTTCATTCTGCACAGAGACATTTAATTCAAGGTCATTTATTGTCGCTTATATGAAAGACAAAAACAATAAAGGAGTTGAATTACCTTTGCGAGCGATGCGGATGCAGTTTATTCTGGTTTCCTGAAAGAGAAGGAGAGCATGGTGATCAGAGAAGCCCTCTGAGCCCTTTGCATTCGGCATAGGAGACACATGTGATGAAAGAGACCAGGATTTAGAATACTGAGCCCAGATGCAGACACATTCATGCTGAAAATATAAACACTTCTTGCACACCTCCATGTTTGTCCTGATGAAAGTCTAAGGACCGAAATGTTATGATATGAAGATTATTTTTTACAAGATCAGAAATATTCCCTTTAGTGCAAGTTGAAACTGTAACCCCCTTACAGATAAAATTACAGAACGCACTTCAGTTCATATTCCTTACTTGAAAAGGACCAGGACAAACGTGAACAATAGCTGTAGCGTCTTTCTCACACAGAAGAATCAGGTGGGATCATCAGTTTGAGGACAGAAACCAATAAATCTACTTTAAATAGTGAAAATATAAACCACAGAAGCTGCTGTGAAGTATTTGACTGAGAGAAAAGAGAGAGACTCAACTAAATGATGAGAGCTGAAAGAGAGAGTAGAATTAAGAGGAGGCTTCAGACCAATGAAATGCCACTACAAAAGGGAATTCATTTGGTCTGCTGTATTTGGACTGATGACTTATCTCTGTTATCAAAAGGACCTTAATGTCAAACAACACTGATGGGATACGATCCATAATCCAATTCCATCACCGCCACCTCTAGGAGGAGATGCATTATCAAATTAAGATTTACAGATGCTAATTCAGGCATTATGGGACAATTATGCAAATCCGCACTTCCAGAAACGAGCAAAAGCACTTTCCTCGCTAAATTGTCTTTTTAACACATCCGGTGCGGATCACGGTCTGGACCGTGTTTTCACATAGTAGCGCTCTGGTGCCGATCACGGTCCGAACCGTGTTTTTGGTCTTTTTGTTTTTTTCGTTTTTTCCCATACGGGAGGGGCTGGAGCAGCTTTGGGATCACCCACGGTGAATCTGACAAGGATGGACCAGATGCATCATCGTGTCAAAAAACATGGCGCACATCCGCTTCCGCTCTATTTCCTTCTCTAAAACCCCTATAACTCAGAAACTTTTTACGCTGGGGAAAACAATTTTGTGTGCACGATCGCTCCGCCATTGTTACTCGCGTGCGCGATGTCATCGTTCCAGGCGATAGCCAGCACCATCGGCTAAAATGGAGACATGCTTTTTTTTCTCATGGAATGCACGTCGTGGGGTCTACAGTGTAAGCAGCGCTGCGCAGCTCAACGGTGAGATTTCGGCACCGAACGTAATCTGTTATTATAAAATGCTGGCACCCGATGTGTTAATTGAAAATCCATTTTGGGCCCACGTCCTCTTAAACAACGTCTTAATCCAGTGATGATGCAGGAACAGAGGAAGGATTTTCTTTTTTAGAATATGACAAACAGACAGACAGACAGACAATCAGACAGACAGACAGATGGCTGTTTCTACCAACCCCAGACCTACAGTACAGTACATGAACACTTATGCAAAGCATAGATTACTGGTTTTCCATGAAAACAGACTTTTACTCCTCTGCATTCCCAGATGAACAGGCACAAAATGCTGCAGAAGTAATACAAATAAGTGGCAGAACTGTTCATATTCCTCATTTTGCCATGAGAATCACATGATTTATAGCGTGACCATAATACATAAAAATGTCAATGTGTTGGCGTCTATAAAAGTGCTGGTGTGATGGAAGCAAAGTGGTGACATGGAGCTTCCACTGCAGCGACTCAGAGCTGACATCCTCCACTTCATCAAAGCGCTCAACGCAAAAAGCACATCTGTCACACAATTTTGGAACTAAGTCAATGAATTATCAACGCTATTTATAACCATTAGAAGTGGTCAAGGAGAGAGACGGAGCACATTGTATTTCCTGCAGATGATAAAGGAAGGATCAGCCAGGTGACAGAGACAGATGGATAGGTGGCAGTACCGAACAGGCCTCTCCTACTCGCTGTGTGGAGCACAGACAGGACACATTCCTCAGTTTTAATTTGTCTAAGGACTCATCATTAATTCTATAAACCACCGATGTGATTAAAATGTGAGAGGATGTCTTGTTTGTGTATTTTGTTTTCTCATTGTAAGCTACAATCGTCTCTGGTTAAAGGGTGAATAGGAGCAGACTGGACTCCTGATGTATCAGGACCATTGACTGTTGTTTAATCACGTCGCTCAAAAACATAATCATGTTGTGTCCGATGTGAATGCACCTCAACAACCAGGAAACGTAGTCAAGATAATGTTGAACTCCATGCATCTATGAAGCTATTTCTGCAGCTATTGTCTAATATTTACCGCAGCATTGTTGTTGTGAAGCAGTTTTTACCAACAGGAGTGTTTAAATAGATGTGTTATAGGTGCTATTTTCCATTTGGCAAAGGAGACAGACGGACAGGGAGAGAAGTGTTTTGATGAGACTGTCAAAGGAACCAGGGTAGGGAATGCAAGTGGGTGGTGACAGTCAAAGCCAGTATTTTTAATGAGCTGCTGGAAGTGTCAACATAAATACAGCTTTTAACAAGGAAAGGCATCGGGACATATAACAGTAATATACAATGGTTATTATCTAGGGGGAAATAGGCCTTTGGCAAATTACGTTTGAAATGATCAAAGTAGACATCACATACAGCAGCTCTGTGCTGCCCCCACTGGAGACACTTGCCTGGCAGCTCAAAACGGCAAAACACAAGATGTGTGTGTGTGTGTGTGTGTGTGTGTGTGTGTGTGTGTGTGTGTGTGTGTGTGTGTGTGTGTGTGTGTGTGTGTGTGTGTGTGTGTGTGTGTGTGTGTGTGTGTGTGTGTGTGTGCGCGCGCGCGCGTGTGTGTGTGTGTGTGCGCGCGCGTGTTTGTGGTGCACGATTAGCAGATGCCCATGCGGATGCCTTCAAAGTAACCATCTGAATCCCCAACCTTTCAAGAGCTTCTTTGGATGCATTAATCAAAGCAATTAAAAACTGTGAAGAAAATTAGCACAGGGAAATGATAAATATTAAGGGTGTCTGTTCACACCATTTCTGCTGGTGATAATGTTTTTGAGGATGAGTTGTGATGTTGGCCCAACTTGGCCCTCCACTAGTGATGCGCGGGTCAGGTTTTTTCATAACCCGCCCCGCCCGCCCCGCACGGGAGCACAACCCGCCCCAACCGTTCCGCAAAAATGAATATAAATCAACGACCCAGTCCGACCCGTAACCCGCCAAAAAAACAAACACACAAGCAAGTCCATGAAATTGCTTTCCAGAGAGAGAGAGAGAGAGAGAGAGAGAGAGAGAGAGAGAGAGAGAGAGAGAGAGAGAGAGAGAGAGAGAGAGAGAGAGAGAGAGAGAGAGAGAGAGAGAGAGAGAGATGGAGAGGGGGGGGGGGGGCAGAGGGAGGGAGAGAGGGAGGGGGAGAGAGAGAGGTCGGCGCATGTGCCACTGTGCCCCCCTGTTCACTGTGGCTCATGGGCGCTAGCTGGCCCACTGCCAGGCAAAACAAAACCTAATCCCATCCGCTGGTAAAGCCAGGTCTTCCCTTCCTAATCCTACGCTCAGCGCTCCGCTTGTGTGAAGTGCTCACACTGCACTCCCACCGTGTGTTTGTCCACTGGGACGGAAACATATTCTTGTGTTTGCAGACCAGCAGCGCTGTTGTGCTGTAATGTATGGATTTTCAATGAAAACGAAAATTAAAGACAACATTAAACAGTACTGTTATCACAAGGCAACCCCTGCAGGCAGAGTTCATGGAAGTCGAGCGGCGCAGGGACCAACACCTTGCATGCATTTATTCCCATCTGATTATTAAAGAGACCAAATTTGTGAGGAATGGCTGAGCTCCAGCACCGCAGGGTGTGATTAAAGCATCTATTTTCTACCTACAGTATGAGCATCTGCACCTGTGTCCAATTATCCTTAAGTAATGTCTCTGCCAGGTAGCCTCTCACTCCTGTATGGACATTTGGAATGCTTTGTACAGTATATGGAAATACAAAACACTATACTGTATGTACAATGGAGAATTTCACTTTGTTTTGCTGCTTTCACATTCAAGGAGGGTGTTGCATGTGAAAGCAGCAGAACAAAGTGAAATTCTCCTAGTGTTTAATGATGACATGTATTATTGTGTTTTTAGCCTTATTATCTGACCACGTACCACATGCTGTTTACATTTCTGACTAATACAATATTCAATTAATCAAGACATGGGATTGAAGGCGTGGGATTATAATCTGCCACCAATCTACTGGGATCAAATCAGGCCAAAAGGCCCCAAAAGCTTTTCATGGTGTTGATGCACCGTGCAGGAGGAGTTCAGACCGGTGGCTCCAGGACCATTTCAATACTATTGGCCATTAATTATTCATAAAGGCTACAAGTGGATAATAGATTCTTTGGGACTGAAACAAAAACATGAATAATTCATGATTACATTATATCAATATTTGACAGAAGTATTATCTCTCTCTAGCCAAGGACCAAATGTGTCTGTGCTTCTGGTTCCGTTGTGAGTCAGACCCATGTGGATGCAGCCCCCCCTCCCTCTGCAGGGGAAGGTGTTTGTCACGCTGTGTAATGAGCTCAGCTGAGTGGGAATAAAAAACAGAAACAAGTGAACACCAAGAAAAGAGAGGATGAGGTCCTGAAAGAACGTAACGAGGAGGGGATAGAGGGAAAGAGATGAAAGAATGAAGGAAATGATGATATGATATTTGTAGAGTGTTTCCACGCCTCCAACGCCTGTGAAATTATTATGATTATTATGTGTGTATTTCCTGCTTATTTAGGATTATACCGGGGTGATAGGTGGCCACATAATGGCAGGGATAAATACATACACATATGAAGGTTATTACTGCTTGTTTGGAGTCATAGCTGAGGTTACATGCTCTATGAAGGTCAATAGAAAGAGACCTGGTTTCTGAAGGGCATTATAAGGTCACTGCAGATGAGGTGTTTGCGCGATCCAGTGGACGTTTAAAGTCGGTGCTTTTAAGGAGAAAATCAGTGACATTTTGTGGGACATCGAATCGCTTTGTGTCTCTGGTAACTAGCGGGGGAGGTTAGTTTCGAATGGAGTTCGGGAGAGGCCAGCAGTGAGTAGAAACAAACTTAATTACGCAATGATATATGCTGATATATTTCTAGTTTGTGTGAAGATTCATGTTAGTAATATTGTCTACTGGGAGTGTTAACTTCACTGCCAGATTTATTTCTGGCTGTGTTTGCCCACTGCCAGCAATTTTCGTATTTTTAGCGGTGCCAACCGCTCTACACTTGACTTTGTCCGTATGTCTGTCCGTCCGTTGAGCGCGGGATGAGCACGGCAAAGAAGCAACACATACAAACACACGCACACACACACACACACACAGACTTAGCCTCGCGTAGCCAGACAATATCACACGACATACTGCGTGGATATTAGTCTGGTCCCTATCAACGGTTGATTTTCTTCCAAGGGGCGGTTACAAAAAGATCCAAACAGACTCTATTGGTTAGACCTAAACCAATCAGAGCAGTGCTTCCTTGAACGAACCAATCAGAGCAGTGCTTCCTTGTACGTCATTGCTCCAAATAAGGTGATAAGCCCGCCCACATTTGGATACTGGGCCCTGGTTGGTTCCGCACAACTGCGGAGGGAGAGAATTGAAATCTCTATGGAGGGGGGCCAGACCTAATCTGCCGAGGGCTAAAGTGCATGCAATTTTGCAAAGGCAGATTCGTCTGGAACCAGGCTAACACAGACTTGGAGATTGCCTGCCCTATGCCATCTCTCCTCTCATTGGCCACACGTGCCACTGCTTATCAAAGAGGGGTCCAGGGACCCCCAGCGTATGTTATGTCCGTCCGCCCGTTTAAGCACGGGATGAGCACGGGATTTTAAACAGCTATAACTCCAGTTTGCAGCATGCCACCAAGTCCAAATATGGTATGTGGACTTAGACCACCAATAGGGACGAGCATGAATTGCTGAAACCCCGCCCCCTCTGTCTTCCCATTGGCTGGCCTTTAAACAGCCATAACTCAAGTTCGCAGCATGCTAGGGAGTACAAATTTTGTACATGGACTAAAACCACCAATAGGGACGAACTGTAATTACTTAAGCCCCACCCCCTCTGTCTGCCCATTGGCTGGGCTTTAAACAGCCATCATTCCAGTTTGCAGCATGCTACCAAGTAAACATTTGGTAAGTGGACTCAGACCACCAATAGGGACGAACTGAAATCAGTTAAGCCCCGCCCCAAAGGCACCGCTTCCTTCACACAGGGTGTGATTTTTTTTAAACTTTCAACATGTCACAAAAAAATTATATTCATTATGATTGCAAGTCCGATCGTTTGTAAACAGACAGGGTATGTGTGTGTGACACCCAGACAACAAACATTCCGATCGGCTCGGAGCCCTTCTCATGCACCCCCATGTAAACACGCCATTTCTTGTACATCCCTTATGATCGCGTGTCCAACTGTTTGTAGATACACAAGGTAGGTGTGTGAGTGGCCCAGAGAACAAATATTTAATCTGCGACATTCCCTTCTCCTGTAACAGCAGTTTGTAAACAGAGCGTCTGGCGCAACACGCCGAAAAAAAAGGCATGTCGAGAAAAAGCTGTTTCAATGACAGAGTTAAACAGGGAGCAGACGGAGACGGAAATCTTGGATTGGCGTTATTTCCGTATCTGGGTGAGTTACAGTGATAGTAGTCACTACGAGTGATGAAGAACAGTGAGATATCTTATAACATCAATACAAAAAAAAAACGTTTATTACGTCCATGGCAGAATTGGTAATTGGAAAAAAATACGTTAATTACGTCTGTGGCAGTGAATGTATGTCTGTATTTGTTAGTAAATAAAAAACATCAAAAGGTACAGGTTTGAGTAATATCTACTCTCAAGCTCCTATCCTTTTTGCGAGGGCCGTAGCTAACCAGTCGTATACAGTAGGTGCAATTGGTTGGAAATTCGTACAAAAAGAGAGTGTGGCCACTTCATTGTAATTCCAGCTCGCTTCCAGTAATCCCAGGAGATTTACTAGCTGAAGTAATTCATGCCAGTAATTCCTTGTCCCAGAAGTGCTTTGTTTGCACAGAATCAAAGCACTGAGACACACATACATACATAATGTTCCAACTTAGTTACACTACCAGTACAATACAGTCTCATCCCACAACCCCCAAGTATAGTACTTAAAGAATGACAAGGCAACTGGCCTTAAAAAATCTAACATTAACAAATATAGATATTCCCCTCAATACCAGCTCAGAATTATTTACATTTGCAGAATCAATGACATATTAATGTCTTAATGTATGTTTTAAATCCTGCTGCTGTGAGTGTGCTACTTAAAGCTGGGCTCACAGTACAGGAGTTTTAAAATCATAACCAATTTTGAAATTGGGCTGCATCACACACAAAGATAATCTTAGATAAGATTCTCTTCTCTTCTATAATATTAAACATGCACACGCAAGATTTTAAAATAATTGGGAATGAGTGACACACATTACAGGACTTTTGTACTTTTTCTATATTACATTACTCTAGTAGACCCCCTAATGTGGTTATAATATGCAAATATGTCCCTGTATATTGTTGGTTTGTTCCTGTAAGCTGAAATTAGAGAGAGAGAGAGAGAGAGAGAGAGAGAGAGAGAGAGAGAGAGAATAATCAATAATAATAAATAAGGTGGTCCTAGATGAGAGAGAGTTATTGCCCGTCTTGTTAAAATGCCTGTGTCTTAAGTCGTAATAAAAACTGTAGCTTTGTAATTCATTAAGGGCTCAAACTTGGTTGACGTTTGTTTTGTGACAGCGTTGCTGTCCATGGTGCTGAGGTTGTATATGGGTAGTTTATAGGATCTACAGTATACACTGTGATTATACGTTACGTGTTTGTAGCAAAAGATTACATTGTGCACCAATTGGTTTCTGAATAGGGCTGCCACTGTGTGGTTCACCGCACCACACCCCCTACTCAAATCATCTTCCCACCGCTATGGGTGGGAGTGATCACAATCTCTGCTGCAACGTGCAGGATTGAGATGAAATGTCCTTGGTGCAGGCGGGAGCAATGTGAATTCAGGCTGTAGCGGACGGGAGTGAGATTGAAGAATTAAAATAAAATATAGACTCACAATTCAGGGTTCTATCACTATCTATCAGTGAACCTTTTAAAGGGTACAAATAAAAAAGAAAGCCCACTCACCCCTCTGAAGTTGCTCATGGCCTGGAAGTAGACAAGGTAGCTCTTGCGGGGGTCCAGCGGTGTGTTCCAGTAGCCGTTGTAGGTGTGGTTGTCTCCCACTGTGAAGGGGCTGGCCTCTGGAAGGCTGCTGGGGGGCAGCTCGGCCGTGTAGTAGTGTGGCGTCCCCCGCGCTAACGCCTCGCCGTGGGACATGGGCAACGGGAAGCATTCCTGAAGTCCCAGCTCCCTCTTCACTTTCCTGCTGCTCTCCTCCTCAACCACCACCTGGTACGTACTGGAGACATGGACCAATCACAGCCTGTTATTTCAACCACCACCTGGTACGTACTGGAGACATGGACCAATCACAGCCTGTTATTTCAACCACCACCTGGTACGTACTGGAGACATGGACCAATCACAGCCTGTTATTTCAACCAGCACCTGGTACGTACTGGAGACATGGACCAATCACAGGCTGTAGTCTTTATCAAAAACGAATGAAGGTAGGTAGTACGGCTGGGACTTGATTAAAAAAAATAATCTAATTAATTAGAGGCTTTGTAATTAATTAATCAAAATGAATCGCATTTTAATCGCATATCAATCGCATATCAATATTTGACCTGAGAAGCAATTTCTTTTCAGTTAAAACAGATTTTGGTATATGAGTTAATCAATGAGTGAATACATAAGTTTAAGCAACAAAATATAGCATTTTTTTTTATCAAGGTGGTACTAAACAGACCAACAGATCAGTGTTTTACCATAAAGTGCAGCAATTTTAGGAATATATTCAGAGATTCAGGTCCATGCTTCCGTTAGAGTTTTTAAAATCTAAATTTCCCATTCACTGGGCCAAGCAAAGCAGTCTGATCGACTTCTTCTCCCATTGCGTGCACTGGGGTTCTGTTGGTTGGTGCACAGGTATGATCGGTACGCCTGAAACTCGTCCAGTGAGGTGGTGCAAAAACTAAGCTCGATTAAATTGCGATTAACTTTTTTAATCGCGTTAATTTTCTGTAATTAATTAATCGAAATTAATCAGTTAAAGTCCCAGCCCTAGTAGGTAGACAATGTTCCTGCTTCTATTGTGCACTATACTATAACTAAACCATTCCTGACTGACAGTTGTCAAACCTGTCTCTCTGTGTCCAGTGCACACACAGGTGTAGGGCTGTCCCGACTCAGGATTTATTGAGTCGACTCAGAGTCGCGGGTTTAATGCAGAGTTGACGGAGTCGTTTTATAAAAACATATCGATGGCCAAAACGCAAAACCTCCTATCTGAAAAATGTTAATTGTTGGGAAAATGAAAAAGAAAACTACAAAATGTTGTATTTTTTTTTGCACAATGCTATTTTTTTATGAAACCCATCACATAATACACCGTTTCTGGATGTCTGGACTATATTACATTATTATATGTTAATTGCACTGATTTCATATTGCAAATGCAGATAGGAGGTTTTTCCCCACTTTTCCTGGATAATTCTGCAGATAGGAGCTTTTGCATTCAATGTAAAGTGATTGCTTAACTACATAATGACAAATAGTACTAGCTGCAAATACATACATTTACAGCTGAAAACAGTTGCATCAGTGGTGTGGTCTAGTTTTTTTTTTGTTGAGGTATACGATAATCATTCCCTGCACGAAATGCGTGTGGTTGTGGGTATACGCTAGTGCGTTTTCAATGGATGGAATGGGTAGTAGACTGTATGTATACGCCTTCTTCCAAAAAAATCTGCACTGTATACAGCGTAACACGGTAGAACACACCACTGAGTTGCATTGAATGCTTTTTTATTTTATTCAAAAACAAAACAAAGTTTGCAGGGCAATGCTCACAACAAGAATCTAAAATGAAAGTGCTTACAAATAAAATGTACAAAAAGGACAACAGGAATACAATTAGGTGGACTAGAAAACAACTGGCCCAGGCACCCCTCGACATAATCCCCCCTATACCCCCTACCCCCAAACACCACCTGAAATACCCCCCCACTCCCACAACCCCCATTCCCCCCAACCAGCACACTACACCCCCCAAACCCTCATGCCGTCCAACTCCCCTAACTCATACAACTGGATCACCAACCTTGTGTCCAGTGTGGATAGTGGAATAGTATGTAAGATCATTGAATGTCTTAAAGAGCCTATAAGCAAGGAGGAAAGACGGATGCCTTGACCCTAGAATCACCAAAGCCAGGGAGGAGATGAGAGCAGCACACAGGGGCTTTGTCGCTGACCAAAAAGGAGAGGGTCTGAGGGAGGAATATAAGCGGAGGAAGGAGGAGCTATACCAAGTGTATGCAACTCGAAAAACAGGAGCTGACCCAAAATATCAGGGACATTAAAAAGGTGCATGCAAAACAGAAGCATGGCAAGAGCTGGAAGCTCATCAATGACATTTCTGGCAGAAGCTCTTCTCAGACTTCCAAGATCTGGGGAGAAAGCGCAGAGGAACGAGTTGAAACACGGTACCAGCAGAAGAAGAGGATGATCCGATGCTCTTGTCTTCCATGACCTTCCCATACCAGATCATGGATCATTTACCATGGATGAGTACCAGAGGGCCAAGGCTACTATCAAGTGAGGCAAGAGGAGGATGGAGTGACAGCAGAGGTTCTGATGTATGTGCCCATAGACGAGGTGGTGTTGGATTTCATCAAGCACACACGTCTAGTGAGTTGCCGAAGCTGTGGAGCAAAATGATCATCGATCCAGTACCAAAGTCAGGCGACCTCACCAAGACGGACACCTCCAAGGCATTAACCTGAGCTCACAAGTCGCCAAGGCGGCTAACAGGATGATCCTCAACCGTCTTAGACCCATCTTAGACCCTGTACTGAGAAACTCGCAGAACGGCTTCCGCCCAGAGCGAACAGCAGACGGGCAGATACTGGTGCTGAGGAGGATGCTGGAAGGAGTAGGAGATGAATCTTTCAGTGGTGATCACCTTCATGACTTCCAAAAGGCTTTTGGCACCATCCACCGGGGGAAACTGATGAACATTCTCCGGGCCTACGGAGTTCCTGAGAAGATGGTTCAGATGATGGAGACACGCTACTTGAGGCAGTCCAGGCAGTGCCTCAATCCAGGACTTGAGGCAGTCCTTCAAATAACCTGGGCCTGGACTGCTTCAATGGAGCAGGACCTGAAGGTCCGGGGGGCACTTGACTGGAATGCCTTGCATGGGATGAGGAGAGTATGGAAATCAGACATGGGAGAAGACCTCAAGAGGCGGCTGTTCATATAGTTACAGTTGAGTCAGTACTGCTGTATGGGGCTGAGACATGGACCATCACAGCACAACAGGAAAGGGCCTTGGATGGAGTCTACACAAGAATGCTATGACTGGCACTAGGAGTCACATGGACCGACCAAATCAGAAATGTGGTCCTCTACGGGAACCTACCATGTGTCACAGACAAAGTCAGAGAGAGAAGGATGAGGCAGGGCACTGCGTCAGGCACCCATACTGTAACTAATGGCAAGCAAACTGACACTATGGGAGCCAACCCAGGGCAAAGCCAGGAAAGACAGGAAGTGCACCACCTACGTAGATGCACTTCGGCGTAACAGCTTAGCTAACAACACTGTAGAGCTCAAAACCCTGATGCTAGATAGGAGAGTGTGGAGGGCAGCTTTTCAGGAGTCCCAAGTTGGTGTTGGCTAGACCACACTCGCATCGCAAAGACCCTATTCTATATGATCCGGCCTAACTGACTCATGCCCCCCTCAACATAATCCCCCTCCATACCCTCTACCCCCAACTCCGCCACTTGCAATACTCCCCCACTCCCACAAACCCCACCCCCCCAACTGCCAGCCCACACCTCTCCACCTCCATAACTCAAAACCCCATTCCACTTCAGGAGTCCCGAGTTGGTGTTGGCTAGACCACACTCTCGCATCGCAAAGACCCTATCCTATATGATCTGGCCTAACTTGCCTATGCCCCCCTCAACAAAATCCCCCCATACCTTCTACCCCCCAACTCCACCACCTGCAATACTCCCCCACTCCCACAAACCCCATACCCCCCAACTGCCATCCCACACCTCTCAACCCCCATAACTCAAAACCCCATCCCACCCCATACCCTCGTACCCCCAAATCCCATCCAATCCATTACCCCCACTCCCAGAACCCCCGGTCCCCATGCCCCCAACCAACACACCACAACCCCCAAACTCCACCCACCCAAGCCCTCATGCACCCCCCACCCCATAACCCCCCAACCGCCACCCCACACCTCTCCACCTCCATAACTCAAAACCCCATTCCACTTCAGGAGTCCCGAGTTGGTGTTGGCTAGACCACACTCTCGCATCGCAAAGACCCTATCCTATATGATCTGGCCTAACTTGCCTATGCCCCCCTCAACAAAATCCCCCCCATACCTTCTACCCCCCAACTCCACCACCTGCAATACTCCCCCACTCCCACAAACCCCATACCCCCCAACTGCCATCCCACACCTCTCAACCCCCATAACTCAAAACCCCATCCCACCCCATACCCTCGTACCCCCAAATCCCATCCAATCCATTACCCCCACTCCCAGAACCCCCGGTCCCCATGCCCCCAACCAACACACCACAACCCCCAAACTCCACCCACCCAAGCCCTCATGCACCCCCCACCCCATAACCCCCCAACCGCCACCCCACACCCCATAACTCCAAACCCCATCCCACCCCCATACCCTCATACCCCCCAACCGACACAACACAATATTCTCACAGGGTTGTTGGCTGCCACGGTGTTCACGTGTGATTTTGATCTGCATTTAATACAAAATCACAACATGGATGTTCACATCTAAGCAGCAATGACAACCTCTAACCACAAGTTCAAAATGTTCAACGCCAAAACCTCCTATCTATACCTAAAAATGACCTCCTATCTACATAGATGCACATAGGAGGTTTTTACCTAGAAACAGTTAGGCTTATAAATTAATAAATAATGTTTTTTTAATGCTCATTTTGAGATCAAGACATTCTACAGTACTGTAACAAGTGTTACCAATCACATTTTTGATCAACTCACACTCTTGGTGTGATAAAGG
Organism: Gymnoscopelus microlampas; assembly: GCF_963454915.1. Lineage (NCBI taxonomy): Eukaryota > Metazoa > Chordata > Actinopteri > Myctophiformes > Myctophidae > Gymnoscopelus > Gymnoscopelus microlampas. The sequence continues at coordinate 49,335,274 of NC_139940.1, read as the reverse complement.
TTTCACCACCTGACACTAATCATTAGCAATCAACAAGGCAATGCAATTAACTTGACAGTTACTAACAAATACTTAAATAGTAAGGTTGGAAGACACTTTTTTATTTTGAAAATAATTGATTTGTACAAACTGAAAGACATTTAGATGGTCTACATAACACAGCATTCTAAAGTTTCAGCTCTGTCTGCTGCTCAACTAGTTCTGGTGCAGATAAGAGGTTTTGCGCTTCAACATTTTAACACTAATTGGCACTGAACAAGATAGGAGGTTTTAGTCAAATGACTTTTCTGACAAAATGAGGGGCGGGACTATCTTGCAGACAGACTGAGCATGTGCAGCATAGCCTATAGTCCTCATCCACAGTGAAATCTGAAAATCAGGAAATTTGCACTTAGGAGGTTTTGCGTTTTGGCCATCGATATATAGACATGTTTTCACTCTTCACCTGCGATATAACCACTCCTCCTCCATTCCTTGAAACACGAGCTTCTCCTGCTAGTTTACCGCGGATGCACCCCCTCCCCCCCCCAAAAAGAAAAGAAAAAAACGTTTACACTCAAGGAATGCTCCTCGACGTCAGGCTCCTCGACCGACATGTCGACGCGTCGACTTTTAGGGGACATCCCTACATACAGTAGGTGTAGGTGCATGGTGGCATGTTGTCCCGTTATGTGAGCTTTAACTAAAGAGCGTGTCTGTCCCGTGTTCGTGCCCATGCGCACGCAACATTGGTGCTGGCAGTGTCGCTGTGTCTCTCTGTTTGGTGCCCTTGCACCAAACACAGACTATTAGGTCTGTTAGTCTATTAGTTACCCCATCACGTCTGTTCTTGTGAAGCACTTTTGATTGTATTGTTGAAATATAACTATATAAATATTTGAAACTATAAAGGTGTGCTCAGTAGAGCGTAAATCCCCACCAGGAGGCATGTACCTCCCTCCATCTTTCTGTCTGTCTGGGTCATGTGATGACAATGTTTTGGGGTTCTGTGTGTGTTTGATGTTGAGAAGGGATAGAATAAAGGACAGTAATTACATCATTACAGTGCAACCAGGGTAGACAGGCTATGAGCCATATTCATATTTCAATCTCTCTCTAGCCAAGGACATTTCCAACGACAGCTTTGTTTCCCTGACGGATTACATCTTTGACTTTGAACAGAGATATAATTGGATAAGCAGGGGTCTTATTATGCTTCAAGTTGTTAAACATAGCATGTCTGGATGCAAGAAACAGTTGACATTAAGTTCACGCATAGATCTAAGGTTCTCTTCTCTGAAATATCTGCTAAAATACCTCTCCTGCTCTACCCTACCTCTATCCTCTCTCTTCTCACAACAACTACAAATGATGGAGCGCACTCAAACTAAAGACTTTCACCCACTTCTTTACATCTGTAAACCTATGACGTGACAAAGATGATTCTGAAAACAGGATTGTTTTTACATGTAGTAGTAACCATGATAATACTGTGTACAGATACAGTAATGTACTTTGATAACCAAATGATTAATTTAAGAAGACATTGCATGTAAACAACATTACAGACATATGAAAAATAATTACACATTATTCGTTGTGAATAAAAGTAATTACAGTGATGTGTTACTATAGTGATGTGTTGCTCCTACACTGTTGAGCACAAATGCAGACGTAGTTCAGCAACAATGCAGTGATGCAGGTTGGTGTGTGTGTGTGTGTGTGTGTGTGTGTGTGTGTGTGTGTGTGTGTGTGTGTTCTCACCTTACAGGAGCTCCTCGACCCTGAGCAGGACGAAGCAGGACGGTGATGGTGCTTTCTGTCTCACCCAGAGGAGAAGGCATGTCTCCATAATCAAACGTAGGAGCTGCAGTTACACACACACACACACACACACACACACACACACACACACACACACACACACACACACACACACACACACACACACACACACACACACACACACACACACACACACACACACACACACACACACACACACGTCAATCAGTGCTCATTGGCCCCAGCAGAATAGTGTGTATCAACACCTATAAAAGTGTCCCTGTTCCCTCATAAAGCTTCTACAGGCCTCTCAAGTCTTGTGACAGAGACAGTGTCTTTAATGTCCCACAGAAACACATCCCAGTTGCTGCATAAGGGACCGTGTCCACATCAAGCTGCCAGCATCTTTCTGCCATGCATTTCTATTATATGGCAACACATTCACACTGATGCTGGAGCACCTCTTTCCAGTGTGTTTCAGCACTCTCGCCTTCCAGCATTTTTTGGCAGAGCACCCTGGGGGCTTCAAGCTGAAACTAGTTCAGCTTTCGGAGAGGAGGGCCGCTCATCAATGTCACGTTTGATCCTCCTGTCTGTGTCTGACAACCTGGTCATTTATGACCTGACTTTGAATCATTACCACAACCATGAGAAGTCTATAATATATAATATTATTAGAGAAGTCTGTTATGTCAACTAGGCTATTTGTGCTAATAACACAGATCAAAGGTTGTTGGAGAACAGTGAAGGTTGAAACGTTGTGAGCGTGTGCTTCAGAAGTCAGAAGCACTCTGGACATGATGTCCAAAGTGATCCTCCACTCATAAAATGATTTCTGTGAACACGACCCCTAAACAGATATAACCATTCTAATATCCACACACAACACCCACACCCTCTCATAAGGTGCCATCTCCCTCCTGGAAACCAACACAATTAAACATCACACTAGTGGGGGACAAATTGAAGGAGATTTGGTCCAAGTCCTGCTCCTCCCAGGTGATGCAAACCGCACATTTATTATTTTTGATATCACTATGAATTAGTTGAGGGGAGGAATGTAAACTATTGTGGTGGAATCAACCATGATGTTATTAAAACCACAGACTTGTAAACAGCACAACAGGAAGGGCTGACTTCAATGAAGGTGAGACATTAAGGAATCTGATTAATTCAGTAAGAAGTGTTTTTTGATGCCACAAACTACAAGCGACTTTGATGCAGGCTGCCTGATAGAGTCCTACTGACGGATGATTTGGACAGAGAGGTATGCCTGTAAGGCAATAAGTATAGATAACTGTGATGAATGTCAGTGACTACCTCACTTGTTTAGTGTTAGTCACTTTATGTTGTTCTCTGTGTTTTTGTGTACTGCAGTTTTTAGTCCCTCACTCCAACACAAATTTCTCCTATGGGGGACAAAGTAAAGTAGACCATGAATATTGAACATTGAACATTGAGATAACCAGAGAGCTTGGATAATACATTGCGGACCCTTGTCGGGTTGGGGCCGGGCCGGGCTCAAACACCACAGGCCAGGGCCGCGTTCAGACTAAGGTTTTGAGCTTATGCAAGGCTCTAATGTATGTGCATGCGTGCACATGTGTGTGTGGTGAGCTGGGTACTGCTGATCGGAGTTCAGTGTTTGTTCGCCGTCAACATAGATTTGAGAGACGTTCAGTGTAAGTGAACATGATGCATTGTGGGATATGTAGTGGCTTCAGAACTCCATCTGTGGTCTGGCACGGTGCCAGTTTCCTGTCTGCAACACAACCACTACAGAGTGATTGAGCTGTGAATCTGTAATTAAAGAACCCTGCATGTACACACCATTAAAAGAGAGGGAGAGAAAGCAAGAGAGCGAGAGAGAGAGAGAGAGAGAGAGAGAGAGAGAGAGAGAGAGAGAGAGAGAGAGAGAGAGAGAGAGAGAGAGACCCATGGGAGTCACTTCGCTACTGGGGGATTGAAAGGGCAGACAAACCTCCCAGAGGTGGCGTTCACAATCGCCTACTTCTCAAACGTGAAGCCTTTTACATTTACACACTTAATACTATGGCTCCTGACGGGCTCAACAAGGAATTTGATGTCAAGCCATTTCTGTGAACGTTCTCTTTTTTAACTGTATTCATTTTGCCCTTTATTAATGTCTCCACCAGGCATGGCAAGAGATGGCGGCCGCTGCGAAACTGCACTCCCTGAATGCCAATTCAGAACCTCTGCCCCAAATTTTTCACATGGACCTGTTATAGCGCCACAAATGCAATGTAAATTAACTCATAAATATCACCGCTCACTTCACACTGGGTGTGATTTTTTTATATTACTCCTACAGATTTTATCCAAACGTCATGCAAATCGGTACACAATATCTCTATAGTCATGTGATCAACCCGGATCTGTCCGATTTCCCAGATTCTATCCTGATTATGCTAAGGTTGGCTTCCAAAGTTTGTAGGATTGGTCCGATTTGAACAAAATGCCTCAAATCATGAACGCAGCTTGCAATTTCCGTGAAATTTCACACGCGCATTCCCACTAGGCAGAGGAATAAATGTGACCCTTTTCGCATTGGCCTGTTATAGCTCCACCAACAGGTCTAATTTAGCAAAACACATTTTTGGAACAAAATGCCTCAAATCATGAATGCAATGTCCGATTGCCGTTAAGGCCTAAGAATAAATGGCACCCTTTTCACATTGGCCTATTATAGCGCCACCAGGAGGCCACAATAAGTACCTGACCTGGCGGAGACCTGTGCTCCGAGGAGCGCCTTTTCTAGTTTTGTATTGCATTTGCTGTACCTTATAAAATGTTTTCACTGTATTGTGGTCGTTACATTTAGGAGTTTGGAGGACTGATTTCCATTTCTATTTTTCCATATTGTCCTTTAACATTGTATTATGGCATTATGCTATACAGCCTATACGGATGGTCGTCTAACCATCCCAACCTTGACTCCCCTCTTTAATTGGAGAATTGTTCTCCCTCAGAATGACAGTTGGCTTCACTGCCGTCAAACTTTTTGTCCCAGAGCTACACGTCCTCAGTGTGGCACTAGCCAGTGCAACCTGACCTTGTAGATCGGTTGGGTGTGTCAACCTTACTCATTCACAACAGCTGCTATCAATTGCAATGCTGTCCTCTGTTTGTATATAACACGCCTATTGCCTGTATTGTATCAGACCTGGTGAAGACCTGTTAGGGTCGAAACGTTGTACATAATCTATTACATTTTCTACTGGGAGCTATACAGTGTGGTGTGCGGAATTTCCTTCCTCTTCTTAAGACTGATTAGGTGACACTTCCATGGTGAGAGAGAGTTTATAAGTTAAAAAGTTAATAAGGTAGAAAGGGAGAGTGAAAGTGATCGCCAGTGAGAGAGTGAGACAGGATAATGGTCTGTGTGTGCGTGTGTGTGTGTGTGTGTGTGTGTGTGTGTGCGTGCGTGCGTGCGTGCGTGCGTGCGTGCGTGCGTGCGTGCGTGTGTGTGTGCGTGTGCACGTGCACGTGTGATGGTGTTCCATCCCCAAGGCCAACATGCATCATTAACATATCTCCATCAGCATTAATAAGCTCAGAGACTCTCTCTGTACACAACACCCTGGCTGTGTCCCCTCTGTGTCGTTACTCTGCTTCTTAAACACTTCATTTATGTTTGCTCCACTGTGAAATGACAGCGTGACACTGCTTGGGAGAGGCAGAGGAAAACACTTCTTACACTCAGAGAACAAAGATGCAGAGTTGGAAAGAGAGAGATCTCAGTCCATAATTATAACTCACAATGAGAGAGATACGTGTATATGGCCATCGTCCTTCCATCTGTCTCAATCTATGACAGGCAGTGATGGTCCAGAGTGTAGCCCTCCCATGGAGAGGCTGGACTTCTTTCAGGCTGCTTATTCTCTACCAAACTAATACTTATTTTCTACCAAACTATTGCTAATTGTATGCTAAAACTATTGTTATTTTCTAACAACCTATTGATTTAAACTGTAGTAGATGATTTTTTTTTTGCCAACTGGGAATTCAACGAAGCATTTCAATTAACTTCAAGAGTACATCGATCGATCAATGAGCCTTTCTTTAAAGCTGCAATCCAGAGCGTATTACAACGAATATAACATTGTATCTACATGGTAGAGTATGTGATCTTGGGTAAGACTCACGGATTGCAGCTTTAAACCTTACGAATGTGTTGAGGGAATGTCCTGCATTTCAAGTGTTGTTAAAAACAACTGTAATTAAATACAATAACATTAAGAATCCAAATGGAAAATGAAACAGCCTCATTGTCAACATTGAGTCCAAGTATTTTGCAGTTTGAGTAAAGGTACAGTTGCAGGTACAATAAGTGGGTCACTAAAGTACAAAGCTGTTGGTTCCACAAGTAGGTCACAGTTCATTTGAGAACGTGGAGAAGGCAGTCCTATGAGCCTGTGTAAGGAGTGCCAACGCTCCAGTCCAACACGGAACATAAATAAGGTGGTGTCTTAGTAAGCAGATAAAAACATTAATCATACATGCAGTACGGGAACATACAAACAAACTGCTTAAAAGAGAGATATGATACTACATAAACACACACATATACATGTACGTGCACAAAAACACTCACACATACACATTGACCAGAATCAATTCAGAGCGTGATTGTGTGGTTCTCTACCAGAGATGTTGGTGGTGATTTCAGAGTGATTAATGCTACTCTACCAGAGATGTTGGTGGTGATTTCGGTGAGGGCGGTCTGGCCGAAGCCCTTAGCTGTGCGGGCTCGGACAGAGATCAGGTAGGTGGTCCCAGAGTGAAGGTTGGAGAACATGTGGTAGGTCTCGTTCCGCAGCTTGGACACCGTTCTCCTGGGACCCGGCACGTTGATGCCCGGGTCAGACGACTCAATGCTCTGGTAACTGATCTGAGGTCAGACAGGAAGAGATGAAATAACGTCATTAAAATCTACACCAAAGTAAGACATCCAAGCTCATTTTATGATTTGTTCTACGAAATATATATACACTTACACAGTTCAAGTTATATATTATCTTATCTTAGCTTCTCTTATCTTATCTTCCAGTGACAACTTCATCAGTCAAACAACCTCAAATTTTGAGATGATCACAGGTTAATGTTCTGTTATCTCATCTTACATGTTATATTATTACTATTGTATTGTTAATATCTTATTACTACTACAAGCACAAACAAGCCGCAACCCCACAGCAACAACATCATCATCATCATCAGCAAACAACTTTCCACTTATTCTGTCTTATTGCTGGAGGTACAAACAACCTCCTTCATGATCAGACTCCAACAAGAGAGGAGAGGAGATTCATGGTTTTGCTTCATGTCCAAATGGCTGCATCATCAATATCTATTCTAACATTCAATTGATATGTGTGTATGATTCACTACACTTACACTTTATTTATTTGCATTGTTCAATCAATGTGTGAACTACTGGACACACACACACACACACACACACACACACACACACACACACACACACACACACACACACACACACACACACACACACACACACACACACACACACACACACACACACACAGTTATGTCATTGAGGTTCTCCTCCAATGCTGAAATATGTCTTCTGTTTTGTTTTCTCTAAGATGCATTGTGTTTTTGTTCTGTTTCTTATCATTGAATGTTTCTTGCTGTTTTTATTTCTGTTGTATGTAAAGCACTTTATGAGTCCTCTCTGTGAAATGTGCTATACAAATACAATGTACTTACTTACTTACTTACAGTACGGACACACAAAAAGCCATTCTGAACAAACAGGCTTTGCAGATCATCATAACAAACGCCTTCTAAGTCTGTGTGACTAAATACACACAGATCTCTACGTTCCCACTGGAAAGACACACATCACCAAACGGAGCACAGGCCAGAGGAGGAAAAGTCTGACGGGCCGGCATGGCGGTCGATGTGGCTCCAACAAACTGGTCAAAGGTTTAATGTGAGTGAAATGAAGAGGATTTCTGCAGCTCTACATAGAGCCTCCTCTGTCAACCCGGGGAGATCAACACGCTACAGAGAGAAGATCCTGTACAGCCGCCACTTTATATGTCAAACCACAAATCCCATTTAATAAGATCCTTCACGTGACATTGTGGAAAAGGCTTTAGGAGGGAGGGAGGGAATGGTAGGTAGGTGCCTGTTTTTTGTGGAGATTTTCAACATGTTAAGAGGCAAAAAGGAACTAAATGAAAACAACATAATTACCTGGTGAGGTTAATTAGACGAGTACAAAAACACTGTTTGCTTTCATGGGTGATTAACTAGTTATTATCTTAATGAAGTTGTTTCTTAATTTTTTTCTGCTGTGAAAAGTGACTTTGAGTACCAAGAAAAGCGCTATATGAATTGGATGTTGCATTGTGTTGTATTGTGTACTGCAAACTCTGATCCTGCCTCACAGGCTGTTAATACCACATCCAGACGACTGCAAACCAGGCCATGATCCTTGAGTTAAACATTTAATTCACAATCTTCTTATGAAATCTGTTGCAACTGGCCTCCCGTAGTGAAGGCTTGTCAGGCTGGTATTTTGTGCTGACAAAAATGATCTTTGAAAGCTACCATTTTCCTTTTAAAATATACAAGGACTCAGAACTAGATGTCCAACCAAATTATACTCTTGTCAGAGTGGAAAAGCCTCTGGGCTTCACTGGTACATGCAGATTAAAGTATTTCTGGTCTCATATGTGTGTATAGTAGGTGTGTGTACTGTATGTCTACCTATCTATGTTTTCTGTGTTCTGTAATGTAAGTTGTACAATGTTGATAGACTTCGGTAACTTGTTGTTTAGTTGAGCCTATGATAATTGCGCCTGAACAACACTTTTGGTAAAAAAATGAATAACCGGAAATGATTCTGCTCAATCGATCGACAAATCTATCTATCTATCTATCTATCTATCTATCTATATATATATATATATAATAATAATAACTCTCTGTCAGTCTGTCTATCGTAACATGCTCATACTGACTTGCTTGTATACACATCCATCCATCCATCCATCCATCCATCTTCATCTGCTTATCCGGAGTCAGGTCGTGGAGGTAACAGTTCCAGCAGAGAATCACAGACTTCCTTTCCCGCCACATTAGTCACTTCTAACTGTGGGATCTCGAGGCGTTCCAAGGCCAGCATGGAGGTATAATCCCCCCATCTGGTCCTTGATCTGCCCCGTGGCTTCATCACAGCTGGCCGTGTTTATCAGATGTTTAATCAATGGTCAACATAAAAAAAAGAATACATACTGAGTCAAACAGTATAAGTGCTTACCTCGTATTGGGTGATGAGGCCATTGGGCTCCACTGGCTCCTCCCACTTCAGGAAGATCATGTCATCGAGCGGAGTGAAGGTCAGCGTCTCAGGCGCGATGCCTCCGGGAACTGCCAGGAATCGTCAGAACAAACATTTGTGATGAAATTGAAGTGCTAATCCCAGAACAATCAAACCATGTCAATATCACACAGACGCCAATGTCACAGTGGATCACAACATATAGAACATGAAAAAACACGGTAGTATTTAATGTGTAACATCTAAAACGTGAGGGACACACGCTCGCGTGCACACGCACACACACATAATATACAATGTATTGCTCTTTCTTTTTCCCTTTCTCAACCTCCACCTCTCTCACTTTCTGAGAAATCGTCTGTTTTGTCTTTTTCATGGAAGAAATGATTTTGCCTTCAGCCAGGTTTCTGCATGGAGACCATCTGCCACGGCACAAAGGAATAATACCAGATAAGAAATAAGTGCAAGAATCCTCTCCCAGGCTCACTGGAGATTCAAAACCAGTTATTCTTTTCTTTATCATTTTCCATTGAAAATGAAAAGGAACATTTGTATTGTTAATGCAGCATCAGCATGATATGACCAGCTCCCTCTTTAATAATGTCCACTAGATGGGAGCTAGTTGTTAGAAATGCTCTTCTTAGACGTACATGGAATTTTGTCACTACTTGAGGGTGCAATCGCAGCCCTAACAAAACATTAAGGCCACGTTTACACAGTAACGATCAGAACAGAAAACAACAAAGTGCCCCTGCGCTCTCACTTTTTATTCTGAGTTTACACGGAGACGCCAAAGTGATTGAAAACGCTGTAGTGTGCATGCCAGGTGGCTAGGTGGCGGTGAGATAAGCTGCCAGATAGACCAGTCAGCATACTGTAGAACCACTTCCACGGTTACGCGTCCCTCTTTCTCCCTCTCCCTCACACTCGTCCCCCGCCCACTTGCGGCCCTGTCACAAACATTTAACACCCACACACACACACACACTAAAAGAACGTTGCGGAAATGTCGCGAGAAGGGGAACGAACTGTACAAGCAAAAAGAGGGACGCACATGGCGTCTGTTTACATCAGCGTTTTGACGTTTCCCCAAATTGCATGTTTACATGGAGACTGCAGGCAGAGCGTTTTCAAAGATTTCCGCTCTGGAAGGGGCTTTCACTATGTTGCGGTTTCAACCGCCGAAAATGCCGTTGCCGTCTAAATGGAAGGCACATCTGATATTTTATTCTGCCGTTTTCTCTAGAGACCGTTAACGTCTAAACAGGGCCTGGAAAACTAAGTGGCATCACATTGTTTGAAGCATGGCTTTTGTTTGATTTCAGCACAGCTTAGAAGTCACCTAAATAGTTCCTGTGCATCTGGACACCTGGGTGTCTGAGAACAAAGTGGTGACAGAGTGGTGTGCAGGCATGTGAGGCTGGAAGGCTGCCAAGTCACCTTGCCTTGGCTATTAGGCTCAGCTGAAAGCCCTGAAATATTTAATACTGTATTACAATAACATTGATATAAAGCCTTGTAATAAAGCCCATTACCCATTACTAGGTTTGTTAGCTTTGTATGTAGTACTGTATATAGTGACTTACTGTCCTCGTCCGTCTGAAAGGTGACCTCTCTGCCCTCCTTCTTGCCCTCGGGGTTGGCCAGGGACAGGCGGACATGGACACCATGGTATGGTGGCAGGTCGCGCAGCGTGAAGCGCGAGGCGTTGCGCTCCACCGCCAGACACTCGCGCACGGTGGTGTTGTGTCCGCCGCCGCCTCCCGCCGTGGCGTAGCGGTAGCACAGGGACACAGAGTAGGTGTGGCAGCGCGTCAGGTTGAAGGCCAAGGTCTCCCACTGCAGGGACAGCTGACGGGACTGGATGTCTGTGGCCGTGAGACCCCGCAGCGCACGCATGGGCTCTGGAGGAAGAGGAAGAAGAACTAAAATCAAACAGCAGGAAATACTGAGAGACGACTAGAAGAAAGTACACGGGAGGAGACCCTTACTGAAACCGAAAAGTCACAGGTTTGATTCCTACAACAGCCAACATCTCTCCATTCCTGATCCGTTCCTGATCCCTAAAAAAATCTATCAGACAGCTGCAGTAGATTCAGAAAGCTGCTGCTGAAAGTGTCACATACTCCAGTTCTTAGAAGTTTACACTGGCTCCCGGTCTGTCAAATGATTGGTTTCAAAATAGTGTTGTTGTTTATAAAGCATTGAATAGCTTTAGGGCGAAAATATCTTCATGATCTTGTACTACATTATGAACCATCCAAATTCCCAGAAAACTGCAGGTCTGCTACAACTTATTTATAATAAAATCAACACTGAACCCCTGCACTCTAAATTGTGGAGAGTTAATTTAACACACGCGCACACACACACACACACACACACACACACACACACACACACACACACACACACACACACACACACACACACACACACACACACACACACACACACACACACACACACACAGTATCCGTGTCTCAAGGGTAAAATGTGAAGCAATCAAGTCCTAATTATTTCTAATGAATAAAAACACTTTCCCTAAACACTCAGGAGCATGAACATATAATTGCCTATTTTTAATTTTTTTTATGAGGTGACTCCTCATCAATAACAAACGGGTGACTCCTCATCAATAACAAACGGGTGACTCCTCCACTCCCAATTGTTTCTGAGGTTTTCTCCCTCCTGCATAATAAAAGCATCAGTGTGGTATCAGCCTTTCACCCCAGCTCCCCATGTTCACCCCACTGTCCCACCAGGACACGGAGGTCAGGCGTCTCCTTTTAGTTCCTCCCTCCATGGAAAGGCTGACTGAGATGTACAGAGAGCCTCTATCCACTGTCACACAGACCAGCCAGTGTTCACTAAGACATCCAAGTTGACGGCTGCTGGTGGGTGGGGGGTTGAGCCAAAGACATCCTCAATAATGACTTTTGTCAATAATAATTATTAACACAATCCATGCCTTTTTTGCATGATATTATGGTATATCTTTGTTCTTTAAATAGGGCTGTTGAATAATGGGGCTGAGGGAGGATGGGGGTGACAGCAGAGATACAGGTGGCAGAGATACACAGGTGTATGGAGAGATCAGCACACATACTCTGAGGTTACCAAGGTCTTCACCTCTTCAATGGGGCTCCAGACGCTCCTAGGGAGTCTCACCACACTGCAGACCCAAGCTGGGAGCGTAAATCAGGCTGATAATGCATCCATAAGCAGAGGTCCGGACAACAGAGCAATAAAGAGGATAATCAAAGTAAAGGAAATGAATATGAGAGTGTGGTCCCTTGACAAGCACACACACACACACACACACACACACACACACACACACACACACACACACACACACACACACACACACACACACACACAGTCATGTCATGTTGTCATGTTGCTTTTCCCTAATCCCTTTCTCTCCTTTCCTTTCACTTTGTTTCCCTCTACTTTATGTCCCACACATACATTAGTGCTTATAAATGGACATGCGCTCACATACATTCATGAGCAGCTAAAGCTTATCAGACACAAAGGTCTTATCTCTATCCTGGGCTCTTACCCTTCCCTGAGCTCTCAACCTCTTAAGTGAAATTCCATAACAGCAGCATGCAAGCCACAGTCCTCTGCAGTTACCCGCTTCTACCCTTGTAATTGTCTGTCTGGCATCTCATTCTGGGCAGAAACATGAGCAGGGCATCGATCTGCGTCCGCTGCAGACCAAAGCCATGGCAGACGAATGGACGGGCAGGTAATCAGTATACTGGTAGGCAAAGCAGGAAATGTTCTAACAATTGTTTAGTGTGCCTTGGGTGCAATTGATAGTCTGCACGGTTCAAGAGCCGAACAGAGGCGGGCATTTAACCACAGAGCCGATGAAAGCACCGCCACACAGTGTGCTCATTGTGGGTTTTATCAAACTGGCTCCCCTTTGCCTAGTCTGTTAGTCTGTATGCCACACGTGCCCCACCCTCCCCCCCTCCCCCCCTCCCCCCCCTCCCCTGACACCCTGCAGTGCAGAGCTGCAGTCGTCCCACTATGGCCCAAAGCCAAACCACCATACGGCTCAGTGACCCACCAGGAGCAGCAGGTGGAAGTCCATTAGTTTGTGGCCCACCTGCTGCACCCAGCTCTCCTCTGTGATTTACTGGAGGGGCTTCAAGCTGCGTTAACATGGCCTGGTGATAATCACGGCGATGGCTCATCAAGCACACCTGGACGGCCATCAGAGCCGGGCGGGCGGCGGCCATGTTCATATTTACGGCCATTAGCTTTACAACATCCACATGAGGACACGCCTCCTCTACTCCTAGCGCCCATATATGGCACAGTTGGCACGGCGACACAGAGGAGGAGGAGGAGGAGGAGGAGGGATGTGGGAGCAGAGAATATGAGCCTCCAGACCATGCCTCCAGCATCATGGTCGCTCACAACAGAGCATCTCAGGCTCTTCTGGAGGCTGTATTGTTTCCTATAGGATGGGTGAGGGAGCGGAGAGATTATTTTTGTTACCTATAAATGGACTGCATTTATATGTATATGCATGTTTGCATTATGCATGTTTCTCCAAAGCGTTTTACAATGTATTTCACATTCACACACAGACGTCGGAAGAAACCAAGGCAGCAACATGCTCATCGGGAACAATTACACTTGCACCGACCTACACCATTTTCTACTAATATTTATTTTTCTCTAGTACAGTATGTATCTATTGTTGTATTTGTATTTTTGTATTAGTATGTATGTTGCCAAATCATTTGGGGTTTGTATTACTTTGTATTTCTTTCTTGTATTTCTTAAGTGAGGTGAGATTAACCTTCTAAACACGACAGGGTTTTCTAAATCTCACCTGCACATCCCAACACAATATTATGCTGTTGTTACAAATGTGTTGTTTTTAAATGAGCAAATAAATAATAATACAAAAAATAAATTCAGTGTCTTTCTCAAGGACATTTCGACACACAGCCAGGGATCGAACTGGGAACCTTACGATTCCAAGATGGCTGCTCTACCTGGCCGCTCGTTAGCGAGCGAGCTGCTAGTTGAGCGAGTGGCCACGGCCATCGGCCGATGGCCGCACGAGTCGCCTGAGTTGGCACGCCATGGTGGACGGAGTCATTTATCTCCCCGTCTCAGAAAATCACAAGCCCAGTCCTCCCTAACCATCCTATAGGAAAAACAATATGCCTTCTGGAGAGGAAGCTTGCTGGTCTTCAGTGAGTGAGAGGGTCCAAGAATCCCTTCTGTTCACTGTGCTAATTACTGCCTCCCCAAGATCTCCACGGCAACCCGAGCGACTTCTTCCTGGTGTTTTAAAGCTTATCAGAGTGGGGGTCAATAGGGGGGGGGGGTGTACACCAGATGGTCAGGAGGGCAGGCAGGGTCGCAATTGGCTCTGGGAGCCAGCTGGTGATTAGAGTCTCCTGGAGAGTGGAGAAGGTGAGACACAGCGGGTGGAGGAAGTTTGCAGTGTAAGGACATCACTAAGAGCAGGAAACATCACGTCACCAAGCTAGAGACCACCAGCACTGACCAAACCAACCACACCAATGGTCCACAAGATAATTTTAATCATTTATCAGCTTAGAATCCAAAATATTGTCATTGTATTCAGCTTCCAAATAAACAACAATAATTGTACTTGATTCATTCAGACAAAGTTGCAACACAAAACAAGCTCAATACGATCACTTCAGTCACTCACAGCCTTCTCATCGTCTAGGAATACAAATACGCAAGACAAGGCTTGTATTGCATCAAAACACCCTGTTTAACAGCCCAGATAGTGATGATATATTATGTCTTTAAAGCCTGACTTCTGTAACTTTTGTCTGAGTCGTACCGGCCGACTGTGAAAGCAATTTCCATACATTGCTCTCTCTCTCTCTCTCTCTCTCTCTCTCTCTCTCTCTCTCTCTCTCTCTGATGAATGAGTGCAGCTGTGGGGAGAGGAGAGTCTCTTTAATATGTCACGAGAGAGGGAAGTAGCTTTAATATGTCACCAGAGAGGACAGTAGCTTTAATATGTCACCAGAGAGGACAGTAGCTTTAATATGTCACCAGAGAGGCCTGTGGAGGCTTGGGTGGAGCAGGGTGGGGAGGGATGTGAGGGATGGCGGGGTGGAGACCATCAGCCATACACAGACTGATGACCATGGAAGACATAGGAACAGGCCTTTGGCTAATAGGAGACTTCTCCATTGTCTTGGCCCTGGTTGTGTGGGTGCGTGTGTGGCATACAGTGCTCTGTTATCCCTGTGGTTTCTGAGCAGAGGTATTAACTCTCTCAGTGCCACACAACGAGATATCCCGAGTTTTTTCTGAATGCCCTCAGTGCCAAGAACGAAAAATCCTGAGTAAAAAAAAAAAAAATGCTGGTAGAGTATGAACATATTTTTTTTATTTCATTGGCACTGAGAGAGTTAAGAACATTGATTCACTGATTGTTGCAAGAAATGCATTTTTAAAAAATTATTTATTTCGGGGACATGAGGTTCAACTCGTGGAGCTCTTAGCAAGACATCAAGATGGCAGAGAGAGTAATCTTAGTAATGTAGGTGATGGACAGTCAATGAGTTATATGCACTGTATAGTCAACCTTCTTTGATTAGTCTCAGTGTGTTTGTTGTAGTTCATGTGTGTCAGTATGTACTGGTGACTCTGCACCGGTGTCACTAAAATAAATTCCTGTGAAATTACAGTAACACAGTAAACTCCTGAGAGTCAAATTAACTCTGAAAGTTACCACTGTATAGCTGCATAACTTTATCTCCAAGAGAAATCCCAAAGAAGTACCAAGCTATAATCTAGCAAACCAGCCAGCTGGTATCTGTTAAATTCGTATCAAACCAATGCTGCCACCAGAGCTGGTGGCAAATCCCTTCCTCTCGTCTTCCTCCAGAGTTCACAAAGCACTGCATGCTGATAGTGAGTGTGTCTTTTTCCTTTGAGATAAGTGCATGAGAAGAAGACCCGATCAGTTCCAGTGTGTGATTGAATGTGTTTGTTCCTAGCAGATCCTTGCTACAGATGCAGTGTCATAGTGAAAGACTGTGACAGAAGTGTGAGTGTCTGGCTGTCAGGGAGGCATCATGGGGGGAAAATATATGAAAACATCCTTTATGGGACGATTTAGCCAAGCAGAATGAAGCTGTCCCTCTGGTATGCTCTTAATCTGTCAATAACAAACTTAACACATTGACTGCCAAGATATTAAACATAGTTTTCTATCCCCATGCCAGCGCAATTACCTTAAATCAACGATCGTTGAAACGCCGTGGAAGATACATTGTTTAAAAAAAAAGACACGAAAAAAAGTTCCTGTGGGTAGGCGGAGGGATCTGTGAATCCACAGGGACAATAACGTTCCAACCGCGATCCGCCATTTTGGGGCTTTGGTCCGCTGAAAACGGGTGGTTTTCAATGCAAAAATAAGAAACTGAGTTACAGCTGTTTTTCTGAAAATCCCATCGTTGGGCCGGATGGCTTCCTGTTTTTTTGGAAGGACGTCACATCCGACTACTTCTTCTCTGAGTGACGATCGATCATTCTAAAGCTGTGTTAGGTCGCCCCTTATGGCATCAATGCGATCTTGGCCATCAAGTGATGCATTTGAAAGAATGCATCAATGCAATCTTGGCAATCAATGTGTTAACTGAGAGTGGAAACTAAAATAAATTGTGTCATTGTTCACAAATTAATATGACTGCAAAAGTGTCACATCAGATACTTTCCAAACGCGCACGTAAAAGGTATGAAAGCATCTGATGAGGCACATTTTGCAGCCATCTTCATTTGTGAACAACGATGCAATCTAACAAATAGTAAAATGCTGTGTCCTTGATACATAATGACCCATAGCAGCGTATTTCCCAGCTCAGGTGCACAGCATCTCGGGGTCTGCGACCTCACCTGCACACTTGGTCCTGCTAACGAGCGGTGGTCCGGGCGGTCCCGTGCCCCCCTCCCCGGGCCGGGTCAGCAGCACGCTGATGTGGTACTCCGTGTCCGGGTCCAGGTGCCAGAGCTTGTAGGTGACCATGTTGACGGCGTGAACCTCCGACCACGGGGACTGGCTGGCGCGGTACTCGATCTCCTTTCTGATAATGGGGCCGTCTCCCAGGATGGAGTTGGTGTTGAGCTGGATGATCAGGTAGGTGGAGCCGGCGCGCAGCAGCTGGGGTGGAGCTATGGGAGACGGGGGCACTGGGAAAGAGGAAACATGAAAGTCAAGGTTTTAATTTCACCATGTTGATACACAACTGGTACACAGCAAAAATCACATACGGATCAAGAGTTTGATTGATTGATTGATTGATTGATTGATTGATTGATTGATTCATATGCATGCATATGCATGATGACCATAATTGTACATATCTGTTGACAGAAAAAAACGCAAAAAAGACAGAGAGCTTATTTCCAATGTCCTTTGAGTGCAAATAGTGCCATGTGTTTTTTGGGGAGGAGAGACATACAAAAAAATGTAATCCATAATGAGTACATTCATACCATTTCAACGTTCTAGACAAGTCAAATAGAAAAGAAAGCATCGGTACGGTAAAAGGAACTTGTTACAACTTACTTAGCTCAGGGCAGTGTTGGGCAGTAGCGAGCTACAAGTAGCGACGCTACATAGCTTAACTACATTTCCCAGTAGCGTCACGGTAGCGTCGCTCCTTTTGAACCAAATAGCGTTTTCTGTAGTGTAGCTATTTTTAGACCCAAGTAGTGATGTAACGTCCATCATCGCTACACGCTACTCTCACTGGAGAAAAGTTGACTGCTAAATAGTTTTGTGAAGAAAAAAGAAATCCACGGAGGTGATTGGTTGGTTTAGATATGACGACTCACGATTGGGTAGGGAACATTACGGGTAGGCCAATCAGAGTCAGGATAGGGCGGGTCATGCATGCCAAACCAGGAAGGAAATCAAAACAGACCACATGAGAGCAGTCCACGATGCGCAGTGGGATCCATAATAACGTGTCTGCAATACTTTTCAGCTGTGTGTGGTACTTTTAGATGGATCATACAGTAACAGAAAGATCTATCCACCGTCCCAGCCATGGCTGTTGAAAGCAGCCACAGAGCATGGATCACAGACGATATATCAGGGGTCGGCAATAGGCGGCCCGCGGGCCGAAATTGGCCCCCCAGAAATAATATCTGGCCCGTGAGATAATTTTGAGAATTTAATTTTTTTGAAAAAATATATATATATTTTTTTAGAAAAATATTTTTTGATTTTTTTTGGGGGGGAGGGATTTTATTTTTATACAGTATCAGACCGATAGTCTCACATATAGGCCGCTATTATATCTATTATATCCAAATACAGAAACTAACCCCACCTAAATAATGACTATTACTCCATGTTGAGAGTGGGTACATCCACACATGTCCGTAAGCTAGCGTGCAACGGTACGCTGGCTACGCGACGGTAGCCCCGTCCACTCCCATGTTAAAAAAAAAACGGAACGGTACTTCCGGTTTTAAACTTAACATGGGAGTGGATGGGACTTCCGGCGTCCGTACGGTAACTTGACGGAGATATGTGGATGCACCCAGAGAATGACAGCGGGGTATAACGTGGGCGGCGCTCGCTCAATGACATGAAAAAAAAAATCGTGAAACCAGGTAAGATGAACACATACCGATCTGTCCACTCTCTAAACACTCTGTTTTCACTGTCAACTTTCCTCTTCAAACTTTTCGATAGCGCCATTGTTGTTGTTTGTATCTCGCTCACTAGCAGCAGCTGAAATGTTTTCTGCAATCAAGCGACAGACTGAACAAATAACAGCGAGCGCCCCCCTATGTATTTTTTATTTAGTTAGTAAATGGCGCATTGTAATTATAACTAATGTAGCGCTCGTTTCAAGAGACTCTGAAATCAAGCACTCCATGATCAAATGGATTCATCTTTTATCTTGGTCTGATTTTAATTTGGTTTAATTATGTTAATGTTCACATTGTTGGTGCCATCAGTCACATATTAGTAAAGATACAGTATGAATGATTTACTGAAAAGTGTTATAAAAAAAGTATTAAAAATTAATGTTAAAATAATTATAAATACTTATTTCATAGAACCTGAACCCACTTTTGAAATCATGCACTCATAAACACGATGCATTTTAAAGGATTTATAACATTTTATAGCTAGATTAGAGGAAAATGGAGAAGAAAAAAAAAATCACCAGAAAAATCGCCTGTGCTGATATTTAAACCGGAAAAAATGTTGATTTATATTGGTCAAACAGAACCGAATTAGACCCAAATTAGACCCGAATTAGACCGAGTTAGACCCCAATTAGACCCGAAAAATTTTGCGCGTTCGTGGGGAGGCCCGGCCCGCGATGGAATGTCTGGGAGTGATATTGGCCCTAGGCTTATCTCAATTGCCTACCCCTGCGATATATTATAACTCTATGATCACAGACGGAGCCAGCTAGTTTTGTTAGCCATTAGAAGCAGTGTTGCCAAATTGTGCGAAAGAAACAAGCAACCAGGTCTATAAAAATAACCCCCAAATAAAATAAGCTGATGAAAAGCTTTACATAACAATTGTCAACTGTTCCCAAACAGCACACAAGTCAATGCCCTTTTTTTGTCAACAGATAACTAATAGATAGCTGCTATTTTTCACTTTAGGCAGAAAATGAATAACATTATGGGGTGGGGAAAAGAAAAGGCAAACTAAAATAAATACATACAGTAGGCTACATAAGAGGGAAAAGATCATCTAGAGCAGTGGTTCTCAAACTTTTTCATGTCAAGGACCCCCAAAATGATATGTATTTGGCCGCAGACCCCCATCTAAAAATATTTTGTTCCAGGGACCCCCAGAAGCAAAGATTTGAGTTACAAATGTTCGCTTTAAAAAATATATATTCAAAGATTTGCACACATTTTCAAGATTTTTCAAAAATAGCAGATCTACAAGCTCATAGCGCGGCACTCGGTGCCGCGCTATGAGCTTGTATATCTGCTATTTTTGAATAGCCAAAGTATAAAAGGTCATAATTATTCATATGCTATATTTACACATTTTTCTGGGTACCCCCTGGAACACCCTCAAGTACCCCTGGGGGTCCCCGGACCCCACTTTGAGAACCAATGATCTAGAGCAGTGGTTCTCAACCTGTGGGTCGGTATCCCCAGGGGGGTCCCCACATGATTTTTTGGGGGGTCCCCAGATGACAGTGAAGTGACCATTTATGGACTTTTAAGGCCTTTTTAATACAAAAAAGAGAAAAAAAAGTAGACCATTACAATCAACAAACTATACTATAAAAACTGTGTCAGATATTGGCCAAATAGTCAAATAATATAAGAAAGAGGCAAACATTTTGAAAATAGCAGATCTACAAGCTCACAACGCTTCGCATTGTGAGCTTGTAGATCTGCTATTTTCACAATTTGTATCTGTGGAATCAAGTCAAACTAAATAATGCCTCAACTCCTACATTCCAAGTGCTTGTCAGGGTGGGGGGTCCCCAGTTCAAATATGATTATTTTGGGGGGTCCCCAGTTCAAATATGATTATTTTGAGGGGTCCCCAGTTCAAATTTGATTATTTTGAGGGGTCCCCAGTTCAAATATGATTATTTTGAGGGGTCCCCAGTTCAAATTTGATTATTTTGGGGAGTCAATGCCTGAAAACGTTGAGAACAACTGATCTAGAGCAGTGTTGATAATTCATATCTTTTATATACATTTATTTGGATTTAAATACAGTCTAAATTGATCAATTGATTTTACTTACAAAATGAGGAATATATAGGAATATTATTTGAAAATGTCAGTTTTGTTTGACATCACACATTATACATTATAATAAACAATCAAACTGGGCAGTTTTTTGCCTGCCTATTTGTTTGGTGGAAAGTTGTTCTTGATCATGAAGTTGATAAAAAAAAGTAATTAAAAAAAGTAGTGTCGATGTAGCTAGCTACATTTGCCATGTAGCTTGTAGTGTAGCTTACTACATTTCTCTGACGATAGCTTCCGTTGTAGTTGAGCTACATTTAATCGAGAGTAACTAGTAGTGTAGCTTGCTATATTTTCCAAGTAGCTTGCCCATCACTGGCTCAGGGTACTGCTGTTCTGTACACAGAGGCAAACATGAGATATTATTAATGTAACTAATGAATGTGATATTAATGTAACTAATTAATGTGATATTAATGTAACTAATCAGCTCTGAGGGAACACAGTTCCTGCCGTCATAAAAGCCCCTGGAGACCCTGTGTGTTCCCTGTGACTGCAAAATGCCAGCAGGTCAACAGTTCACATAACTGACTGCTCACATCTATTAAAAAGCCATTAACAGCAGCACATACATCTCACAAAAGGAAGTGTAGGAAAAAAACAACAGGCATATGGCGCTAGTGCGAGAAGTTTACGAAGAACAGCACTGGTTAACCCGATCCATATGCACCGCATACGCACATCTGACGCTCCCAAGGGCTTCAAACAGGAAGCCACTGTGATGAAAGAAGGGCCCCTGCGTTGCTGTGAGGATTCATTTCAGAACCCACCAGCAGAATGTCAGTTAGCAGGAGACTGAAGCCACTGAACAATGACACAGACAGGAGACACAGGAGAAAACCAGGACAAAGAGCCAGAAGAAGATCAGACTTAGATCTGTGGCCGTGACCAATCCCTCATTCCTGTAGATACACTGACGTCTATTATGGCTGTCTGCTCTGAAAGCCTTCCACATTACCAGCACCTCATCATCTCATGTCTGTCTTTCACTTTACCTCCTCCCATTGACCTGCAGTTAATTTGCAGGCTCCTCCCATTGACCTGCAGTTAATCTGCAGGCTCCTCCCATTACCCCTGCAGTACATTTGCAGGCTCCTCCCATTGCCCCTGCAAGCTGAAAGTCCAAGCTGAGATGTGGGGGAAGTCACTCCACCAGTTACTCACTCATTCCACTCCAACAGAGAACTGTGTTCCCTCAGAGCTGAACAGTGAGAACAGATTCTCACTCTCATGTCGTACTATAGTGACGGGTTGGGAAAACATCTGACCATGCGTCACCCTTTTGACATGATGGGATCCTATGTGCCAACAACCCACATAATTCCTGCGGGTCACGCTCAAGAAATGAGGAGTGCATGCAAGCTTTTTCAGTGGCATTTGAGCACAAGTGTGTGCCCGCAATGTATGAGAAATTAAGGCAACAGTTACTTAAGGGCTAGGCCATGTAGAATTGATTGCCTGCCTTAACTAGAACGGAGTGCTGTGCTCCTCCTCAGAGCACAGATTACCGCCAATCTCCGCCAGGCCGGGTCGTCCACCCAGGGCAAGCAAACTTTGGAAGTCAGTCATAGCCAAAAAATATAAACTTTTCTAAGAATGTTAACCAATCTTCTTAAAGAAGAATCTGAAAATGTCAATGACAGGAGATAAACCACAAAGTTTATATTATTAATATGTTGAACACTATTATTCTAGATTCTCATTTGTTATCTATAATTTGTATTAAAATAAAAGTTATTTATTGAGAAACAAATGTTTTTCTTTACAAATCAAGAGTCAATAGCCTAATAATTAAAATTAAATAAAAATCGAATATTGAATCGAATCGTGAGCTTAAAATCGAAAGTCGAATTGAATCGTGGATTAGGCGTATCGTGACACCCCTAGAGTTGATGCATCAGCTAAAACAACATTTAATACAAGTCAGAAGCAGACTAGAGCCCAGTATGTCGCCCCAGAGTGAGCCGTTAAGTGATCAAGTGGCTGTGCAGAGCGATGTGAATTTTACCTCTTGAGTTGCATACAGATATGAAGAGAATAGTCCTTGTCAATCTTTGACAGGTTACATATCGAGCTCGTCACTCGTTTGATGCAACTGGTGTGAGAATGCGATGTCCACTCTCACATTTCAGATCCCAATAGTTCAAAGAAATATGCCTGCTGAATATTTTTGTTTGTCTTTATCGAGTCATCTGTGCTGATTTAATGGACAATGATCAATGTATTGCATAGCCTTCTCTTACTATACTTCTGTATACATAAGTTTCATGAAACCAAGAAACCCAACTGTTTAATTAATTATGTCTCTCAGATTTATATTTCACGAGGTACAGTAGTAAATCCCTCAGAATAAATAAATAAATAGCCTTCAAAATGTGCTTCGGGTCGAAAAGATGTCAAAATACCGTATGGGAAGATATGTTATTCATGTGGAGTGAGAGTTGAGTCTGACTGAGGAGCAACCGTATTCAAAATGAGTGGATCCAGCTAATTAAAAGGATGATTAGCCATTCATTAGTGGGGCAGTAGGGGAGAGATTTATGAAGGTTTTGTTAAGGATTCTGCTTTGCATTCTGTAAAACAGATTACGGAGCAGCAGATGGCTGAGCGGAGACATATTTTATAGAAAATGCCTCTAGTTTATACAAGCGGATCCCACGCCACACATCATTTCTATATTTCCTGCAACCAAAGGGAAGAAAACAAGGGCCAAATACATACCATAAATACTGTATGTGTTCACTGAGAGAGTGGCGAGGCTCTCTGTACGTCTGAGCTCCTTGTGAGGGATTTCATGGCCTTCTATCAAAGTGTTAACTGTCTGCTGCTGTACTGAGGGTTTAGCAACATCCTGGCAGAAGACTGCTCTGTCACAATATGTATCACTAGACTACCTAATCCATGCTGCCACATCTATCCATGGGATTAAGTTGGTGCCTCAGCTCTCTCTCTCTCTCTCTCTCTCTCTCTCTCTCTCTCTCTCTCTCTCTCTCTCTCTCTCTCTCTCTCTCTCTCTCTCTCTCTCTCTCTCTCTCTCTCTCTCTCTCTCTCTCTCTCTCTCTCTCTCTCTCTCTCTCTCTCTCTCTCTCTCTCTCTCTCTCTCTCTCTCTCTCTCTCTCTCTCTCTCGTAATCCTTTTGAAGAAGTAATGTTCTGAAGGACCTCAGAGGTTGAGGACAATGGCATTCTTCTTCCTTATTTCTCTTCCTCGTCCTCAGAGCTCCGCTATACATTCCTGTCCGTGTCATGGCAGAGCTGTCACAGCACCGTCACTCCGTAGGGTTTAGAGTGAGTGGAGCAATGGGACAGGACTCATCATGGTGATATGAAGGAAGGATGTGGGAGTCAAGCCAGTCAAGCTCTTCCAACAAGACAGCAGCCAGTGTGACAAACTCCAACTTAGCAGAACAAGTATTGCATGGAGCTGTTGGTGGCGGCCACACATGGATCCCTCTCATACATCTGGTGGAGAGCGCTTGAAGAGTTTAGAGAGAACACTGAGTCACCTCTTTTGTTCTTTTCTGTACAACAGTGTGCAGCACACTGAAGAACATGCTCTGAACCATGGTCTACATTTCACACCAAACTGTTGGGACTGTGTTTGTCTTGATGTGTTTCATTCCAAATTCCACATTAAATGATGCTCCACCAAGACTAAGGGGAATAGAAAACCTGTTATCAAACAGAATCTCATTTGTTGCTGTGAGAGACAGAGACAGGAGATTGACATGATGGAAAACAGACCATAAGACAATAAAATGATAAATGGAAAGACGGAGAGAGGAAGCTACGACACGGGAGGAAGATGAGGAAAGAGAGAGAGAGAGAGAGAGAGAGAGAGAGAGAGAGAGAGAGAGAGAGAGAGAGAATGAGAGTCAGAGAGAGACTGTGTTTGGCTCATGTTAGAGATTTTTTTTCTTTTTGTTTTTATCAGTTTTCTAACCTTTGACGATGAGCTCAGCAAAGTTGGAGACCCCGGAGCCCCTGGAGGACTGGGTGACACAGCGGTAGAGGTCCTGATCCGCCCGCTGCACGCCGTCCAGCTGGAAGGACGCCACAAAGCGCCGGTGACTCAGGTGCTTGCCCGACCCTGTCGATGCTACGTCCCCACTGTGACGCTGGAGAGAGAGGACAAGACGGGTCAGAGAAACCAGGATACACGCACGCACGCACGCACGCACGCACACGCACACAGATCAGTAACTAACTGTGGGACCAATCTATTTCCTGGAGCAGAGCAAAGCCAACACGCTAATGTCACAACATAATGCATTTCAATTATCACTATGTGCACCACTTCTTATGACGTGACTGATTAAAAAAGATGACTGTCCAAGCACGTGCCATTTAATTAGAAAATCAGGACCATCACTCCCCATTTAATCAAGCATGATTACAATCAGGCATACTTTAACACAAACAAATTACATCTCGTTAAGGTTGTAGTGATTATGAGGGGGGGGGGGTGCATGACATGAGTGTCATTGCTTACTGGAGCTCATCAACAATGTATCATTGGGCGCTCAGGTGGCACAGCGGTAAAGTACCTGCCCACCACCGCAGCATCTAGGGGTTCAAATCCACTGTGATGCATCATGCTTGGTCGAGCATCTATATGAACACAATTGGCCATGTTCGGAGGGAAACTGGGCAGGAGTGTTGATATTTGTTGCTGCTCATACTCCCGGGGAATATTGAAATGTACAAATAATACTCCAGATTATAAACTAAACAAAAACAAAAAAACAACAACGTATCAGTCCACTTAATTGTATGCGGCTACAGAATAAGCTGAAAGGTTCTCTACAAACGTCTCTACAATAAATTATGTTACCAAAATGTAACTAAAGGGCCTCATGACTTGGAATTGTGAGCCAGATGGTCTCTAACGTGTTACAGTTTAGTCGGTTTAAGCCTAGCAGACATAGACAAACGTGGGTTTGGTGCTTTTGGTACAGAGCAAAAAAAGGAAATGAAACAGAGAAAATGTCTCTGACACCTCAGAGCAGAGTATATCTCCAGGAGAAAGTAGGGATGAAGCAGAGAGAGAGAGAGAGAGAGAGAGAGAGAGAGAGAGGGGGGCAGGAAAAGAGTGGGAGGCTCAAGGCAATGCAGTATGGATTCATATTGCACATTGTTTTACACCATTACAAGCAGTAGCATCCTTCACGTCTACAGTCTCAACAGCAGACCTTGAACCTAGAGCATTTGTCTTGTGTTCACGTCATTATTTTTGTGTGTGAAATGAGCTGGCAATGCATTCCTTTCTCTGGTGGTCTCTGTGTCTTACGCTAGCCTATCTCTGTTGATCTTAATTTACTGTTTTAGTGTGAAGCAGACAATCACACGGCTGCACAAAAACACACCAACCCTCATTCATCTCCAGAGCTTGGCCTCCGATGCGTCTCACATAGACTGTCTCCGTTTCTACCAGTTTCCAATTGCAAAATAAAACAGATGGTAGGAATCAAGGGTAAATTAAATAAGCATGGAGAGTGTGAGGTGTTATGCTAACAATCTGGATCCAGCTAATTGGCGAGGAAACGACAAAACGATCAGTTAACTTGGCAGGAGTCCGTGTGCCGAGATTGAACTGCAGCTGCCACTGCGGACACAAACACAAAAAAGATCACAACAAACAACGGCAGCCGAGGCAGGTTGATCAGCAAGAGCGTTCCTGACAGTCTCTCAAATGTGGGACACAGGCAGAGGACAGATAGCAACATGGACAGAGATGAGAGGCAAGTCACGGCACAGGCAGGCCTTGTTTTATAAGACACCTGCATGGCTATGACAGCTAATTACCAGAGGCATCTGTCCTCGTCACTGTGCCGTGACCAAACCAACGGTTTCACATCAACCTCCCTCTGAAGCCAACATTCCTGAGCGTTTCAAGGGAGGGTGTTATAAGGTACGCCATCCATTATGTGAATCACACATCATCCTGGTTTCAAACAATACAGTAAACCGGCCCCAGGGCCTATAGCGTAATTATCAAGTAATGTAGGTGGTCAGAGTCCATGTGAGGCTTGAACGTGCAGCTACTCTGTAATTGCAGCACCAGAAAGAAACCTGAAAAGAAGACCCTGAACTTCAATCTTTCATCAGGGCTGTGAGGAAATAAACTATGTCAGACTACAGAGCACCGTTTCCACCAGGGAGAGAGACACCATAGAGAGACCTTCCTGAGGTATATATCATTCCAGATGAAAAGAGATGCATCTAAAACAGGGCCAGTGAAGAGAGAGAGAGAGAGAAGAGCTCTGTGATCTAATAATCAATGCAGCGTTTCAAAGGCACTGGGGCTGAAGAGGCTCCCAGGCCTCTGTGGCCTTCAGTGCTTTTAGCTTTAAAACACTGCCTGGAATGCTTTATTTAAACACCTTCTGGGACACCTTTAAGTGCAAAGACAGAGAATGTTCATTTAAGAAAACCACCTTGTGCTGTAAACACACACGTGGTTTTGTACAGAAAGAAATGCTCTCAATGTAGGGCTGAAAAGTAATTGGGCCTTTACTTACAGTTCATTATTCAATGCACCTAAAACCTTAAACCCATTTGGCAGAAGTGTTATTTTGTCTGAAAAATACCATAATCTGCTTTAAAGGTGCTGCATTTATTGTTAAGTACTTCGTAGCAGTTTAAGTGCTAAACAGCTCTATTTTCTCATAGCAATGATTGCTATGGAGTGTTTGTTCAATAAAAGGGACTCCACATTTCTACAGCTCTTCAGTGAACTGAAATTACAATCAGGAGAGAGAACCCATACAAGATACAGGATAAACAAGTGAAATTCAAAGTGATGAAACAATTCAATGAGCAGACAAACGGGAACACAAGATAAATGATC
The DNA here is from genome assembly GCF_963454915.1 of Gymnoscopelus microlampas. Lineage (NCBI taxonomy): Eukaryota > Metazoa > Chordata > Actinopteri > Myctophiformes > Myctophidae > Gymnoscopelus > Gymnoscopelus microlampas. The sequence goes on along the minus strand of NC_139940.1, from coordinate 49,307,535 downwards.
TTTGTGGGTGGAAAATTGGAGGAAATTTGTAACACAGATAAAAAAGGTATTTTCCGTTTACTTAAGAAGAGAGAGATTGAATACACACTCTATAGCAGTGATTACTATCAGAATATTGAGCTGTAACTTTAGAACAATAGACGTTTTGCTAATTTCTAAACAAGAAATATCAATTACAGCATATTTAATTGCATGTGATTCATTAGTTTGTCTTTGTTTAGTTTTTTCGTTTGCTTGTTTTTGTATTGGATACAGTACACTACAAAGAAATGAACACATAGGATTTGACAGTGTATAGTTGTATAGTAGACAGTTTACTGTATGAGCTCATGTTTGCACCACTGACCTCCAGCAGGAACTTGTCAGCCTCAGCAGCACGGCCAGCAGCCACACACTGGAAGGTGGCATTCTGCCCTGAGTTGACCTCTTCATCTCCCAGCCTGGAGAAGTGAGGAGCCTTATCTACAGAGAGAGAGAGAGAGAGAGAGAGAGAGAGAGAGAGAGAGAGAGAGAGAGAGAGAGAGAGAGAGAGAGAGAGAGAAATAAAAGGACACATTACTCAGCCATTCACAGAGTCAGACAACGAGACAAACAGTGATTTTACCTTAAGAAATATCAACATAAATTCCATGTGGCAGAGAGCAGATTGCAGCATTAGTGGATGAGCTATTGAATTGATCTTTTAATTGTCCAATTATTTTCCATTACTATCATGAATGTCATTAAGTAACATTGTTCAACAGAACTCTAATGGATTCATAACTTAATTAAATGCATAACAGCTCATGACTTTTTTATAAATTGATCCTCATATTCATTGAAATAATTACATAATAAATAAATGAACCACAGCACAGTCTAAACAAAGTCAAGGGTCACATCTCAGTAAATTAAAAAAAAAAAAAGTTTAAATGTCTCAGCATGACAACTGTGGATGGAAATAAATCATATATTTCTGGTCCACATTAGTTCCCAGATATTATGAAATGTATGTAGGGTCTAGATGGGTAACTCTACATGCACAGTGACATGTATGGTGTGGTCATTGAGTAACTCTACAACACTTGAAATAATACTTGTTGACATGAAGGTATTAATGTATGTGTATATTGATAAAGCAATAAACAAAAGGGATAGTATTCACTTTGATTTAAAGTGAGTTAGTCATCATTTTCATCAGATACAGTATTACTGTAAACACACTGGTCTCACTTTAGCAAACAAAGTTAATAATAATAATAATAATAATAATAATAATAATAATAATAATAATAATAATAATACATGTTCATTTTCATCTCCATTATTCATTTGTTTGCTATGTTTGAGAGCAAAATTATTCATATTCATTAAATATAAGATTTTAGTCTTTAACATCTACAAGAAAATACTTTTGCACACCTACAGAGGTGACAGGTGTGTAGAAGACCAAGGGGCAATTAAAGTGGTAGAAAACAATTACTTTAATTGGGAAAACAAAGTTAGGTCCTTCATCGTCAGATGTCATATGTCATAAACTCTGTTTTTTCAATTTAAGTACGTACATATATATATGATTCATGTGAAGATAGTGTGATGTGTGCGTGCGTGCGTGCGTGTGTGGTGTACATGTGTACGCCACAGGTGTCCATGTTTCCTTCCAGTGACTCCCTCCCCCTTGAAGGTTAATTCATAATTCATGCCTAACTACAAGGCAGCACAAACAAACAGGGAAATGAGTGTGAACCAGACCCTACAGTTGGCAACATCTGCAGTGTTACACAGCTAAATGTGTCACATCTTATCCCCGGGACTCTTTAGGCTGATAAATATTTCATTCCACTGAGACGCCGGTTTCAGAGTTAAAAGACTTACCGACTCGGCAGAGGAGAACAGCAATGTCAAACGTACTGTGTGGTTTCAGCCCCGATCCAGAGGGAGGCGGAGAAATGTACATGTTTCTCTTTCTGTCCGCTGTTTTTGTAATCTCTTTCTTTCCTTTGAATTCCCCCCCCCCCCCCCATCTCCCCTGCACGCGCCCGCTGCCTGCCAAGCGATGCAGGGCTGGCCGTGTGCCACGCATCAGACATCGTGCCCAGGTCTTGATGAGAGTCTTAATTATTTAATGGTCACAGTGGGAGGATGTGGAAGATGCCATCTGCCCGTGTCTGGGAGAGATGGGGGGGGGGCTAGCTGGGTGGTCTGCACATAGAGGAGAGAAAATGATCCCTGCCGGCGTTACTCTAACCACATCGCCGGTGGTATCCTCTTGTTATGCAACGCCAAGAAAGGCTCCACTCATCCAAAAACCATCCAAAACCCTCTCCTGACAACAACAGGGGGAATATGCAAATATTAATAAGGTGATGCGCTAACTCCCTGTGTGGAGGACAGTGGGAACAATACCCTTCAAGCTTACAGTACTGTATGTCAGTTATATGAGTCACTTCAAAGCAGAGCAACAGTGTTAACTGCTTCTAAGAGTTGTGAGCTCTTAGAGCTCCTTGTGGGGGGCAGCATACTGAGCTCCAGTCCTTGAAGTATACACCAACAACACAGTGAAAGCGGAAAATGTTCTCTTCAACAGAAACCCTGCCACGACTCGCCTCAGAGATCAAGCTTTTTCATGAAGCCACAAAGCTTCACACTCTACGATGGCAAAACAACCCTAAGCTAAAGATGGGTACAAAATCTAAACAAGCTAGCTCAGAGACTGCCAGCAGAGCTCAAGAATATGACAGTGATTTCTTAAAAGTCTTTTCCCTAAAACATTTTTCTTCAGAGAATTTCGTACCTCTATCACCTGCTCTTCACTCTCATGAAGAAAAGCACCACTGGCTCACTGATACTGGACCCAGCACAGTAAAACCCTCAGCATTCACTGAACTCCGAGAATGTAAACATTGGGGCGTTAAATGCACACTGAGGACTGTATACAGTGAGTAAGCATGTGTCTGCTCTCCAGCATCAAATGTCACAGATTTCCAATAAAGAGCCCTGTTGCTGTGAGACACCTCAGGGCAACCTGCAGACATGAAGGTCAATCAGCCATTACTTTCTTCCTCGTTGGCCCAACTCTTCTAGGCCTGTACAGCCTCTTGTAATAGTTCCTTGTGCTTGGTGTGTGAAGTGACACTTACAGCAGGGGTAGTTGAGCAGCATGATGTCGTCTATGGCCATGTAGCCTCGCCGCTCCCTGGAAACAGCCGCCTCGATCAGGACCTGTGAGAGTGGGAATGATTGTCTTATCAAAATGATCAATAATTAATAATAATAAAAAAGGATTATTATTATTAGAACAATTTCTTCTATTCTATCGCTATTTTTATTTACTATCTCTTCCTTGCTTAGTTCACAATTGTTCAAATGACAAACAGTGATCCTATTTCTTTTTTCAGCTGTATACCTTCATCATTGTCTGTAGATAATAAACTAAGCCAAGCTAAATATGAATAACTAGAGTTTCGGGGGGCTATGCCCCCCTCAACCCCAGCCGCGCACGGGGCCCAGCGTGGCCGCGTGTATATTGGGGATGGAGGCGAGTGTTAGGCGTGCAACAGGCGGGGGGGGGAGGTAGCAGTGTGTGCTGTGGAGGCTGTTGCTAACTTGCTATGAGGCAGAGAGGGAGGTAAAGAGTAGACAGCGTGGCGACGTGCACAGGGGAGCGGATAGTGTGGCTGTAAGTACAGGAAGAAGTAGAGGCAGCGTGTGTAGACATTGTAGTGACCTGAATGGAGCGTGGTGGTGGAGAAGAGACGCAGCAATGCAGAACTGTTGTTGCGCGTTGGCGACGTGTTGGTGAGCGTTGGCGGCGTAGAAGCATGTGTGTGTGTGAGTGTGTGTGCTGTGTGTGTGTGGAGAAGGGACGTTGTGCCGACTGTATGCAGTGGCGTGGTGGTGAGGAAGAGGGGGTGGAGGGAGGGGTGTTGGTGTTGCCAGGTGAGCGTGTTGTAAGCGCGGCGGGCGCGAGTTTCAGCGAGGTGTAAGTGAGGCATGTAGGGAGAGAATGTAATAGTTATGCTGGGGGTCCGCGGTCAGCCCGCTGGTGGCCGGACCCCTGTAAGTGTAGGGGCGCGTGGGGACCCCCGTAGAAGAGGGCGGGGCCCTTGGGATGGGTGTTGTTTGTTTGATGTAGGTGGTTGTTTCTTTCTGGCGCTGGCTGTGCAAACCTGGCAACCCAGCGCATGCTGGCGGTGGCGTTACACCAGAAATGGTTCCTGGAGAAAATGGTGACCAAAAAAACATTTTGGAAAAAAAGGAAAAAACCCCGCACCGGCTGCCTGCTGTTGTGGTGATTAGGTCGTGCGCACGGTAAACGGTACGAAGCTGCCTCCCCTTCCGTTTTGTCCGACATTTGGTGAGTAGAATTAATTATGTTGCGCGGTGGAAAAGGTGTAGTGAGCAATGAGATGTCCCCTACGCGACGCGTAAATTCAGCGCGGCCGCCGTGGCGAGTCAGTTGGCGACATGTGGTCTGGCGGTGCGTTGTTTAGTCGATAACAGAGCTGTGGGGTGTCCTCACCGAGGGTGCGGAAGTCGGTCGCCATTTATATAGTTAGATATATAGAGTCAAGAAAAACACAAGCCGAAGGACGCCATCACATTTGACCTCACGGCGCTTCAAACTGAGGCAAACACTAAACTGCAATATTCAAATGGAACCGCTGAGAGGCAGAACAGATTCTACACACTTCTCCCCTTTCAGTGACAGAAACATTAATTACAAAATCTCCACACCATTGAACAGCTACTGACCCGAAAGAGGGAGGAAAAAACAAAAAGTTTGCCGGGTAGACATGAGAGGAATGTAGGTGGAGGTAGAGGAACAGAGAGATGGATAATGTCTTGTCTCGATCCCCTGGCGGCCGTGAGAAAATAATGACTTTATCAGGAGGGCCGATGTGTTTCTGAGTCATGGACCCACATTCAGCATTCTGGACGCAGGCTGCTGTGGAGCCATAACAGTGGATAATACAGCCAGCACAGGGGTCATGGGACTCCACACACTCCATATTGTCCTGTTGTGGAACAATAAGGTGGAGAACCCATGGCCTCCCGCCAAACCTAATCAATATCAAATCACCGGCCGCAGTAATGGTGAGACTGTTATGAGACACCGGGGTGATGTTTGTTTTCCCAGCACCGAGGACGGCCTTCCGTTTGATTGAAGGGCAGCTTTGAATTATTGTTTCTCATAATCTTCTGACCTAAAGGTGGATAACAGCTATAGTCTATCATGGAGCTTTGATGTTGTTTTCTCTAATGCTAACACACAGGCAACTGAACTTAAATCCGTCTGACATTCTTAACACGTGCAAACATGGTCATAGGTGATGTGCCGTAGCTCAAGGGCATTGAGGTCATACAGATTGGGGGGCTTATAGTCTTTACTGAGTCATAAATCAAGATGTGTTCCAATACCTTGTGGCCAATTTGTTTTTCCTCACCGTGCGGCGATGATACACAGATTATCTCCCCCAGACCAGAATGTGCCGGGGTTTACACAACAAATCACACGAGCACAACAACATCTTCTGGGACCTCTGCCCCAAATTCCAGCCGTCCACCGTCAGCAGAACATAGATAGTCATCCTCCAGAGACCTGGGAGGGAGAGCTCTCATTACAGCAACAATTGCCGTGACGACAGCCCCAAGCCATACATGACCTTAGGGTATATGCCACACACACACGCACACGCACACGCAGACACACACACACACACACACACACACACACACACACACACACACACACACACACACACACACACACACACACACACACACACACACACACACACACACACAGGACGTGAAGAGAATGGGGTCAGCTACAAAAAAGACAATCAAGCATGTAGGGTAGAAGAAGGGGGTCTGGTATGGGGTGGGGTGAATGGAGAGGTGAAAAGTACAACAGGAGCTGAGTGACCAGGCTCTTGTCTATTGCTCTGGGTACCACAGATAATCTGCCGTTTCTTTTCCTGGACGACTCTGGAACCTGAGCCTATAGAGGCACAGCAGTGTTTCAGGAGGAGGATTACATTAACATTTGCTGTTTTCATCTTTTTGTGCTTTTCTAAGCCTCCTTTATGACTTTCCTAAACCCTGTGCAGCATCCTCCCCATTAATTTCTCTCTTTCTCCCTCTTTCTCCTCTCTCTCTCTTCTTGTGTCTCCACCTAATTTCAAAAGTATCACCCTGTCCCTGATTAAAACACATGCAACAGTGGTTACTGCCACGTCATTAGTTTAATTCAAAGCACAGGTAGTGGGCTGGACTCTGGAAAGATAGAGACGACTCAACAATACCTTGGAAGTCTAATTGAAGGAGCAATTATTCTCTGCCAAGCTAAAACACTCAATGAGGGATTGATTGCAGACTAATCTTTAAATTGTTTTAGCCATTAGGACAGCAGGTTATTAAGAAGGAGACTTTTGGAGCATTTGTTTTAATAAACAATCTTCCTCCTCAGACTTTTATTGAAAGCCACTTTCCTCGTGGAACATTCCATATGCCAATAATTTATTCTAATGACTGGTTAGTCACTTTCAGAAGAAGAGAACGCATTGGACAGAAAACAAATATCTGGTAGCCAGTGATTTACAGTGCAAATGAAACGGCCATTACAAGAGCCTTTTCAATTACTGGATAATGTTAAGACTATTAGAAGGGCGTGCTATGTATACAAATCCAGAGACAATTTATTTGTCCCTGTAAACGATGATTCTCAATTTCCCCAACACCTGTACATTATTGTCACGGGTAACATAAATTCTGGTCAGGTGGATGTTATAAAACGATAACAAACATTTTGGTCACAGGGACATTAATAAACGGCAATGCCCGCGTCCTCCCTGTTAAGACACATGAAGGTGTCACGGGATAGTTCCTCAAACAGCCACAGATAAAAGTTCACATATCAGTGTGTGAGCGGTTGGGAGGGCACGGCAGGACGCTCACGTCATTCTCATCGTAAAACCCCTTCCTCATAGCCAGAGGCTTCAGGTGTCACAGTGGGGCATGCTGGGAAAAATAACATGGATTACAGACAATGCTAAAGAAAACTAACTATCCTGATGCATATTCTTATTTGATCTATCACTCTCTCCATAAGTTGCTGCTTTTCTCAAAGAAAGGGAGAACAAAAAAAATGTATGAAAGACAGACGGAGTCAAAAGCAATGGAAATCATCCCACTGAGAAGATAGTAACACTGCAGCCAAGACTTGTGGAAGCGAGGGCTCGGTTGGATACTTGCCTCAACAGGGGCTGAGATGACGGTTTCAACTGGACCTAGCTCATGGCTACAGACTGTCTGACTGTGTTATAAAAATAGTTGACAGGCTCATTTTTCCGCATTCTTCCTTCAAAAGAGGTGTCAGCAAGGTGAGAAGGAGAGGATATGGGAGCTAAGTGATAAGGTTTGGGAAAGCAGAGGGCGGTAAACATGGTACAAAGGTGAGGTAGACGGAAAGATGCAAGTGGCCTTTGAGACACTGCTGGAAAGAAAACAATGGAGGAGGATCTAGAAGAGCTCAGATAACATCTTTAATATTTGATAACAAGGTCCCACCGCTATCACAGACAGCAGAGAGAGAGAGAAATGCCACAGATCTCCAATATCTAGATATCAAGGTGATCTCTAGTCTATTAAATGTTTCCTACAGCTCCAACCCCGCCCTCCTCTGTGTTTGAACTCAAATGTTAAAACCTGCTGACAGGAAGTGGTTGAGCTGTAAACTCTTGCTTATCACACACATCACTGCTGATACATAAACTAATCTAACCACAGAATGACACAAGTTTCTATACCAATAAAAATGTAAATGTGAGCACACAGAGGGCAATATTTGAATTCTGAGCTTTGACGATTATTATAAAATGTCTCATACTGATTTGTAAAAACCTAAACACTGAGGATGCGTTCTGCTAAACTGCCTACACGTTACCACACTCTCTTTGCTTGTCATAATTTCCATATCTACCCATTATCACGTAACCTGTTGCACATCCTTCCCAGCTCGGTCCCTCTGTCTAGCCAATCAGTACAGGTGCTTTTCTCCAAACTCTCATGCAACTCCTCATACACCTTTCCCTTAGCATTTACCACCTCTCTCTGCGCCTTACCCTGCATCTCCTTGTACTCCTGTCTACTTTCTTCATCTCTCTGACTATCCCATTTCCTCTTCTCCAACCTCTTCCTCCGAATGCTTTCCTGTACTCCCTCATTCCACCCAAAGGTCTCCTTTTCTTGCTTCCTCTGTGCCGAAGTCACCCCAAGTATTTTCTCAGCTGTCTCCTTTACCACTTCAGCAGTAGTTGCCCAGTCATCCAGAAATGTTTCACTGCCACCCAGTGCCTGTCTCATCTCCTCCCTGAACTCCAACACAACATTCTTCCTTTGTGTGTATTCTTACATTAGAATTGGCTGTGTTGATGTATTTTTACACCCATGAACAAGAAGCAGAGGTCTAACATGACCTGCAAGTCTTAAGAATGAAAGATGGCAAGATTTAAAATATGATCAATATGAAAATGTGTGTATTGTCTTGGGACAATGGGTATAAATGTGTGTTCTCATCTGCACCTGGGCTTCAAAGAGATCTGCTGGTCTATCATTTAAAAATCCAAACAGATTGCACATTATGCTCGCTGCAGGGCCGACACGAAACCAAAGCCCTTTAATATTTAATCTCTCTCTCTCTCTCTCTCTCTCTCTCTCTCTCTCTCTCTCTCTCTCTCTCTCTCTCTCTCTCTCTCTCTCTCTCTCTCTCTCTCTCATATCTCCACCTCCCTCTCCACCTACTCTTTGTCTGACTGTCTTCTTCACAGTCCTCCCTCTTCATCTGCTCATCATACCCTCCTTCTCCTGAGTGAAGCTTCTGGTTGGCAGCATCAGCACCATGTGACTCACCTATGGACCTAGCTCTGGTCCAGAGTGTTAGCAAGTTCCCTCTAAAGCTCTGTTAGGAGCGAAACTTCCACTACCATGCGAGGTCTCCAACTGTAGTAAAAATAAAAGAAACTATTTCGCTACTCACCGAAACAAAGGCTGTTTTGTGCTGTTGAAGGACTATTCTCCGTGGTGGGAAACGTCTCAGTCAGGACCCCACCTTCTAATAAATATACTAGGTCCGCCAGACGGAAATTATTGTATTTACTCCACTGCACCCTCTACAGATCTGGACAATGGTAATTTATATTGACCAGATCTGTAAGAGGGCGCAGTGGAATACATAAAATAATTCCCGTTTAATTTTTACTACAGTTGGAGACCTCGCACGCTAGTGGAAGTTTCTGTCCATGGGAATAGTACAGCGACGTATAGAGGGCAATCACTGCTGCCCGACACAATACCAATACATATGATCGGGGGGTTACATCCGATGTAACCCGGGTTCTCTGAGTGGAGAGACTGGCTTTCCACTACATATTATTCAATATGTACGGGAACTGACCCCCTGGGGCAGTGCTCGTGGATACTCTTTAAGACACATCACTCATGGTGGCCCTGCCCTGATCTGTGATCAGTGGGGTATTTAAGCCCCACCTAGGCAGAGCCACTTCGATTAACTTTGATTGACACGAATTTCGGAGCGGCTCAAGCGTGGAGAGCCAGTCTCTCCACTCAGAGAACCCGGGTTACATCGGATGTAACCCCCCGTTCTCTATCGTGGTCGAGACTGGCTCTCCACTACATATTATTCAATATGTACGGGAACACTCTAAGACACACCGCGAGGAAATAAGCAGACCCAGCTGCCCCCGCGGCAGCTCGAAGCAGTTTAAGCCCGAAGTATCAGAGCCCAAGGCGTGCTCCAAAATTCTGCCATCCAACGAAGTATGTAATACTCGTGGCCTAGGCGCAAGACGCTACCTAGGCCCAGCTGGCCCCGCCAGACGCTAAGGCCAGTCAAAAAAAGAAGGCTCGTGGCCTAGGCGCAAGACGCTACCTAGGCCCAGCCGGCCCCGCCAGACGCTAAGGCCGGTCAAGAAGGCTCGTGGTCTAGGCGCAAGGCGCTACCTAGGCCCAGCTGGCGTCCGGCCAGTCAACTGATTAGCCACCTAGCCTGCAAGGCGCAGGGCTAGCTTCCCATGCATGACATCACTCCGAGCCCGGGCCCGTCCTGCGGGAGCCGGGGTCTCGGAGGCACGGTGAGTATGACCTGCTCTACTGCCTGGAGCCCAGCACTCGCTCCGTGAATGGGGTGCTGGCTGCCACGTTCATGCAGTAGAACCTGGTGCTGCAGCTCTCCTATTCTTTTCGCGGTCACCATCGCCAGCAAAAATGCTGTCTTGAGGGAGAGCCACTGCAGCTCTCCTGTTTCCAGTGGCTCGAATTGAGTCCCTAGGAAAAGGGATGAACGAGAGTCCCGTGGGCCTGAGACCGGAGGTCCCTGCGCACCGGGAGCTCCCACGGCTGACCTCGGAGAAGGGGTGCCATCGCCAAGAACCAGAACATCTGGGGCCAGTTGGGGGCCACCAGGATGAGGCTCACCTCCTCGACCTGAACTCTCTGAGGGAGTGGGTGTAGGAGGATAAGGCGGTCTCACGGTACCCGCTGGAAGCGTAGAAGCGCCTGGTATACCGCCCGCCGTTTCGGGAGGTTGATGTGCTGCGTCAACCGCTGTGCCTGCCGGTCCCTCTGCGGGCAAAGGCCCAGACCCAGGAGGCAACGCTGCACTGGCCGCATATTCAGGAGAGCCAGGGGCACGACGTGCCCTGTGGCTGCCATCAGCCCCATAAGGCACTGGCAATCCAAGCAGGCAGTTCCGATCTTCAGTCTGCAGCTGCGACTGGGACAGCCAGAGGTGGCGCCTCGCCACCCAAAGCGAGCCCAGGGCCCTGCCCGATGCCACCGCCTGCTCCTTCGCCAGCTTCACCAAGAGCGAAGACACCTGCTTTAACTCCTCGGTCCAGCTGGCCGACCAGACGGCGCTGGTACAGGGCCAAGATAGCACCTGTGTTAACCAGCTGGCCCTGGACTGCCAAGGCTCCGTGTACCCTGGTAAGCATGGAGTCCATAACCCTTGTGTTCTTGCTTGGGCAGCTGAGCTTCCCCAGAACCGATGTGGAGGGGGCGACCACTGCCCCTAAGGCCTGGTCCATGGGAGGAGGCGGGCCGCAGCCGATCCTCTCCCGACCCTCCACGCACGCCAGCCGTTTAGCCAGACCCGACCAACGCGAGAAGCTAAGCGGTGACTCAAACTGATGGAGTACCAGGTCCTCCACATCAGAGAGTAATGGCGTGGTGAGGTTACGCGTATGTAGCTGTATATCTAGTATCCTAATACCCTTAATCTCTATAAGGATACGAGCAGAGCCAAGTGTCTCTTTATCCTTATTTCACTTAATTATCATTTCCAATGTCAGTGGTTTGCAACGGTGACTTGTTTGTCAGTGAGTGCAGTGGGCTGCCAGGAAAACTCCTGACCTAGCGCCACACTGCCCTCTTGTGACCTGTGGGGCACAGTGCAGCCCTCCTCTAGGGAGCGCGCAGGCCCCTCCCCCCACAATGACGCCCTGCGTCAACGCGGAAGTAGGTACACGCTGCACGCTGCAAACTCTGTTTGTTTGTAATAGATTACTTGGCTCCGCCGATGGCTTCCTCGGCCGCGGCGGCAATGATAGCCGGTAGTAGATGGCCCGGAGGTCCGCCGACTGGGTCAGCCTCACTCGGGTTCCACCTCGGTACCGCGCCCAACCAACAGCTGCCCTGGTCCGCCCCCTGACTGGGTCAGGCTCGGAACCGGGCTGCAGCCGCGGCGGCTTTTTCTTTTCTTTTTTCCCCTCTGACGATGTCGGCGATCCAAGCGTTCGGCCGACAGACGGCTTCACAACTTGGTCGCTCGAGCAGAACAGCTGCCGCCCTGATCCGCCCTCTGACTGGGTCAGACTCGGAACCAGGGTGCACGCCGCGCGCCAGGAATAATATGGAATACTCTGGAATACTTTTGTTGGTGTAAATATGACAGCGAAGCGTCCCGAGAGGAGCCTCACAAGACCTGCTCTCTACCCAAAGTAAGTGGACCACGCCGCCAAACATCCGTTCTGTATTCTGACTTAAGCTGAGTCCACTAAGCGTCTGCTCTCGTGGAAATCAAAGAGTCGAAGTGGCTCTGCCTTGGTGGGGCTTAAATACCCCACTGATCACAGATCAGGGCAGGGCCACCATGAGTGATGTGTCTTAAAGAGTATCCACAAGCACTGCCCCAGGGGGTCAGTTCCCGTACATATTGAATAATATGTAGTGGAGAGCCAGTCTCGACCACGATAGAGAACTCACCATACAAAATAAAAGAAAAGAGAAGGGAGAAAGAAAGAAAGAAACGACACAGAGACATCGTTGTCCCGCTCATAGAGACACAGAGACATTGTTGTCCTGCTCATAGAGACAGAGACATCGTTGTCCTGCTCATAGAGACACAGAGACATCGTTGTCCTGCTCATAGAGACACAGAGACATTGCTGTCCTACTTATAGAGACACAGAGACATTGTTGTCCTGCTCATAGAGACAGAGAGACAGTGTTGTCCTACTCATAGAGACACAGAGACATTGCTGTCCTGCTCATAGAGACAGAGACATCGTTGTCCTGCTCATAGAGACACAGAGACATTGTTGTCCCGCTCATAGAGACACAGAGACATTGTTGTCCTGCTCATAGAGACAGAGACATCGTTGTCCTGCTCATAGAGACACAGAGACATTGTTGTCCTGCTCATAGAGACAGAGACATCTGCTCATAGAGACACAGAGACATTGCTGTCCTACTTATAGAGACACAGAGACATTGTTGTCCTTCTCATAGAGACAGAGAGACAGTGTTGTCCTACTCATGAGGGACACAGAGACATTGCTGTCCTGCTCATGAGGGACACAGCTCCACTGCTGCTGTGATTGACCACAGCATTGATCATCAGAGATTGTAATCCTTGTGTGTGGTGACAGATGTACAGAGATGATGAGAAGTGTGTGTGTGTGTGTGTGTGTGTGTGTGTGTGTGTGTGTGTGTGTGTGTGTGTGTGTGTGTGTGTGTGTGTGTGTGTGTGTGTGTGTGTGTGTGTGTGTGTGCGCGCGCACCCACACATGTTTGTTCCTGTCAACTTTAAATAACCCTCACTGTCAGATTGCTCTCTGCTGGTTGGACAGTGTCAGCCTACCTTGAGCCCCTGTTTGTACAAAGAGTGACTATTATTTACACAGCGAAGGTCAGATCTTGTGGAACCGAATGGAAGTTAATTAAGTCGGAGGGATTGACAGTTCTCGATAAAATGCACACTACTCAACTTAATTGCTTTCTGACAGCTCTGCAGAGTTTGCAGAAAATAGAAATTGGATTTATGGACGGGGATCTCTTGTGTCTAAGTGCTGGTGGCTTATGCAGACCTAGAGAATACACCAAGGCACTATCAGAGGCTCGCCAGGCACCGTGAGTCAAAGCGGGCAGTGATGCAGATAATGCTGGACAATATATAATTCATATGAATGAAAATCGTACATACAGAAGAACCATACACAGATATGTGATACACAGTGGATCCCCAGACATACTGTCATTATTAATGCTGCGTTCAACTGGCAGCAACAAAGATGCAGGCTACCATTTTTATTTTTCAATGGAAGCCAGCGAAGATAAAAATCTGATGTTTGTAGCTGCTACAAAGCTACAACAAAGTTGAGCTGGTTGCGTATTATTGGCCGGAGTTGTATTTTGTGGAAGTCGTCGGGAGACAATTAAACCTGTTGAATCGGGTCCAGACGTGCCATCGCACAAGTTCAAGCCATTTGGTGTACGGCAGGGTTCCCCAATAGGCGGCCCGCGAGGGGCAACTGTCCGGCCCGCATCAACCCCTGTCACTTGGCTAGTGAAAATTGCAGGTATGGTGTGTGTGATATGAAATGTGAGCTTACCATAATCACAGTCATCCTTAATCATATTCCATCATATTCAAGGGCTTTTGGAGAGAAATGAGACAGACTCCAGTCGCTTTTAGAGCACTGCAGAGGTGTGTGTGTGTGTGTGTGTGTGTGTGTGTGTGTGTGTGTGTGTGTGTGTGTGTGTGTGTGTGTGTGTGTGTGTGTGTGTGTGTGTGTCCAGCTGATGCTCGTTGACGCTCGTGAATTTCATACTGGAAGATAATTGAGGTGACTGGGCTGAAACTTTATCTCAGTAAATGACATGGAACTCCATATTTGGGCATGGCTGACATCATAGTGACAACATAATGATGGTGTGAGCTTTGAATCAGCTCGGCTTAAAACCAGACTGCACCGTGTGAATGACACACATGGAGAGAGACATTGAGGAAGCCTTCATCACCAAAAAGAGGACCTACATCTGGTAATTGACCTGTAACCAATCCTGGATCGTAAGGTCACAGATCATTAATTACATTCTTGGACCATTACAGCCCATGCATAGCAGCAGCTTTGACCATGAACCCACTGTTCCCGACAACGAGCCAGCAGCAGGGAAAGTCAGAAGAATCAGAATCTTACAGTAGTCAACAGTCTACCAAGACTTTAACGCAATCGGAAGTAAAGAGACGTCATCTGACTGACACAGGAAAGAAAACTCACATCTGTAAACAATGTGGCAAGAGTTTCAGTCAGTTAGGTAACCTGAAGACACACCAGAGTGTACACACTGGAGAAAAACCTTTCTATTGTAAACTGTGTGGCAAGAGTTTTGGTCAGTTAGGTAACCTGAAGTCACACCAGAGTGTACACACTGGAGAAAAACCTTTCCACTGCAAACTGTGTAACAAGAGTTTCAGTCACTTAGGTGACTTGAAGAAACACCAACGTATTCACACAGGAGAAAAACCTTACCACTGTAAACAGTGTGGCAAGAGTTTCAATGAGATAGGTAAACTACAGAGACACCAACGTATTCACACTGGAGAAAAACCTTTCTATTGTAAACTGTGTCGCAAGAGTTTTGGTCAGTTAGGTAACCTGAAGACACACCAGAGTGTCCACACTGGAGAAAAGCCTTTCCACTGTAAACGGTGTGACAAGAGTTTCAGTTTGTTAGATTACCTGAAGAGACACCAGCGTATTCACACTGGAGAAAAACCTTTCTACTGTAAACGGTGTAACAAGAGTTTCAGTCGGTTACATCACCTTAAAATACACAAGTGTGTCCACACAGTGGACTTGGGTGTTGGAAGTGCATCATTGCTCCATAATTTTTACGGTTAACCATTAACCGTTAGTATTAACCGGTAATCGTTAAGAAATTGGTAACCGGTTAACACATCAAGTGCAAGATGTTTTTTAAAACAGGGTACATCCAGTGCCAGCATTCTTACCGTTTACGCCGATCTGTTTAGAGCTGTAGAAGCCTCCGCGAGGACCCGGATGTAAACAAAGGATGTCTAACGCCTGGAACAATAATATTTCTAACGTGATCCACCATTGCAGAGTGATCACCAGTCGAAAATGGCTTGTTTTCACCACTGTAAAAAGATATGGAGATATGGACCTTTTTCTCAAGATCATATCATTGGACATCAACGGACGGAAGGGTATGTTTTTTGAACTGGATTCTCATCCGTCCATTCCATTTTACAGGGTCCTCGGATCATTCCTAAGAGTGCCCCATGTGGATTTTTTTTTTTTTTATTAAAACATGTAGATCTACGTTTATGGCACTCGACAGGTGTATTTGCAAACACGTAGATCTACGTATTTGGCACTCAATGTGTTAACTAATTCCCTGAATGTGCAGTGGGTCAGTGGGTCAACTCTCTACCAGACCACCATGCACCTTGTAGCACTAACAGAGCCTATATTCACCATGGAATCAAACACTATTAAACTAAGACGGTCTGGCCTGCATAACATGGATGTTGGTACAATTGTATCATGTACACCATACTCATCATCATGTGAACAGGACCATGAAAACCACGCCTGAATAATATGTTGATCTTAACACTGGAAGATACTCTTTATCGCACAATATACCCCCTATACCCCCTATACCCCTTATAAATCAAAGTAAATTATGGTTGTTTTATTACCACATTTCATAAAATCAACAGCAACACACTGTACACCTAATACAGTGCATCGAGCTGTAGGGTTTTATCACAGAATAGTGAGAGGAGAGGAAGAATGGTTAGCAAAGACAAAATGACAAAAACTATTTCCTGTGTCTCATGTCCTGCTCTCCCATCTAATCAGACCCATTCCCTCATCCTCAGTTGTACTCTTCTTCAACTCAACAACATGTATTTGTATTGTCCTCATTCACGGCTACAGCCTCAAAGGGCCAGACAGGCCTACATTGAACCAATGAAACTACTGAACACCCCCTCTGCTTAAACCAGGGCTGTCAAACTCTTTTTAGGTCACAGACCTGATTGGACCAAATTAAACTTCATGCCGGTCAGACCAGCGACTCATTATGTACATGTAGTGAAGGATGGAAACATTTCTCACCTGGTACTCGTTAGGCCAGAAGGTGCTGACAGCCAGCTCCACCTGGTGCCACTGTTTTCCATGGGAACCTGACGTGTTCCACACAGGGCTGCCCAGCGGGCCCCCGTTGACTCGCACGTACGCCCGCAGGGCCCCCGGACTGTGACCGTCACTGCTGTACAGGAAGTAGCTGAACTGGACGCAGTGTGTGTCGTTTTCACTCAGCGTTTGGAGCAGCAGCTGGGCGCGATGCCCCGCGGCATGCTGGGAGGAGTTCACCAGCATATAGGACCCTGGAGGGGGGAGGGAGAGAGAGAGAGAGAGAGAGAGAGAGAGAGAGAGAGAGAGAGAGAGAGAGAGAGAGAGAATGTCAGGCAGGGTCATGGGGCAGTGCAGGAATATATTGATGGCATTCTGACGTTATAGGGCAGTGCCATGCGTTCTGTTTTTCTGTCTGTGACTGTTTCTGTGTTTGCCATTTTCAACTGTATGCCACTGCAAGCTACAACGAAACAATGCCTGAATAACACTTTTAAAATGTCTTCCTACCGGGGGACCTAGAAATGTCAAGGTTTTTGACAACTGAAATGAAATGTCAACGTATTTGACAACTGAAATGTTGGCAATACACTGCACTCCTTTAAATGAGTTTGAAACATCAAGAACTCTTGAAGCCTGTGAAGGGGTCTATACCAGAGGCGAGAGAGAGAGAGAGAGAGAGAGAGAGAGAGAGAGAGAGAGAGAGAGAGAGAGAGAGATAGAGATAGAGAGAGATCAGCGACAAAGAGAAAGAGATATAGGGAGATTGAGGATGAGGGAGACATATATAGAGGATGAAAGTGTGATAGAGAGCGAGGGAGAGAGAGTGATATCTAGAGAGCAAGACTTAAAGAGGTATAATGGATTCTATATAGAGAGAGGGCGACAGAGGGAGGTCTGCTAGCCGTTCTCCCTGCAAGGTGACATTGAGGTAGGAGGAGAGATTCACAATACATTACCTCCACAAAGACCCTTCTAATCAGGATAACATAACCCTATTGCCCCTCGCCCAGCATCTGTCCTGCCAAGAGTCCATGTTGGCTAATGTGATTAGCACAACAATTATGCAAGACCTTCAGGCGTACCGACATGATCAGGTCTGTTGTCTTTGCACTCCCAAGGTCTTTATGTTCCTGAACACAGGAGACCAGACAGCCGCCAACCGTGGCATTGATGCCAGGGGTCTCCAGGACATACGGGCAGCCATAGATTAGTGTATAGAGAGGTTGTCTGGTAATCAAAAGGTCACCGCTTTGCCTCCCAGCCCACCCATGTCTAAGTGTCCCTGGGAAAGACACCCGTAACTGCTAACACCTGAGTGTTCATCATTACCATCTGAGCAGCCATGAGCTGGGTGAAGCTGAAACTGAATTTCCTCCACAGGATTAATAAAGGTCTACAAAACAATTAAAAATTCAGATTATTCGGCCTGGACCGCTGGTGTAGCGGTCCAGGCTGAATCATCTTTTTCAGTCCACCACTGTGAGCTGAAATTGTCTTTTCCCTCTAAATCAAGGGCCATTCCAAGTAAAACTAAAAAGGCACACAGCGGTTCACCTTAGAATGTCCAGGTCCGCCGAACAACCTTTATGAAGTGAAACACAATGCTACGTTCTGTTTTGTTATGAGAACAAAACTGGACGTTAGTGCAAGGACAGAGGTGTGTGTGTGTGTGTGTGTGTGTGTGTGTGTGTGTGTGTGTGTGTGTGTGTGTGTGTGTGTGTGTGTGTGTGTGTGTGTGTGTTCTTTGGGGATGTAAATCTCAGCGTTTGTCCTAATGAGATCATTCCAAGCCCTTGAAGCCATGTTGAATACAATCCTGCTGACTGATGAGGCTGCAGTGGTCCTGTTCCAGCCACTTAGACCCTGGAAATGTTCTTATAGCTTTAATGCACTGTACATGCTATTAGCGTGTTTCACTTAACTCTGAAGGCCAACATAATGCAGGGAAACAAGAACTGTTCTTCTCACTCTGTCGCCCTTTACGCTCCCTTAACACTCCAAATCAATGAGAGGTGATGTTATTATATGTGATAGCTGAGTGGAAACCATGTGTGAAAGAAAGAAACATGCAAGAATTAAATGCAAGCCCAGGAAATATACTGTGCAGTAATTCTTAAATTAAAAAAATCACTCAAAATCTGTAAGCCATATTAGGCAAGTGGTTCTCAACCCCAGGGGTCTGTGACTTATCTCCCCACCTATAGTATAGATAGTTGTAGAATGATGTACTACTAAATCTAATCTAACAACACAAATCTTCTCAAATACGGGTCAGAGGTCTAATACGTATCAATTTGGGGGTCCTAGACATGCAAATATTTGAGAACCACTGTACTGTATAACACATACTGTAGCATACTTTCAAACACCCTACTCCTTAAGTTCATATAATGTACAAAGGCCTGTTCAGGATAACATGTGTATGTGTATGTATATACAGCAGAGAGCAGCTTTCCATTGCATAGATATTAACGACCCCCATAAGGAAAGTGGAGGATGACAGTAGAAAGAGAAGCTACGATACAGATTGGATGATTCCATTCTGTGCCCCATGTGACAGCGGTGAGATTATTTTGGGAGACAGTGGGCGAGGAGAGAGTGGATCTCTCAGCGATGGCGGTCTGCCCAGTCCTTGCCTCCACCGTGCCCATCTGTTTCAGGAGGACTTGAGAGTGAAGGCACAGTGGGTCATCAGGGCCACGACCAAGGACAAGAGTGTCAGGAAAGTCAGGAAGAAAAAACTAAATATAATCACAGTGAAAGCCACGCTCCCTGACATTTTGGGAGCAAACATGAATTCCACATTCAGGGACAAAAAGACAATCCTACATAAAAAAAAAGCAACAACGACAAAAAAAACAATGAAGACCTTGTGGAGGTCAAAGTAGTGTTCAACGTTCATCATCATCACTCGGGTGCCCTCGAGATCTGCGACACAAGCTGCTTCCACTGGTCTCTGTTGGTCATTGCCACACCAAGTTCATTCACAGTCAGTCCTGTGTCCCTACTTAGAACATCTGGAAATGTGAGTGGTCTGGTTCCTCTTGATGGCCATGGTAGTCTCCACTGAAGAATATCCGAAATGACCTGGTATTTTGCTCTGTGGCAATGTCCGCGGAGTCTTCTTTGTGCCACAACAACTGAGATGGAAGGGATGCCACCATAAATCTGAGCTTTAGTGGGATGGGTCCTCCATGAAAGGTTCTGGACACGCATGAGAAGTCTTGTGTATGTTCCGTCAAGACGATCCCGAAGCTCCTTATTCATTGTTCAACGTTACTGGACTGTGATTGGTCCAACTCCAATGGGCCCAACCTTGAGCCCAATTATTGAACCTTTCAATGGATGGCAGTCAATAGGGAAGAACTTCTTTTGACAATGTTGGAGAGCCAAACAGCCTGTTATGTTCTACACACTTTATGTGAAGACGCCCCTTTACACCAGTGTTTCCAGATTTTCTGAGAGAAATAAGGTACCAGGTCTAGGAAAACAAGCCCAAAAGAAGCGACAAATACATATTAATTTGGGGGTTCATGACATGAAAATATCTGAGATCCACTGGTTTAAATAATAATAAAAAAGATTGGAAGCAAGCCCAAATAAGCAACTAAACTTTAACACAAATTAATTGGATAACATAATTATCTAATTTGAGAGTGTGTGTGAAATATATCAACACCAATAACTCATACCAAATATCAACAACGTTTTAGAAACAGGGACAAACCGCAACCACCAGTCTTTACAAGCACCTTCACAGAAAAACAAGGGCAATGTCACTTACAATAAGCAGACATGGCAACCAATCATGACGCGTTGCAAACCCTATTTTACCAAACACGCCCCTTTCCACAGCCACGCCCCCACCGTATATATATGAACATAAGTGCATGCCCACAATTCAGTCTAAACACATCCCACAAACGGACAGGGTGTTTCTTAGAGAGTGTTACACACACTCTCAAAAACAAGCCCAAAAAAAACACAACCCGCAATTGCCAATATTTACAGGCCACTTTACAGAAAAAGATGCCCAAAGTCGTGTATAATAAGCGGACATGGCAAAACCGTGAATACACATAGCCTCCTGTAGTTGTTATGGCAGAAAAGAGACTGAATAATTGGTGTGATATTATGAGGTGAACTTGTGTCAGCAGAGACACTGCAGTGTTTTAAGCAACTCTGACATGTACGTTCATTTGCATTTATGCTCAGTTTTTTTGTCCCTGTAGAGTCAATATGTAAATGAGGAGCAGTCACTGGATATAAACAAAGATTTGCAACAAAGAACTGCAACAACCATAAAACCTTTAGTTGAGTATCGTTGGGTATTTTACCTGTTTGTAAGACAATCTCAGTGACCAGCATGAACTCCCATGTGGGATGAGTGATGCATTTCTTAAAACATAGGCTAATACATATTCAACAGAGCTCTTGTATCTGCTTCTGTTACAGTGAACACAAGCCCAGGATATTCCTTCCTTAAGGTTTGAGAAGGTTGGCCTAAAATTATCATCATTTCCACATGTCTTGTTACAAGACAGTTTTTGGGCATCAGGAAATGTGTCCTACTTTATTTTAAGGAAAAAGTAGAACTGTTGAGTGTCCCAACCATTTAATCTGGTAGGTGTCTCACCAATTTTTTTTTGTTATTATTTATTATTTTGTAGTTCTAAAGTCTGGGATCCCCTAACTGCTACTGTACCTCTGTGACCCGACTTAAGTGGTTGAAGATGGATGAATAGTTTGCAGAACACTTAAGTTCACTTTCTACAGGTCACAAAGTGACCCGTGGTCAGGAGGTTGGCATTGCAATGGGTACAGTAGGTTATGACTGAGGTGAGATTAATAGTGATAAGCTATGTCATCCTTGTACCTGCATGTTCTTCTTAACTGAATTACAATGTAATTCAGGTTCAGGTGTTGGACAAGCAATACAAAGAAATAGGAAAAACACAAAGCAACACTATTTTTAAAGCGGCAAAACATATCTTAATCCATCTACCCGAGTTCAATAACCGTCATGTACTTCCGTCATGTACAATCACTCTTATACTAAGACCATGGCCATAGGAGTAAGGCTTTTGTATGTGTTGCAATCACCTTGTCCTTGTCTAAGACTCGAGAGATACCATCTGTTATCTAAAGATCCTGTTATGGCCATATTTTACTGGAATTCTACTAGAAAGCAGCCGCTGTTTGAATGAAGCCATCATCACATCCCAGATGTGTCTATCTCGAGGCCGACACCGCTATACACACCTTAAATACACACCTCACATACAGTACACAACTCACATACACACCTCACATACAGAACACACCTCACATACAGTACACACCTCACATACACACCTCACACACACATGCCACTACATTATGACCTTTCATGAATTATGCTTCAAAGCACCGTGAAATCTGATAAAGCTCCATCCATTCCTCTGTGCTTCACCCAAGGGCACGGGAACATCCATAACAAGATTAGGACTGATCCAGCACATCATAATTCACATGGAGCGCTGGTGGACCCGACCCTGGTCACAGGCTGTGGGCGACACTATCTGTGTCAAGCCACGATGGAAGAACCAGAGACTGTTAGAGAAAAAGGTTGAGATTAGAGGTAAGAGTGATTGTGGAACAGCATATTAGATAGGAATCATCAGCGGGCCGGGGAGAGGAGGGACTCCAGAGAATAAAGAAGAGGGAAGAGATTGAAGAGATGGAAGACCCTGACAGCAGACTGAAGTAGGGTGGAGGAGCTACACCTTTTCACTTTTTTCTCTCTTGTTTGTCCTCTTCCCAACAACTTCATTACAACTGCAATTATGATTTTCAATGGATATATCCACATATTTCCATGCAATACATTATATTGATTGGATTGATGGATTGATGGATTGATTTATAATTATAATTACTTTATTTTTATGTTTTACTTATTGATTATATATTGTTTGATTATTTCTCCAAATATATATATATATATATATATATATATATATATATATATATATATATATATATATATATATATATATATATATATATATATATATATATATATATATATTATTCATTATGATTATCATTATTATTCATAACATCATTTTATTTCCTTCTCATCCTTTCTTTTGTGATTTATGATTTATGATGATATCCTATAATCTATGCTAATTGTGGCCTCGTCCTCAACCTCAGCCCACTGCTTTATACACTTGTGGAATGTTTTGTTTTGTGTTTTGTTTGTCTGTTGGGCAGCTCAAAGGGGGAAAAAAGAGGGAAAAGAGTGCATTGGAAATTGAATGTTCAACACTGGATTAGTCAGAATGTTTGCACTGTGAATACATACAATAAAAAGAAAGGTGTCATCAAAGGTGCACGATCATCAATGGTAAGAGTAGATGATGTCTTCTAATGGCTCATAACTGGAGTTCTTTCAGTCACCCCTTTCTGTGTGTGTGTGTGTGTGTGTGTGTGTGTGTGTGTGTGTGTGTGTGTGTGTGTGTGTGTGTGTGTGTGTGTGTGTGTGTGTGTGTGTACGCATGCACGCATGTTTGAATGGTGAAGACATAGGGACATCAATTTAATTGTCTCCGGCAGGCCGAAGGCATGGCGAGAGAGTATGTTTTGCACCCCGTCCGTCCGTGTGTGTGTCCGTGTGTGTGTGTGTGTGTGTGTGTGTCCATCTGTCTGTGAACAGCTAATCTCCCGCACCGTTGGCCCAGTCGCTGCGAAACTGTGCACACACACTCCCTGGATGCCAATTCAGAACCTCTGCCTCAAATTTTTCACATGGGCCTGTTATAGCGCCACCAGGAGGCCGATTTATGCAAAACACATAATTTCCCATTACTCCTACAGTTTTTAACCAAACCTCATGCAAATCGGTACACAGTATCTCTAATAGTCATGTGATGAACCCTGATCTGTCCGATTTCCCATATTTCATCCTCATTGGTTAAGGTTGCCATCAAAAGTTTGCAGGATTGGTCCGTTTTGAACAAACTGCCTCAAATCATGAATGCAGCATGCCATTTTCATAAAATTGCACACACAAATTCCCACTAGGCCGAGGAAGAAATGCCACTTGAAATGTTTCAAATCAGCCTCATGGTGGCGCTATAACAGGCCGATTTGCATTTTTAACTATAACTGCACCGATCTGCGTGAAACTTTGCACGCACACTCCCTAGAGGCCAAGGAAAAACATCTGCACTGCATTTTTCACATCTGCTTTTTACAGCGCCACCAGGAGGCCGACTTATGTACGATACATTTTTTGGATATAAATCCTTTTATCCAAACATCACGCAAATCGGTACACAGTATCTCTATAGTCATGTGATCAAGATGCATCTGTCCGATATTTCATATTCCATCCTGATTGGCTAAGGTTGACTTCCAAAGTTTGCAGGATTGGTCCGTTTTGAACAAAATGTCTCAAATCATGAACGCGGCGTGCGATTTCCGCGAAAATGTGCACACCCATTCCTACTAGGCCGAGGAAGAAATGCCAAATGCCACCCTTTTCACATTGGCCTATTATAGCGCCACCAGGAGCCCACAATAATTTACCTGACCTGGCGGAGACCTGTGCTCCGAGGAGCACTTTTTCTAGTTTTATTTGATTTGACTTTATTGTCCCCTTGATGAAATGTGTCTCTGCATTTAACCCATCCTCAGGAGCATTGAGCAGTCCACTGTGCCGCTCAGGGACCAACTCAAGTTGTAATGCCAGTACCTTGCTCAAGGGCACTGGCAGGAGTACCCAGCATGCATGTGTTTTGGTGTGGGAGGAAACCGGAGCACCCAAAGGAAAGCCAATACAAACACAGGCACAACATACAAACTCTAGACAGAAAGGAACTCCAGCCAGGGTTTGAACACAGGACCTTCTTGCTGTGATGTTTGATTGATTGATGTACTTTATTTAGTAAGACATGAGAACAGTACATGGCAGTACATAACAGTACATGGAAGTACAAATTCGCAATACAAGGTCTACTAAACTGGATAGCTCAGTTAAGCACGTAGCTTGTTTAAGATGAGATCCCCATGCACACAAATCATGTTGACATATAAGAGACAGACAGATATACACACTACTATACAGAATGTCATACAATCAGTTTACAGGTTACTGGTATGAAGTATGAAGGGTGAAAAATATGTACAAAAAAGAAAGAGAGGGGGGGGGGGGTAGGTTAGGTTAGGTTAGGTTAGGTTAGGACATGGGGTAGGTTAGGACTTGGACAGGGGCCATTTTTGAATTGCAGCCTCCTGAAGGTGTATCTTTAGGGCATTTTTGAAAGTAAGTAGGGTTTTACACTCCTTTACTCCTTTTGGTAGGGCATTCCACATTTTAGATGAATAGCATGAGAAAGAGTTCATTCCCTTTGTTGTGCCAAATCTGGGTTGAACATGGTTTGTGGAGCTGCCTCTGGTGTTATGATCATGGACTTGATTAACATTTTGGAAGTATTTTGACAAATACAGGGGGATCCCAATGTTGTGGTGTATCTTAAAGACCAGGCCCATAGCAAGTTGCTGTACTCTGTCCTCAACCCTAAGCCATCCAAGCCTAGCAAAATGGGCATGGGTTAGATGGGCTTTGTAATTGAGGCCAAGAAGTAGCCTTACAAGTTTGTTTTGGGATGTTTGGAGCCTTGTTTTTAGGGCCTTGGAGGTGTTGTGATACCACGAGGTGCATGCATAATCATAATGACCTTGTATGAGGGCCCCTACAAGAATCTTCAGAGTATTCTTACTGACTTTACGAACAAGCCTCCACATCCTCCGTGTTATTTTGTGGACCTTTTTGATCGTCTTTTCAGCGTTTTTGTCACCTGAGAGGTTTGCCTCCAAGATGGAACCCAGGTAGGTAATTTCCTCCTTTCTTGTGATAACATTTTCACCCACTTTGATCGTGAAACTCTCAGCCTTTCTAAGGTTAGGGTTGGACCCAAAGAGGATGGATTCAGTTTTACCCAGGTGTAATGAGAGTTTGTTGTCGGAGAGCCAGATGCAGATCTTGTTGAGTTCAGTGCTGAGAGTTTTCTCAACCTGCAGCCTGTCCCTGTCCGAGACCAGCAGAGCCGAGTCATCTGCGAACAGGAACAGTTTGCAGTCGCAAGCTGAGGACATATCATTCACATATATCAGGAACAGTAGTGGTCCTAGTATGCTTCCTTGAGGAACACCACAAGTCACTGGGAGGGGAGGGGACTGGGTGCCGTTTACTTCCACCACTTGCTCCCTCCCTTCCAGGTAGGATCTCATCCAGTTCACCGACGTGTCATCAAAGCCTATTGCTTTGAGCTTATTGATCATAATTGGGTGATTAACGGTGTCAAAAGCCTTCTGGAGGTCCAGCATGACCATGCCGCAATATTTGCCCTTGTCGACATCTTGTTTGATAGAGTCGTTCAAATAGAGAAGGCATGTGTCAGTGGAGTGGTTTGTTCTGAAACCAGATTGGAATTCGTAAATTAGATTTTTTTCGGCAAGGTACTTATCAACCTGTTCATAGACTATTTTTTCCATGACTTTCGAGATGGAGCTAAGAATAGAAATAGGGCGGTAGTTGCCAGGGTCTAATTGGTTTCCTTTTTTGTACAGAGGGGTCACTCTTGCTTTTTTGAAGTCGTTAGGGACCCGTCCCTGTATGATGGAGAGGTTTATTATGTGGGTAATGATTGGGGCAATGGAGGCGGCTGAGTCTTTTAGAAATTTAGCGGGGATGTTGTCGGGACCTGTGGCTCTGTGTTGTTGGAGTGCACTCAATTTTTTAAACACCTCATCTGTTGACACAGGGGAGAGTTTAAAATCATCTTTGCGTACACCCTGTTTTTCGTAAAATGAATCAACATACTCTCCACCATGACTCCCAGAATGAGGGGGTAGTTTTTCAACTAACTCTGAGGCCACGGTCGTGAAGAATATGTTGAGGATTTTACTCACTTCCCGTTTGGATGAAATGAGAGTGTCATTCACCTTGAGGTTTATGTTTGTAAACCTGGTTTTCAATTTCTTGCTGCAGCCTAGTAGGTTGTTGAGTAACAGTGCACCACCATGCTACCCTGTGGCGTTAATTAACAAATATCAGTATTCTTGCACAGTTGGTAGGCACTCTCTCTTTTTTATCATTTGTTTTTCCATTTATGTTTGTTTGCCCTCTGTGAACGTCTAGCTCAAATGTCCTCCTACAGTCCATCCTGGGGTGTTTTGACCTCGTTAAGTCCCACCTCAAGAGAAATCCTTCCATGGTGTTGTATTGTTGTTGTTTTTTCTCACAGTGTAGAACACAGGGTTCCAGGAGGTGAAGGAAAGGATCCAGTATAACTTACTATGTGGGTGTGTCCACTGGAGCGTTCAGAGCCTCTGAGTTACGCAAGCACAGCCGCCTCTCACAACGAGGTGTTCATGTGTTTATTTACTATAAATATACTATATACATGCCCACACAAACGTAAACCCCTAACACACACATGATCTGGAAGAGAAGATTGGGAGTTGAATAAATATTTTATGCACTTTATCCATTTGGTTACATCTGTCTCAGTATTTTGGGGTGTACTGTAGCTGTTGCAGCTGAATCGATACAGAAAGCTACCGTCCTGGCGTCAGGTCAAGGACTACTGACAAGCTTTCATTACCTCAGGCTGACACACCTCCCCAAGTGTGGAACCTAATCTCATTTTATACCTACCTACCTCACTCACAGTGTCATCTACCTCACTCTGTCATCACCTACCTCACTCTGGCTTTGTTTGAACTTTGAACTTGAAAAAATGTGAGCTCTTTTCTCTCAGAGAATGTAATGTGTGTAATATACCGGTTAAATAAAGGGTTATACAAGGTTACTTTTTTGGGAATAGCCATTGTTCAGAATGAAGAGACACGGTTGTTGGCATGGTCTTTGATATATAAACATATCCCCCCCCCCCCCCCAATAAATGCTACATCTGGAATAATAGGTGCATTTTGTTTAAAAATGTATCTTTATTTTATCATAACTGGTTTAACAATAATATTATCCATGTGAATCAATTTCTTGATGGTAATGGAGTGATGTTAAGTTACTCTGGGTTTCTTAGTACTTTTGGCATTCAATCCTGTTACCCCAAAGGAGTATGCAACAGTTATGGGTGCTATTCCTTCTGGCACGATTGCTTGACCCTGTGGAAACCTCAGTGGGTAGTGTCTGCCTGTCGCCTGATTTAAAAAAATAACAACCGTAACATACAGAAAAATATTAGTATTAGTATCCTATTGGTCCAGATTTGTTGATAGCTTGAACTGGAAAGTTATTCGGAATCTTCCATAATAAATATCTTCTTAACAATAACGTGAGGGAGGTTTTGTTTAAAATCCTTCACAGTTATTATTCTACAAGTCATTATCTTCTTAACACTTCGCCTGCCAGAGTTATTTCAGATTTTTTGCTGTTGTCTGCCAGAGATTTTTCATTGAAATTTGTAAAAGTACTCAGGAGCCGAGATACATCATTTTTAAGTTTTAAGTTAACAAGGAAGTGGATGGGAGTCTTTTCCTTCGAAAAATCATATCTCCTTGGTCTTTGGGTCAAATTGAATAATTTTTTTTTTCCAATATTTTTTCAATTTTTTCAATAGAACGCATTTATGCGATCTTGGCGGCCAAGTGCGCTATTTAATAGATCGCATTTATGCGTGATTGGCAGGAATTGAGTTAAGTTCAAGAAAGACATCTGTGTGAACTGTTCATTGTGTGAAATGTACCCAGAGACAATGCTGCACTTATTTTGAAATTGTACGTTACAGTGTTAAATACAATTTAAGAGTATTTTTAAAAGTTAATTTCCTGTAAATGCAGCAGAGGTTTTGAGGCACGTTATTCCAAAGAGTCAATGATCTATAAATAAAATATTTCCTTAAAGTGTTTGTTTTTGGACCAGGTAATTCAAGCTACCCATTACTGGAACCTCTAGTGTAATGATCATGCACAGTATTACTATAAACAATCTGTTTATGTATAAAAACAGGAGTTTTACTGCTCATGACTGACTTGAATAGCACAAGTGTATTATAAAACAACCTATTATCAACTGTAAGCCAGGAGAGGCAGACATGCATACGGCTCACATTAGACCTTAGTGAGCAGCCCAGTACCAACCGTGCTGCCCTGTTCTGGACAACCTGGAGCTTCCTGAGGTCACCACTGGCAGCAGATGACCACACTGTAGAGCAATAGTCAAGATGACATAAAACTAAACTTTGAACTATCTGACATAAAAGGGAACAGGCAACAAAAGAAGCACATTTCCTGGAAATACCAATTGCTCTTCCCATTTTCAAAACAATATAATTAATATGGTGAGACCAAGACAAAGCGCAATACAGCATCACTCCAAGGAGTTTAGTACTTTCAACTTGTTGAACTGCGGAATTACACACGTTTAAATGAAGCTTTGGGCTTGTAGATAACCTGTGCCTTGTTCCCAGCACAATACATTTAGTCTTAGAGATGTTAAGGGCAAGTCTATTACATACTACCCAGTCATGCACAACGTTAAGTTCGCTGCTCAAAACTTCATTAAGTACATTGCATGATGGTGCAGCATAATACAATGTTAAATCATCTGCATAAATAACTGTTGTAGCACATTTGGTAGCCGAGGATAGGTCATTAGTAAATACAGAGAAGAGCAAAGGTCCTAGGCAACTTCCTTGCGGAATAATAATAGTAATAAGAAGAACAATGAGGTATACATAATTAATTTGATAATTATTTTAGCTAAATTTCATATACATAAATCCAAATGTAGTCATTCTAATCTTTTATTTGAGATTAAAGCCAAGCAGTACATTAAAACAATAAAAAAAGAATAAGAGAGCTGCAAGAACTGTCCCTTTGTGTTCACGCTTTAATGTTTTCTGTTCGTAAATCCCCCTGGCTCTGACGGTGTTCTACTGTTGTAGTAATAACTTAATTGTATCGTATCATATTGTACTGTATGTCATGATTGTAATAAAAATTTGTGGGGAAAAAAAAGAAAAAAACTCACTCTCTCTGTCATCTACCTCACACACTATCATCCTCTCACTCCACCTCTCTATTTCGGCCTGTGTGTCTCTCTCTTTATCTTCTCCCACCTTCCTCTTCATCTGACTAACACACACTCAGTGTTTCACATTTACACACATACGGTACTGTAGATCTCGTTTCATATATACACACACTTATACTATAGATCATGTCTCCATCGTTCATACATCAGGTGGAAGCCCACAGTCCCTCCCTCATTTGAGCATTGACATTTTCTGTTCTGCAGAACAATTTGGCCCTCAAGGCAGTGATATTTCCCAATGACAAGAGGTTTATGGCCTGACAAGACATTTATTAGTCTCTCTGAGGCTTCCAGCTTCTAGTCTCTCCATCTGTCTGTCTTTTTTAGCATGTCTGCCTGTCTGCCTTTGTTTTGTAAATTATGTGAGTTATACTTTTCTTTTGTTTATGCTATTTGCATTGTGTATTTGCTATTTTGGTTTATTCTATGAATTCTATGACATTTCTTGCTGCATATTTTTGTTTTGTTCAAACTGTTGAGGAGGATGTAAGTACAAGAATGTTACTGCCGGAAATGTTGTCACAGCTATACTGTAAGATGTGACACTAAAAACATTCAATCTTTAACTTGAACTTGTTTATTATATTTCAGTGTGTCTGTTATTGTCATCTTGCATTGTCTGTATTTCACCCTCTCTTTCTCTCTGTTTATTTCTGACTATTGAAAATACGCAGCAACAAGAAGTGAAAAGAGAGAGTTGGAGGACGGGGGAGATGGGGGGTGAGGGGGTCAATCACTTCACTTCATCATCCCTCTGGGAACCAATCCAGGGCATTTTAAAACACACACAACACACCCTGAGCCGTGAGCCGTCATCTCCAGGGCCGCGATAGTGCAGCTCTGAAAAATGCCACCGCTCCGCTACAATGAAATAACAGGTCACAAGGTGACAGTATGAAAACTATTGGGCTGCACAGAGCCATAGGCCATCCTTAGTCTGCTTCTGTTTCCACTCCTCCTCCTCCACCTCTCTGTCTACACTCTGACACCTCATCTTCATCCGAAAAGTCTACCACCCCCCCCCCCCCCCCCCCCTGCCTCTTATTCAAAGCAGTTTCTGCTGGGAAGGGACTGGCCTCTCTCCAGGTCCTTATCACACAGAGGTGAGGGGCCGGTAGACAATTACCCCGGGCCCTGGGGACGGCGCCGGTACACGCACAAGTAGGTACGAACGGCCAGAGAGACACGGAGCGGGGCGAGCCGAGGTCTGCTTTCAGACCGGATAATGAATGGATTACAAGTGTATCTATTGTAGGAGTAGACTGTGCCTTGCAGCACTTGAGGAAGACAAGGCTACATCAGTGAACGCTGCTGTGTCCTCACCAGGGAGAGGAGAGGAGAGGAGAGGAGAGGAGAGGAGAGGAGAGGAGAGGAGAGGAGAGGAGAGGAGGCACTTTTTTTCTCAACAGTCTGTGCTGACCTCTGGAATTGTGCTCCGGGCTGCAAGAACAGAATCAACTGGCAGAATGACTCCAGAGAGGAGAGGAGAGGATGAGTGAACAGAGAGATGTCTCCTATCTTGATACTGTACCACAGCTCTTGACACTGGCTGTCATATCATCCATTCTGCAGCGCGTCTCAATCTATCTGTCTGCCCTGGCCAGAGAAAGGAAAAATAGACTTGGAAAACGTTAATAAAACCCCAACGACCTACAGACCTCAGACAACCCGCCCGCCCATCCCTGACTGCCTGTCTGGGGTCAGAGGCAGCCTGTGTGTTGAACAATGCACCTTCAAGCACCCAAAGAAAATATGTTTACTCTAAAGTACATGTACTGTACTGTACACAAGATGTCACAATAATACCTTGAGTCATGAACCTGTCTCAGTGTGACAGGCTCCTAACACTCCCTCAGTACTTCCTGTGAGAGGAAAGCAACAAAACAGTCATGAAGCCTGGGAGCTCCTGCTGCTGTGTGGTACGGCTTCACCTCGCACCGTTGCATATGTATAAAAATAAACCACCAGTAAATCTTCATCATCACAGCTCAATAGGACACAGGCCTGGACCCGGGCGCTGTAGCCTCTTTGCTGGGCTGTGTAATGCACCGGTTCTTAAAATGTTTTGAGCTATGGGTCCACTACTACATTTCAAACAATCCTCAAGGACCACCCAATCCCACCTCCCCACAACATTATATTTAGTATTAACTGAAGCACAACACATCTATTTTATTTGTGTTATTAATATTGAACCTTACTGATCTTGAAGCAAGATTTATTTTTAGTTGCACGCCGGTGTTGAGCACCAAAAATATCAGATCAGAACGGTTGTGAGGTTGTAGATACTGTACATGATATCAAGTACTTAAAAGCCATTATTTCATTTATACGCCTATTAGTTCAATCCTTTTTGTAAATTTGGTGGAATTGTGAAATACTATTATTATTTAATATTTTTGATACATTTAACGAAAGGTACAATATATTTTTGTAAAAATGTAAAAATACAATTCCATGGACCACCTATAATTATACCATGGACCACTAGTGGTCTATGGGCCACTGGTTGAGAAACAGTGTTGTAATGTATGTGGGGCATTGGAGCGCTGCTCTGTAAATACCCTCCCTGGGGCTTCACTGCAGTACCTGGTGCCTCAGGCCTTCATCCCAGTTAGCAGGCCCTCCAGAGCCCTCATCTCTGTCAAGGGTCCAGAGCTGTCTCCAAAACATACATATCTTCCCATCCTCAGAGTGACGGTGTACAGATAAAATACTCACATGACCTGCCTATATACCCAGTACAAAGTAACTGCATAACATGTTTCTTGTACCTCATAAATTGTTGTATTTGTAAGTGATGTTCTGATCCACCATGAACCGACCCCTGTATGAACCTCTCTGCTTCGAAACTAAATGAAAAACTGCAATTACTGGTATCTTCTGTCTCATCTCCTGCCTCTATGCAGCCCTGATGGAAGCAGAGGAAATGGTACAAAATATTCCCTGTATCCCCTTTCTAATTCTAGAGAGAAATCTAAAACAAAGGGTGTTATCATTTCTCTGTTGTATCTGTTAATGTCACAATGGAAATTTATCCTAATGTCTGTCTTTCACTGAGGTACAGCAGAGAGAGAAAGAGAAAGAAAGAGACAGACAGACAGACAGACAGACAGACAGACAGACAGACAGACAGACAGACACACAGACAGACAGACAGACAAAACAGTGGGGTGGGGTGATTCATGGGGGGGTGTTGAGTTGTGTGATTAGATTTTCATTAGCTCCTTGTTATCAGTGCCTGATCCCATTAACATGTCAGCATGGTGACATGGTCCTGTGGTAAACAGAGAGCCTGGCGGGGACGCCAAGGGCAAGCACACATATTAACGCCGAGATGGGCCGCCACTCGGCCATCTATCGGTACAGACCGCTAATGAGAAAGTCATGAGAGGAAAACGAAATGCAGACGCCAAACACATTCTGCATAATTGTCACACTACTGTACATGCACTTTAAATATATTTGTTGTCTCCATGGGTCCATTCAAACTCAACATCTTGCAGATTTAATTGCATGGCCTCAGGCAGATAACTTGACATCTTAGAATCGATGGTGATAAATCAGTATAATAAGACACTCACTCGAAACAACCCTATTCTCTCTCTCTCTCTCTCTCTCTCTCTCTCTCTCTCTCTCTCTCTCTCTCTCTCTCTCTCTCTCTCTCTCTCTCTCTCTCTCTCTCTCTCTCTCTCTCTCTCTCTCTCTCTCTCTCTCTCTCTCTCTCTCTCTCTCTCTCTCTCTCTCCTTACACAATCACATTACAGACAAAGCACTCCAAAGTACCAAATAACTGTGCCTGTGTTTTTCCCTGGTGGATGGAGGCGCACACGCTTACAGTCCTGACATTCCAGGCTGTCATAAAGCACTCCTCAGCTTCCATCTGCATATTTACATTGGGGGCTTAGGGGGGTGTAAGTTAGGACCACCCTTATTGATGGTCCATTTTAGGTGGAAGGACTTTGTGGGAGGCTGACAGTTGGACGGATTCCAAACCCGGGGCTGAGACGAGGCCACAGCCCCGGCCCAGATTACATAAATCTGAGACAGACATTGATAGGATGCATAGTCATCACAATGACAGGCAGGAGGCTGGGGGGGGGCAGGAGGGAGGCGTGGGGCCGGCAGTTTGCCCATTCCCAGGGGTGTAATGTGTTTGTGATTAAGTGTCAATCTCTGTTTGAAGCGTCGTGCTCTGTCTCAATTAGAGACACTCATCACACTGTCGTCTAACAGCTGACCTTGGCCTCCTGGCTGGTTCACTGCACTTCTCTTTTCAGGAATTTAAAAGCAAATTGCAAAACAATTACAGACACTCTAATTACTTGTTTGTTTGATGTCTAATGGCTTGTTTGTTTCAGGGATCAAACCTGTGACCGTCCAGCTACTGTACAGAGCGGCCACTCTAACCACAGCATTAACAGATTGAGAATCTAAAAAAAGAAAAACCTTGAGTTGCCAATAAAATGTAAGTGAAACATTAGGCAACGAGGCACACGATACACACCGTTTGTTCCAGCACACAGCAAGATAGATGTATGCAATATTCACTGAACCCTCATGATGTTTCATGAACATCCACCAATATGGCACGGTGCCATAAACACTGTTAAGTGGCTTTGGCTGTCGTTTGATCACAAGCACCTGCTGTGGGATAACGAACACCTGATGTTTGCCTGGATGGCTGTGTGGGGACATAAAGGACCACTAGGAATACTGACACTACAATTAAACAAGAAAACAGCTTTCCAAATACAGACCTACAGATGCATAAACAACCGCTGCATAAGACTGTAGCTTGTTGCACTGACGAGGGCTGAGAGTGGTTATTACCTTTTTAGTGTGGCCATCACTTTCCTCCATGGTGGGTAAAAAACTAAAAACAAAACAACAAACGCCCCATACAGCTGAAGTATTTTTTTCTTCCCAGACCATGAAAATGTTGCTGTTTTACAAACTTTTTTTCTGGCAATGGGTTTTGTTTAACCTCCTATCGATCGTTACCTCGGCCAGCCGCAAGACAGTGAATAATTTCTTGCCAACTCTCCACGGTGCCTCTCTGTGGTGTGACATCCTCTCCCTGATGGGGGGGGGGGGGGGGGGGGTAGTACCAAACTCAGTAAGCCAGTCAGGCAACCAGTCAGCCAGCCAGCCTGTGTGCTTTTGTATTGAGGACGTGGCCCCTGAGGACACAACTCTTCCATTAAAAAGATTGGAAGGTAATTACAACAAGCAGAGGGAACACAAATTGTCTCTCCTTATTCCTTCTCCGCTCTTTGCTCATGTTCAGTCCATTTATTTCTCACACGCTCTCTTTCTACATCCCTCTCATTCAAGAACCCCCCCCCCGTGACTCATATTCCCTGTCTCTCTACAACCGCCGCCCCCCACCACCCCCCCCCCCGCCCCCTTGTGAGCCTTGTGGGAATTAATTAGAGACGCTCATAGACGAGGGACTAGGCATCGTCTAGTATGGGAACGTCTGTCCTCTGGCAGGGTGCTGGCTGCTCCAACAGGGATGATACGATGACTGATGTTGTGAGGGCTGTGAGGAGCCCTGTTGAATCCGGCTATACATTTTACACACCACAATGGTGCAACAGAATGTCATTGAGTTCATCTGCACTGCAGTGTGGATCACACCCTATAGGATGCTAATGAAGAGATCAGAAGCAATGGGTTAGATCTACAAATGAAATGATGTAAGTGTTGGCTTTCTATCGTACCATGTGTTCTGTAAATACTTACATGCTGCCAGTGAGCCATGAGGGAAGCTTTTTACAAAGTGATGAATCTACACAATGTCAACGTCACTCTAGTTGTCTTCAAAAAATGAAATAAAAAATCTTAAAAAGCACACACACACTTCAGACAGCTCACTTGAACATAATGAATAAATCACAAAGCACAAACCCCTCCACCCCTCCCAAACTACGCTGCTTTTAGCATCTCTGTGGACAACCTACACTCCACATCTAGTTCTTTCCCGCTTGCTCTTTGTCTGTCAGTACTTTTATCTGCGCCTTGTGCTCATAAAAGGATCAGAAACTGTCAACTGTCAAACGCTGAAGTGAAGCAGCATGGCCATTAAGCAGCAGAGAGAGAAAGAGAGAGAGAAAGAGAGAGAGAGAGAGAGAGAGAGAGAGAGAGAGAGAGAGAGAGAGAGAGAGAGAGAGAGAGAGAGAGAGAGCGAGAGAGAGCACTGTGCCCACTTTCAGAGAGCTTGACAGTGAGCACTTCTAAAAAGCTCTGCCAAGCTCCAGCCTAAAGGGAGCTCCTGCTCGCTGGAGGCCCCCTCCCTGCCTCTAAATGCAGGCTGAAGTTCATCAGTCAGGCTGGTTGCAATCAACAATGGAGCCAGATGGACGCAGGCACATTAAGGGGGCCAGAGAATCAACCGACTGGCCGCCAGGTAAGGAGCCATGAGGAATGCTGTTCTGAAATGATTGGTGAGGAAACATTTCAATTTTGTTCAAAGCTTTAAATCACTTGGGGAAGCTGCGTATTGGAACAGATAAAAAACATTCCAAGAGGATTGAATGGGCAAAGTGTGGTGGTACTTCAGGTCATGCTAACCATTTTGGTGGATTTACCTTTTTAAACCTTTGCTCATCCTGGGAAGCGTTACAGTCATTCAGTTAAGTCCATTCATACAACAATCCCACACTTCCACCTTTAGCCAATGAGCAGCTCTGCATGTAGCAATCTGGGGATATGTGCGTTGCTCGAGAGCTCCTCAGCAGTAAGTGGGAATTGACAGTATTACTCTCCCACACACCATCTTCTTACACAATCTCAAGCTCTATTGCCAGCATTTGGGTCAACACACCTTCATCAGAGTCAGCTGGTTTCCTAACATTGTGGTTCAGAACCATTCAGTGGTTCCAGCAAGCTTGCATCAGTGTGTGCGAGCGACAAGCGGAAAAAAAGATGATGATCAGGTTACAAAGACCAGTCAGGAAACTGACTGTGGCAATAATTATTAATGATTACAAAAAGGAAAAGTGGTGAGAGGGAAAGGGCAGTGGAGATGGTTAAACAAAAAAGTTATATATAAAAAGGAGGAAAGACATGCACATCCACACCCAAAGTTGGGCAGGTGCTGAAAAAAATATATAACATGAAAACCAAAAGAGAACACTTGCACACTGTAGGCGCCAGTTGTCGTCACAGCAGCAATAAAAGATTCTGCAACTGGAGCCCACAGTGTGCGAGCGTTCTCTTTTGGTAAACAAGAAGGTTGCAGCATCAGCAGGACATTATTTGAGTTGAACTAGTTGAAAATGAGGATTTCTGAACATAAAAGCAGCATAAGGAATAAAGATGAAAAATCCCCAGTAGCCAGACACTTTCATTTAGTCGTCCATGATGCATGTTCTCTTACATCTCAGGGTATAGAAGTGGTAGATCCTTTTAAAAGGCTGGTGACAGGGACAGATTCCTGCTACAGAGGGAAGCAGCTTGGACCCACACATTACAAACTGAGAGTCCACATTCTTTGAATGAGGAACTTTTGTTGATTCTAGGTCCTTATTAGGACATTTCAATATGGTCTCCAAACAAATTTCACATATAGTATGAAGATTAGAGCAATTTAGTCTTATCCAGCACATATAATACATTTTCCTGAGTTTTAGTATAATTATTTATAAGCATCTTCATGTTTTGTAACTGGAATATGGCTCTTGATGAATATGTTCCTATGTGTTACTGTATGTTTCAGATATTGGTCACTCAGCTTTATATTCACTGTCTTTCAGTTTGTAACACATGTCATTGTTTGCTGATTGTTATTAGATAAGGACAGTCCATTATGGAGACTTCATTCACACTTCTATTGTGTAATTATGGATCATCTTTCCTGTTGGTGATTGGTCATCACTATTGTCTATAAAACATCATTTCTGCTTGTTGGGATTATTAACACTATAATGACATTGTTATTTTTGCCTTCACTGAATAGAAGATGATGGATTTGTGAGCGTTGCTATTCTGTTTGTATTGCAAGACGGCACAAAACCTCTGCCCAGCTCCGTGTGCCAACTCATTCTGTTGGCTACAGGGAGATACAGTAGCTAGGCCAACGTTGTTTTTGCAAAGAATTTCATTTTGACAACAGTCTGGAGAACATGCCCAAGGATATGTCCTGATCATAAGCACGCACACACGCACGCACGCACGCACACACACACACACACACACACACACACACACACACACACACACACACACACACACACACACACACACACACACACACACACACACACACACACACACACACACACACACACACACACACACACACACACACACACACACACACACACACACACACACCTGCAGTGGGAATCAACCCTGACTGTCTGGCTGCATTCAGGAAGTCTTCAGTGGAACCAGTGTTCCTCTGGTGATCTCTGTGCTGTAAGGAGGGTTAGAGACCCGTTAAGGCCGTGGAAACAGGATTAGTCTGCTGGTCCCGCTCCCTAATTAATTATCAGGGTGTTTGGGCTAATACATCTTGGTTATCTGGGTCTCTAATCAGAGCAGGAGATCACACGGCTCCAACCCAGCAGCAGGATTGTTAAACAGGCCATGCTTTTCTGGAATCAAGCTCTCAGAGATGTGGAGGGAATATCTGCTTTACTTTTTCCTTTAATTCAATTAAAAAGATAGGCCAGCATATTTGATATGCAGAAAGTGTCGAGCATTGTTTAAGATTAGTGCCTAATGCACAAGCTATATTATACTGCAAGCAATTGAATTTTTTAAAATAACGTTGTCTTTATTGTATAATATGCTGGCTGAAGAACAGAATGTCCGGAAATGTCAGGAAGGATTGAGACGAGTCGTCTCGCAGCAGAGGTTCAGCTGAGTGGCTACACATCGTAGTGTAGCTTGGTTGTCATGGTGACGGTCAGACACATTGACAGACATTTAAGTCAGACAAGAGGCTCTCCTGCCCAGAGCCAGACATGTCTGCAGCTATGAGCATAGAGCAGAAGAGCAGTGATGTCCAGCAAACCGTTTCTCACGCGTGATAGTGATATGCAGCAACATTCTGCCAAGACCCGCCCCAGACCCGGAAAAGTCGCGCTGTGATTGGCCAGTGGTCACTTTGAGTGACAGTTGGGGCAAACGCAGTCCCCACAACATCATTTACTATTCTGTGCCTATCGGTACATAACTCGGACGGGGCTGAGTAGGCTCAAAGCGAACTTTGCAACGTTCGGCACGGCAACTCGCGCGCTTTAGCGTGCTCGGTGGTGCCTCTCGTGGCTCAAGTTCGCTTGAGACTGCGCCCCTCCGTCACGGTCCGGTCCAAAAGTATACTTTATTAGCCAAAAAAAAGTTGTCTGC
This sequence comes from Gymnoscopelus microlampas, assembly GCF_963454915.1. Taxonomy (NCBI): domain Eukaryota; kingdom Metazoa; phylum Chordata; class Actinopteri; order Myctophiformes; family Myctophidae; genus Gymnoscopelus; species Gymnoscopelus microlampas. The sequence goes on along the minus strand of NC_139940.1, from coordinate 49,268,616 downwards.
AGTTGTTTGAAAAAGAGTACCTCCAGCGGGATTCGTTCTCGAGCATCAGGGTTGGCAGTCTAACGCCTAGTGAGGCACACCACGAGACCAGATGGAATACTAGGGTTTCGGTCTGTATTAGACTGTAAATGCCCCCACCGTCCCCTCTGGGGGCGGAGTCCTTGTTTTCTCATTTTTGTATTCAGCCAATCGCAGGGCGGGGTTTGGTCGAATGTTGCTGTATAACAATATTACGCGTTTCTCACGCAGCTCTGTGTCTACAGGGGCTGTGTGTGTGTGTGTGTGTGTGTGTGTGTGTGTGTGTGTGTGTGTGTGTGTGTGTGTGTGTGTGTGTGTGTGTGTGTGTGTGTGTGTGTGTGTGTGTGTGTGAGAGAGAGGGCAGATGGACAGCTGCACATCACACATTAGTTACACAAGATGACTCTGGGGTATGCCTGCAGGAGCATGATGAAATCATCATCCATGAGAAAGTGTATTTAACTTTTTGTTACAGGTATTTTTTCGGACTTTCTTTCTTTACAGTATATGATAGGACAGTGGAGAGAGACAGGAAACAGGGGAGACAATCAGGGAGTGACACGTAGCAAATCCGCCGCTGGGCTTGGTAATTGAACCCGGGACACGCTGTCAGACATAAAAGCCCATAAGGTACGTGGCTTAACCACTTGGCCATCAGAGCCCCACTTTTTAGAATGTAATCCTTCCCACAAGTTGGACTTTCAAAATTCCGAATTTGTACTGTGATGAAAAACATCATAATCACCAGGCAGAGTATAAAAGGATATGAGTTTCCTCTGAAGTTATGATTATGTTTTTTTCAACTGCTCCCTGCAGAGCCCATTGGCTCTCAGCAAGGTGACAGGGAAGGCGTCCCACACTGTGGTGGGAGCTGGAACTTCATAATTATACTGTCAACATAAAATTGATGCAGGGTTTCCACATTTCAGTAAGCTGGTTTCAAAAGTGCCATAAAGTGACACGAATTGAACAAAAAATATTGTCACAGCATCACTCCTTCACTCAGTTTGCCTACATAAAACAATTATTATACAACAAATATGACAACAGGAAGTGTATGAGTGCATGGGTGTTCATGAGAGCGAGGTTCATTTGCGTTTCCTGAGAGGTGCCTGTGTGTCGTTCCCATCCTTCACATATGAACAACACTTATGGTGGAGCAAATGACTTCAGACAGCTCTCTGTACAGAACTCCCTGCAGTCATTAGTTGTAACAGTCTGGGAGTGTTCCTACCAGCACTCCCACACTGTTCAGCCTAGTTGAGTCGCAAGAGATTCAACTTGTGAAATCGCAAGCAGTAAGTTGCAACGCATTTCTGATAACACAAGTTGCAAATCTGTGTAACATGTGACGTTATATAAATCTCTCTTTCTCACACACACACACACACACACACACACACACACACACACACACACACACACACACACACACACACACACACACACACACACACACACACACACAGGGCAGATTGCCCAGGGTTAATAACAGCTCCACCATCCAACTCTCAACCCATCTCAGCTCTATTAAAAAAAAACACTTGTTATTGCAATTCATGATACTGAGTGCAAAAGCTTGACCTGTAATTTCTGCCAAAGGAAAACTAATAGGATGTGACCTTTCTATTCTAGTCTAGTCTTTCTCTAAGCTCACGTACAACGCTACTTGGAACACAGAGGAGTTATTGAGCTGAGGCGAGTCGGTGACTAATTGCGTTCCTTTTCATCTTTGTTTTCAGATAACTTCACTGTAAGCCATTCATAAGAATCTAATTTAAAAGGCAATGGGCCTATCATACAGTATGTATTAATAGGAGAATAATAAAGATTGGCAGAGGTTGAGCAGGTAATTATCACTGCTCTGGTTAAAAGCATGGACATGCACAGAATGCTAATAATATTGGCACACTGTCGCCGTCTTAAATCGTCCCTGTGAAAATACGGTGTAAAAATAAACCTCCTCTCATTACTTCACATATCACACTGCATGTTCTGTTTATTCGCACTCATAAAACCAATTTCCACTTCTTCCTATTTCCTTGCTCATCAGCTCACAGAGTGGGTAATGTCATAAGGAGCCACTGAGGAGCGATGGACGGGAGAACAGCCAAGACATTAGACGCTAGTAAAGAGCTGGCAGATGTACAGAGTGCTTTATAGCCAGACACACTCCAGCCACAGCGCTCCAGGGAAAATAAACGCCGACCAGCACAGGACGGAGCATGAGACCGCTGAGACCTGATAATATATTGCTTATTGTGTATAATTCAAACATCCATCCATCTCCGGCCAGCCGTTCTGCTTGCATCAGGCCTTTTCCCATTCATTATAATATCAGTTAACACAATTATATGCAAATAGCTCCACCCAGAAGCAATGCCTATACTTATTAATTACCCTGACAGTGTGTTGTGCAGAAAAGAGTTATTATGGTAATACCAGAGAATTAGATTGTACCTGAGATGAGGTGAGAAAATGAGGATAGCACTGCAGGAGGGAAATAGATAAGAGAAAGAACTTACACTGGAAGAACGCGAGCGAGCAAGCGAACGCACGCACGGACGCATGAATGGGATGTGATTGCCAGGACAGGGCAAACATCTTTGGTCCCCATGTAAGTGCGCTCACCTCTGAACTGAAGCTTAATTTAATTTATACTCAAGCTAACATAACACCACACAGTGATGTGTTGTTAGCTTGACGACGTCCTCAAAGCTGGAGTATAAATCAGGCTTTGATGTAGCTCATCGACGGTAGTGAAATTCAAGGACTTGTCCTGTATGTTCAAGTAGTTATTTGGGCTGTTTTGTAGACACTGTGCAACGTGTGCACAAATATTTTGTGAGCGCCTCAAGGCACGTCCACCGTTTCCCAGATCGTCCCTCTCAAGTGTGAGCCCAGGAAACACGTGGCATCACATTAACAAACAAATGGTAGTAGCTTCATGCTCCCAAAGGAGAGACCGCCCCCCCAAGCTAAGTGCTCAACCTTTCAATGAAAGCCAAGTGTTCACTAGAGAGCTGAGCCTTCCAAGCAGCAAGTCGGCCAGTAGGTAATGATATAAATGCAACAATATGACCTGTAAGAACAAATATCATATGTTCACCAGACCCTAGTTTCCATGTAGAACGGAATGATGATGAACGAGCACAACTCTGAACTTTAATTTCCTTGAGTAAAGAGACACTTTGACACTGATTATCATATCAGTTGACTCGGCTGTAGAAAATCCTACAAGAATTATCATAATAAAAAACACCTTTTCTTCCCATGTGATTTCAGGGCACATGCAGAGAGATTTCCCACTGACATGGTGACACATTTGTATAAATTAATACAACTGAATAAAAACAAAGTATTTTGAAGGTCTAGTGCCAAATGTGAAATTGTCCAAATTACTGAGTCAGGTATGATGAAGGTCCCTATGTCCCTATGACCGATATATTGATTAATAAAGTAGAGAGATGAAGATGAATGTTCTTATCTAAGCAGATTAATTCACAGCACCAGACATTTTGTGGGTGTGTATTAGGGCTGTCAGTTTTACTCCCTAATGCCATTTGAATTCCAAAGCTTATTTTTAATATTCAAATATATTTGAATATTTAAATGATACATTTTTGCTTTGGCCGTGGAGAACATCCTCTCTGCTCCAACCGAAGTACCCGGGATGCACAAATAGCGTCATATGCCAGCTGGGCAAGGTGGGGGTACTTGGTACATGACTTCCCCCACCACTCCAGTGGGCTGCTGTCGGTGGGTAGTGGGGTCTCACTCTCGTACGACAGCATCTCTTGTTGTCATGTCTCCCATGGCACCTATTGTAGGACCACATTGGAAATAAGTGTTTCATTACGCTTCATGTGTATATTCTGGGTTGAAGTTATATTGTGTTTACTTAAAAAGAAATAAAAATAAAAACATCATGGATCTATGGCACCGTTTGACTATAAAAAATCCGAAACAGATCTCCCATGGTGCTAAGAGCTGTCTTGGGTGTCTTCTCCTGGCGCAATGTGCCTGTAGCCACGGCTGCTCCTTCAGCAATCACATCCTGCTCCTCTTCAATCCGCAGCAGTTCCCTTTTAACTTTCTCTGTTTTTGGCCGCGTTCCAAATGAACCAGACGATGGAAACGCGGGTCGAGGTAGCTTGCAGTGTGAAGTAGCATGAAGGCATCTTTGTCCTGGCTGTATCTCTTCTAGAGGTCAGTTGAGATCTTTTGTTTTCATGTCATTGAGTGCTGCTGGGCCGTCAGTGGAAGGCTGGAGTTGCGACAAAAGCACAAACTTCAGGGGAAGAATGGCTGGTGCTGTTGGGAATCGGTCGCTTGATAAAGCCTCAGTGGCCGCTTTGAAAGGCTTAAGCACTTCTCTGACCTTCTCCATAAGTGTCCACTCATTGGTACTCAACTCCAGACGACTGAGTTTCTTATCCATGATTACCGCTGCTACGGGAGCTTGTTGCTCAGCTGCCCGACACACCATAACTCGGTGCTGTTTCACAGAGTTATGCAGTCATTGATTAGCTTAGCATTTGTGACTCCAAGTGTCTTCTGCTTAGACTCCAGGAGGTACATGTCTGAAGCAGACTTGTTGAAATGCAGTGCTGTGGCCTTTAGTCTGCTGACCGGAATTTCAATAGCCCGCACTGCTAGACCTTTCCTTACAGCCAGGTTAATTGTGTGAGCCATGCACAGGACGTTGATGGCATGGAGGTGCCTCTCCACAGTGTTAATATAATTAGTTGCGTTGTCCGTGGTGACGGAGAGAACGGACTCACGACTCACGACTCACGTTGTACTTATTGAGTATGTAGTCTGCAACATTCCCAGCAGGGTGGCTTTTCTGGGCTTCTGTTGTTTTGAGACATCTTTCAGCTACCATTTCTCATTTATAAAATGTCCGTGGCTAGTGACGTCCACCCATCTGTGGTCAGGGCGATCTTTTCGCCATTAATATTTGGTCAGACGTTGTTTTGAGTGACTCATCGCAACTCTGTCAGTGATTGTGGTGCAGCTGGGAGTTGTGTACCTTGGCTCAAGCTCCTGGATAAACTCTTTGAACCCAGCCCCCTGCGAGAGGTTAATCGGCCTCATATCTTTGCAGATAAATTGCGACAATTTATTTGTAATCGTCGTCTGGCGAGCAGCTGGTTAACCTCGCGACAAGGAAGGAGGCAGGAACGAGGTGATCCTTGCCTGCTTTAACTTTGGTTCATCCACCTCCGTCATCTCGGCAAACGTAGCAGGGTGTACTGATGCCTCATATTGCTTGTAGTGGTGTGATATTTAATTTTGATCTTGCATATTCTGCAGATTTCTCTTGTTATTTTTCAGTTTTTGGATGGAAATCCATAAACTTTCCACACATCACTCCTAAAATGATCAGGAGTGGTGATCTCTGGTGCATCCAAGTTGCTTTCTTCTATGTTTACAACTTGCTACTAGTGAAGTATTGCTGTGCACTGCAGCGCTCGCACTCAAGCAGTATTGTGGTATCACGTGACCTGACAAGCACGTTTTCACATGCCTGTAGGCAAGCAGCGGGTGTGATTCATATCCTTAGATTTGTTAATCAATACATTTAGCGAGTGGGTAAAATAAAATTAATAAATTAAGAAAATTACATTTGAAAGGCAATCTAAGCAATCAAAACGTATAAATTATTTTCGAATCCCGAAAATTGTTCTGACAGCACTAGTGTGTAGGATGATCTCTCCTTGACCAAGAACAAAGGCAGAAGACATACTGTACATTGCAAAGCTTTGAAAATTAGCTGTGCACAGACAGACACACAGACAGGGGCAAAACCATAATCTCCACCACCTGGTCTTCTGGCCTGGTGCAGATAATGACCTCAAACACCATTTCCCTGGTGTTGTGTTGGAGGAGAAAAGTTTTAACTTAATTTAAATCAGGCTGCTAACTCTCCAGCTCCATATGCTAATGTGTGTAAAGCCAAACATAAATCTGTATGTTTGGCTGTAATGTGATTGAGCTTCAATTATGCTGTTAAACAACCTCGAACCTCCCTCGTAGAAAGACACTGCAGCCAGGAGGGGCTGTATTATCATATCTAGTTTGTGTGTTTGTGTGTGTGTGTGTGTGTGTGTGTATGTGTGTGTGTGTGTGTGTGTGTGTGTGTGTGTGTGTGTGTGTGTGTGTGTGTGTGTGTGTGTGTGTGTGTGTGTGTGTGTGTGTGTGTGTGTGTGTGTGTGTGTGTGTGTGTGTGTGTGTGTGTGTGTGCGTGCGTGCGTGCGTGTGTGTGTGTCAGCTCCATAACAGACTGTGGCTAGACTAAATACATCAGTAAATGATATACAGTAAGTCACCTCTTGAAACCACTCACTGACTACGTGACTGCTGTAACTCTCTTTAATGATCACTTCTTTACCTCATAGAAAAGACAAGCTGAGGTTTGAGGTTTGTTTCCCTAAAAGATTCCCTAAAACATTTGAAGGGCTTGGTTGAAGTGAACAAGAGTTTGAGAGAACTTTGCTTTCAGACTTTTATACAGGGCCACTGCAAATACTAAATATCTTCTCATTAAGCAGGGGCTAATGAGTCCCCCAAAAGAAGACAAGACAACAAGACATAAAGCTGGTTTATTACACCTCTAGGAATAGGAACATGGCCACCACAAGCTAGAGTAAACTACACACCCTGTTATCTTATCTCTAATTTACTTTATCAATGGGGGCTTTTAGCCTTGCAGCACAGGCCAAGCTTTTCACATAAAGCTGATGTGTTGTTGGGTCATTATATTAAGGTTTACTCTGCTGAGACTGAGTTCAAGCTCCATCTATTTGCCTGCTTCCCTCAGGTCTTGACACACACCCTCAAATCTCCACACAGGAGAAGTCCTTCTTTCTCAAAACATGTCCCCCCAAGACAAACACTGTGCAATTAGCCTGTTATTTCATCATTTCAGGGAGACAGCACATTATTTCCAAACAGGTGAGGAGGGCTTAGGGCTTAGGCCTTCTAATGTAAAGTTTGGTCAACTAATAGGCAGCCAATGAAGGATGATATTTACACATCATTCTTCCAAAGCCTAGGAAAAAATAAAAAGCTATGCAGAGTGTTTTGTTTACCAGGCCTCTCTACAAATCATTCCACTTTCTTGAAAGTAGTTTTGCTGCTTGATAAAGTATCATTTATTTCCAAAACATCAAAGGCACTGAGAGAGAGAGAGAGAGAGAGAGAGAGAGAGAGAGAGAGAGAGAGAGAGAGAGAGAGAGAGAGAGAGAGCTCATGACCACACATGCTCCAGCCTTCACCCGATTTCAAGAAAAAGACTTGTGTAGTGTGAGATGCATAACGATCTGATGACTCCCCGACAACTTTAAAAGTCGTACAGTGTGTGGCTGCCTGAACAGCTTACCCCCAAACGGTCATCATGACCATCTGAGAAGCCATCAGCTGGGTGAAGCTGAAATATATTTTTTCCCATGGGATTAACAAAGGTCTCCCCCAAAAGTCATTATATTGTGTCTAATAGCTGCTACTCTGCACATATTGACCTGGTACCAGACACTGACTCAAACCCATGTTTCAAAGAATTTGAACATTTTCCTTTTACGTGTCGCAGCCCTCACGGGGTGTCAGGCCATTATTAACTCACACTATCTGCTTTGAAAATCAAGGAGCTGTTCAACAGCTGTGTGCAATGAGTAGGTTTGAGGATATTAAAGTCAAGAGTCCTTGCTAACGCAAAGTATAGGACAGGAGACAAGCTCTTGTTTCTGTAGCATCATGTAAAGACGCATGGCAGTCTGTTGCAGGGCTTAATCATTTGGAACCTTTGATAAAAAAAAACGAAACAAAAACAATCAATGGGAAGAGGATCTGATTCTGCAAATAACTGAGTAAATATGGCAACATAATGCCATAATTCTTCTTCGAGACTTGTAATTATTCAAGTTATTCAGCACCCTTTTCATCCCCTATCGGGTTGGTGAAATTTGTACTAGATACAGTACAGTTTGGCAATACATTTTATACATACAATACATTCAAGGTCCTAAAAATACCCATAACACCTGCTTCTACTATTGCAATATGTGGGGTTCTTCCAAAGAGACCTTCACAAACAATAATCCAGAATTCTGAAAATGTAATCGATTTAACAACCTTTTTGCTAAAGTTCATACAAACCTTCATTGCAATATCTGACAAGTGTCTTAACATTTTACTATATCTGTCTGTCTGTCTGTATGTCTGTCTGTCTGTCTGTCTGTCTGTCTCTCTCTGTGCTATATAAGACCTTTAACAAAAAAGGAAAATAAAATGATAGGAGCTAATTTCATTAAAAAAGGCATCTTGGCCCTTTTTTACTTTGGTCTTAACACGTTTCCCATGCATGAGAAATGTAGTGTCTAATTTCTCCTGGGAGCTCCATGCTCTGCTGCTATCTCAGCTGTGTTTACTAATCTTCCCTGGATACCAATTTCTCAGCAACAGAAAGTTAATAGTGGTCCACTGTAAATAGACTTATCTCATGAACACGAGCTGTCCCCTCGCACCTTGGCTGCCAAGATGGTGGATAGAGACACTCCCAGCGTGATACACAGCCCGGATACATCACGATTAGGAGTAAAACATGCAGAGATGCAGAATTCTGATGCAGATATACCATGAAGAGAGCACGGTGTACAGTCAACAGGAGTAACTATATATACTATATTATTATGTTATGATACTTCATCATCAGATTAATAACATGACTAACAGTCATGATGCTTCAAGGCTGTAGTTTAGAGAGGTCACCCGGTAATCAGAAGGTCACCTGATCGCCTCCCAGCCCGCCCATGTCTACGTGTTGAAGTATTCCTGAGCAAGACACTTAACCCCTAACAGCTTCCCCCTGAGCGCTCATCACGGCCATCTAAGCAGCATCAGCTGGGTGAAGCTGAAACAGAATTTTCCCCATGGGATTAACAAAGGTAAGACGTTCCACACAACACCTTGGCTCTCAGAAACAGCTCACTGTGACCTCATCATGTTCAGAATATACTGTAGCATCTTATTTCCACCTGTTGTTCCATTCTAATGAAGGTCGTCTGACGAGGCAGTAAGCTTTAATTAAACCTGAAGTGAAGAGTATTAATTATCCTGTCGTCTGCACTGAAATGCTTGGTGGCTGTGGGCAGATTCTGCCTGGAATACTGATGATGCAGAGGTGAGAGAGGTGCAGTCCAACTGTTTCAGGATTATCATTACATTTATCAAACCAGGTGTTCTATGTGCACAGAGCCTGGGGGAGGGGCATGATAGAGCTGTCACCAATCTGAAACACAAGCATATGCCTTTAAAAATAGCATGGAACATCTCGACATAGTCATGGTGTTCCTCAGGGAAGCTCCATGATCCCTCGTTAAATTGTTTATTTAAATAACCGCTCTTGATTAGTGTGTACCTTGTTATCTTCATGTTTGTCCTCCTCATCACCTCTATTTGACTTTTTCTATTTAATTTTGGCATCACACTTATTTGTTCTGCCACGTTAAGTTGCCACATCAGTGTACAGTTGCCGCATTATCTGTCCTAATTGTCTACCTCTTTTGTTTCAATACAAAATTAACATGATTTTTTTTAACTTTCTCAGTGCCAATGAAATAAAAAAATATGTTTTTTCTTTTTCAAAGTAAAAAAAAAGTGCTTAGGAAGCGAGATACAGCCTTTTTCAGTTATAAGTTAAACAAGGAGTGGATGGAGCTGCAAATCTTCAGATAATGATATATTGGGTTATGAACATTATTATTATTTTTTTTAACTCTGGATTTTTTGTTCTTGGCACTGAGGGCATTCAGAAAAAACTTGGGATATCTCGTTGTGTGGCACTGAGAGAGTTAATGTGCAAGAATCAGTTTTGTCAATTCCCCCTGGTGGAGTATTTGCAAATACGGAGCGAAGCAGAGGAGCTCCTCAAACTATGCATGCCATCTCCTGGTGGCAGGTTTGTGTTTCCATTAGCCAAGGCGAGCCTTGTTAACATCAAAGTGATGCTCGGGAATTAGCAGGAAGCAGACACCACCAGGTTGCTGCCTGCTTGATTAATGCTGATGAATTACAAATGGACGCTGGTCGTCTTAAAGTTGATTTGAGCGCTGTCACAACGTGTCAGCCACACCACAGCCACATGAATGCATTCATCCGTCACACTGAGCGTCTGCTAAACGCCTAAATTGTAAATTGTACACTGAGGTACATGTGGTGGTGGATTTCTTAAACTCAAACAGCATCTGAGTTTCCACTAAACACACATGGTGGGTGTGAGCCTCCCGGCACCCACTGCTATGGATCTAGTCCAGAAGATACACTGTAAAAATAGCCAAACAAATAAATGTTAGAATACTCACCACGCAGGAGGTCAGCACTGGCATGAGGTGTGTTGTGCGTCCGGAACAGCTGCCAGTCAAAGTCGTCCTCCTCCCCCTGGGTGAAGTCACACAGATTGGGGTCTGAATCCTCATCGAAGGTACAGCCAGCCGCTGAGATGACACAGAGAAACAATAGTGGTTTATGACAGACACATTGTATTGGACTGTGCTGAAATCATCTTTATTAGACAAATATGATTAATAATTGGTGGTCCTGGACCACTACCCAATTACTACAAGCTCCAGGAGTTTGAGGTCATACAATCTTATTGGCTAACCACCCTCCCAGATACTTACCCTGACCTTAACCACATTAAAACCCATACAACCCCTAGACACATGACACTGATAACCTGCTATTTTTATGCACTTTGTGTTCCTGCTTCTTAATTTGTATTCTCTCTTCCCTATTCTTACTTTGTACTTGTAACTGTGGTGTGAAAATAAAGTTGTCCAGTAACACACGGTAGAGAGAAGTACCACAGTCCCTCTTCAGAAACATTCACTTGACCCAATAGCCTTGGGCTGCGTTATTGTGGATATGTGAGTGTATGGTTGTAGCTCATCCAGGCTGCATTCCACCATGATCTCACCTCTGATCCCCGTCCCTTTTACTCAAGGTGGGACAGATGCCAGACAACAAACCCACATCCATTTCCCACTCCACCTTTCACCCAGACATCCATTAATAACAGCCAGCCACAAAACAACCACGGTGACATGGTGGCACGCTCTCACCAAAAGCAATGTGCACGTACAGTACGCTCATCACTTTAAATTACAACCAATCAAACTATGGGCTGTAATTACCCCTGACTCAAGTTCAGTTAAAATCAAAGTCTCCCTCCAAATAAAACATAAACAAGACCACACAAAGCTCAAGCATGTAGGCCCACATACAGATAGCAATACCGCTCAGGAGGGCTGGGACCCATAGGGAATGTGATGATTATTGTAATACATCAGAAGCTGCCATATTCCATGCACCAAAAAGCGAATTCTTTCAAATTGTGTGTAATAGCTGCGTTTTTTATGGCCCAGAGGCGCTGAATAATGCGGTGTTGTCTCTGCTGCCTGCATCTGTTGCCATATCTCACATTAGCTCAATGGTTTGAAAATGACCCACTAACATTGGGCAGCTTGAAAGATCCCTCGCTCACGTGATGAGGAGCTCATGCCAACGATGTCGAGGGACACGACGTGATAACGACCCAAATGACCAGAAGCCCATCCTGAAGGTGACCCCCACCATGCGCTGTGGCTTTATTACAGCTCATTCTTCTGGCTAATCTGCCATTAAACAAATGGTGTAAATGTGACATCCAGCAGACACACGGCTGCAAGCATGGCCGGCTCACTGTACTTATGATTCACAACGTTCATTCATTTCAGTGCTACTGCGGGAGAAAACATAGAGGTGACATGTTCTTGTCATCATTGCCATGTGTATACATGTGTTTACAGCAGGATTAGGTTAGGGTCAAATCGGTTTTATACCAGCACCCCGTTTTACAGGGAATTTGTTTTGCTGACATGAAGCATAATTTAAAAATTAATAATACACTGTATACGAATATTTACAATTAAATACATGTATAACGCCATGATTCCTTCTGATTTTGTCAATGTAGTTTAAACGCTAAAGAAAAGTGTTTCTATATCTATACACATGTAAAGCATACATATAGCCAACCCTATCTGTTGCCAGAACCTTAATAAAAGAAAGAGTTAATGGGAAGGATACATTTGTCTTTTTGCAGTTATATGTGCAATGTCAAGGGTTAATTGTCCCGCACTGGAATCTATTTCTAATATAACTGCCAGAGATATGAGACCTGACACATCCAAACGCTCTGCCACTATATCATTCCCTGCTGCTTCTGTCAATGAAGCCTGCAGACTCTGGCCTACAAAGACTCATCACCCAGGAGCAGGGAAATGAGAGCTGAGCGCTGCATGGGAGCCCAGGCCAGGGCTTACCAGGAACGTCATCTCCAGAGAGCCTTCTGGATAGACATGGCTCATCTGTCAGGACAAAGACAGGAGCACTCGCTGCACCAATCTCCACTATTTCCCCTGGAAACAATGTGTCAACGCACAGTGAAGGCATATTATACTTTATAATGTGATGCCATGTCCAAAAATCATGGCTGAGATATTGCCATGTAAAACAATTTCACATGGCTGAAGGCTACTAGAAAAGTACATATACAATATGTATGTATGGACTGGTAAGGTTCTGCGGTTCTGCGGATCTAGAACACACCACTGCCAGCCAACATTTGACAAAATGACCATTAGACAGGCTAGACAGGATAAAATGAAAGCAGTTAGCTTCCATGTGTTCAAAGAAACGAACAGATCATTATAGGGAGAAATGGCACTATATTGACTGGGGCATACTATGGTCCCGCACTTAATTCTATCCGAACCGATTGATGTCAAGTCTGGATATTAAAACTTGTGTCAGTTGTTTATGTCACAAGTCAATCAATGAGATTTGAAATGTGAGTTTGCTGGAGTGGTAGGATTAGTTTAGTAGGATTTTTTTGTCCATGAAAAAGACATCTGGAAAAAATGATTTTCTTTTTGTGTTTTGCTTTGCCACATCGTTGCCGCGAATGTTGCAAACTGCGGTAGGCACTTCATCTCCTAGCTTGTGAGCTAGCTTAGTCCTGAAAAGAATATCCTATGGAGTGATATGTTTTACAATTCTACGCTGTATAAACTAATTTTGGTCAGTGAGACGAATGAATGGCAGCAGAAAGACTTGTGTCATCTCGTCTCTGTTCATTTAACAGCAACCCGACACTGGCTTTGTTACAGCCGAATGTGTACTTCGCCACACAGCGGCCCCGCGTGTCAAAAATAGCAGACCTAAAAGCTCACAACGCGTCGCACCCGCAACACATTGTGAGCTTGTAGAGCTCCTATTTGTTCTGTACGGCGAAGTAAAACTCCAGCTGGAGAGCGGAGCTGTTCTCACATACTTTCATTTTCTAGCGGAAATTGGCAATCGTCGATTTTTGGTCTGACAGTGGCCGATAGTAATATTTTGGCATCACCCAACGTTAGTAGAAATCCAAAGTGTTCCCATATTGGGCGTGTCGCATTACTTTTTGAAACCAGGTCTCCAGCTGTTATTTGACGCGCTGCCATTCTCTCTACTGCTGCCCTAATTGAACAAAAAAACAGCTGATATCAAAAGGTTTGAGGAGAGAGCCCAAGAGAAGAGACAAGCAATACTCAACAAGGCCATGGATGAAGAATGACAATGATGTGTTGTATAATTTGTATAATGGTCAAAGCATCAATTTGTTTAACAGCCTCTTCAGGATTTGTGAGCGTGCGCATCATGCATGCGTGTGCACGTGAGTAAATGTTGTGGGGGGTGCCCTACTTTGATATGTGCATTTAATCAGTCTCTTTTGATGGGTATTATCGTGTCACCTGTGTGAAATCCATTTCAGCATCTTTCTCGTTGTTAGCTCATTAGGGTGTTTGCTCAGCACAGTGGATGTTACTGGATCTCAGCTCATTACCGTTATTTACATAAACACTCATTTAAAAACAGATTACAGCTTTCCACGTGGTTGAATTCTTCTTTGAATTTGAAACAAACTATTATTGATTAAAAAAAAAGAAATGACATGAAATAATACAACAGGGAGCTCAGCCAACAGAAAATGTATGTGGAGGTATAACATAAATAAATGGCTGGTCAGTTCTGCTCTATAGGTTCCCTACTGTATTTAATCAATTAAATACACACAAAAGGCTCAGCAAAGCCTCTACTGCCTGTCGCCAGAAGAAATTCGGGGTGAGCCTCCGCATTCTCAGGGGTTCTACAACATCACCATTCAGAGCATCCTGAGTAACAGCACCACTGCCTGGTATGGGAACTGCACCACCCTCGACTACAAAGTGGACAAAGCGTGTGGACAGCCCAGTACATCGTTGGATGTGAGCTTCCCTTCCGCCAGGGATTATATGAGTAACGGTGTGTAGTCAAGGCTTAGCGTAACATCAAGAACATTCATCACCACAGCCATAATCTGTTCCCAACGCTGCTGCGACCACGGCAAAGCAAGGGTAACCGGTGCATCATTAGCCAAAGCATCAGTCTTCTGAACAGTTTTCACCTGGCAACCATCAGACTGCTGAACAAGCACTGAGCCCTGTCACCATGTTGTATTGCCTTTTAACCATCCAGATGAAACTGTGAGTTTAAACCCCATGGTCTGTTTTTCATAAATGTATCCATGCACACACACACACACACACACACACATTTATGCTCTGTTTTTTCATAAATGTATCCATGCACGCACACACACACACACACACACACACACACACACACACACACACACACACACACACACACACACACACACACACACACACAGTATACACAACTGCAGGTGCATAAGCTGTGCTTAATAGATTTGAACTTGAATTATGAATATAATAGTCATTATATTAACAATACAGTAGCCACGTTTACATGGACCTTTCTAATCGGGTTAAAACAAGAATAAATCTGGTTTAAAATAAACCAGATTAAAAATCTCCATGTATACACCTAAATAAACCCGATCAAGCCCAACCCGATTAAAATTCTAATCGGGTGCAGAGGGGTGGTCTAGACCTTTTTACAACCCGATCAAAAGGACATTTCGTCCATGTATACACCTTAACCTGATTAGTATCTGATTCTGTTCTTTCTGCGCATGCTTCCTGGCCATTTATTGGGGCACTTTTTTATTTTTGCAACTATACATTTGTGATGTTTCACTACATTATTTATTTTATATAGGCAATTTTTCTATTATATATAGGCAATCTATAAATGCGCGGAATATATGTGTAGGCTACGTGAGCGCATGTGTGTGCTCGCCGCGTGCGCTTGTGCGAGTCCCATGACTCCCGTCTCGATTGAGAACCGTCCGGCCGAACAACTAGAAACTCAGGATGCATAATTGCTGAGGACCCAAGGGAGACATGATTTAATTGTTTTTACTTCATGGAATACATGGGCATAGATTCTATCAGTCAAATGATTTGTGGGATAAAATGCACTGCCTTGATTCTGATGCCTCCTCTTCGTTTTAATAGCATCTACAGTATATCAGATATTTGTTGATTGGCCCCTGCTTTTGTTAATGCTGCATGGATTGGAGACAAGGCAATATTCCGGAGTCTGACATCTGTATAAAATAATAATCGCGAGTCGCAACACACATAATTGGAGCTTTGACTTGACTTGATCTGGAGCCATAAATCCCTCAACCAGTCCACATCACTTTGGGAATGATTGCAACCTCATGCAAAGGTTTTGCTTCCAAGATCATTAATTTTCAAAAGCACAACTTTATCGCATTTATGCAAAATAAATATGTGACATTATTCATATAATGTCATAAAGTCCGGGACATCCTCGGGAACATTCCCGTAGTGCGTTCACGCTCACCAGGTCAGGCACACAACAAGATCAAGCGCGCGGTCGCCATGCAAACCTGTTGTTATTAATCAGAGGAGAGAGAGAGAGAGAGAGAGAGGTGTGCGGGTGCGATACGATTCTACCGTGTCCGCGACTGGACTTGGCATTACCCTGTCCTGTCTATACTTTCCTGCAGTGGTGGAAAAAGTACTCAAATTGTTTACTTGAGTAAAAGTATCAATAGTGCAATGCAGAAATAAATATAAATAAATATACTTAACATACCAAAAGTAAAAGTACTAGTTATGCAGTCTAAAATGTGTAAAAGTATTTTAAAAATAGCAGATCTACAAGCTCACAACTCGTTGCATCGATGCGTTGTGAGCTTGTAGAAACTTTGGTCAAATAACCAAAGTTTAAATAGGGCTGAAGTGATAAATGTATCTTTTGTAATAATAATCAAAATCTACAAAGTAACTATAAATAAAGTTTTCAAATAATTGTAGTGGAGTAAAAGTACAATTTGCCTATCAGATGTAGTGGAGTAGAAGTAAAAGTATAGAAAAATGGAAATACTCCAGTAAACTAAAGATTCCTCAGATTTGTACTAAAGTACAGTACTTGAGTAAATGTACTTAGTTACTTTACACCACTGCTTTCCCGTGCGTCTTTGACCAACCATCCACAGTACCACACACACACACACACACACACACACACACACACACACACACACACACACACACACACACACACACACACACACACACACACACACACACACACACACACACACACACACACACACACACACACACACACACCCTGGGTAGACCTACAGTATGTCTGTTATTGAGCTGGCCAGTAACTTTTTGAAAACGTCTTCTTTGTTGTGATCTAATGAACAACCCAGGAAGATATGCCATCATAAATAGCCTAAGAAACCACCAGCACAATATCCTATATCCTTCTGCAGATTATCTATGGGACTGGGGTATGGGAATATAAGAAAATAGGCCATTTTAGAAGTAGCCTAAATATTAGTTAACTACAGCCTTTTTTTCATTATCTAGCTCCTAACCTCTCACTCCGCTATACGGCTCCGAGATGAGGTTCTATGTCGAGGTCTCCCAGAATCGGTTGAACGGCCACAAAGGCTCCGCTGTTTACCCTTTTATCTACATCGTATCCAAAAACTAATTCCAAAGCACACGGATGTTTAAGGTTTGGTCGGGCACAAAATATTTTAGGTCGGGGACGAAACTACCCGTTTAAATCGCTTATTTAGTCAGCCTGTGGCCATGTTAAAATATTTTGTGCCCGACCAAACCTTAAACATCTGTGCGCTCTGGAATCTACCATTAGTTTTTGGATACGATGTAGATAAAAGGGTGAACAACGGAGCCTTTGCGGCCGTCAACCGATTCTGGGAGACCTCGACATAGAACCTCATCTCAGAGCTGTATAGCGGAGTGAGAGGTTCTTAATGGAGCTAGTTATTATCGTGAATGCACTTGTCTATTGGCGCGAATATGTAGGCCTATTGTTAATAGGCTAGGGCTGGCTATGTGCATATGTATTATATATAATATATATTATAATTATTATTATTATTATTATTAGTATTATTATTATAATATATTGTTACTAATGGATACAGGGAAATGCAATGTATTTCATAATTTGCGTCACAGCTGATCCGATTGAAAACAGGTGCATGTATACACCAGATCGGATTAGATCACATCTCATGTAAACACTTGATCCAAAACCTTCAATCGGGTTTATTTTAATCAGATTGGAAGAAAAGTGTCCATGTAAACGTGGCTAGTGTGTGCCAATGGATGGCATGTGCATCCTTCTACAGTCCGCATCTCTGCCAGTCAGGCAGGGTAATGAACAGCGGCACCCAGGAGTCACCTGGGAAATCCAGCGAGGCGAGGCACTGTGGCGTCTCACATTATCAACACCCGGGAACCCAAACTCACTGCTTCTGTATGGAAGACACTGTTGAGTGCATTGCTCCACACAGACAGCCTCATCTAAATCTGGTACGTCTGTAGGCTGGATCCAGGTGGGAACGGGTGAGTAATGCTGGAAGCCACTTTCGCCTGGGAGAAGCTGGTTGATTTGCATTGCGGTGAGCGCGAGCCCCATGCATCAGCAGGAGACAGGTATATTTATTCTCAACAGAGGCTCTCCACCCCAGCACTCCCTCGGCTGTCTCCGAAAGCCATCCGTCCCTGCACCTGAATACGCAATGAAATCATTTTTCTGCCTCCTTGGGCACTAATAACTCACCCCTGGTGGCTACTAAGGGGTTCCAGTCACACAGATGGGAGGTGGAGAGGCCAGGAATTGGATTGGAAAAATGAAAAAGATGGAGAGATAGTGGTAAAGTGGAGCAGAGGGTTTGTGAATAGAGGGGTTGATGATATACTGTACCAAAACGGAGGATGAGGGGTAGGCTGGCTAGAGGGCCAGGCAAGAACATGTTAAGATAGGTAAAGGCAGGGACCACCATCCATTCAGGACACCCAATTCTACTATCACATGACATAATGTATCATGATTCTTATTGTCATACTTTTAAGAAAATGCAGGTTAACAACAACACAGGATAGATACAGATAAGAGTAGAGAGAATAAGAGTGGGTGTGCCCCAACGCGCTCCTAAACACCTTCCTTTTTTATTTTGTCTCTCACCTTGTGCGTACTCCTTTATGAGCAAAGTGACAGAAAGACTCCCTGTATGAAGGCATTTTTATGCAAAGCAAGCAGTTGGCATTATGTAGCTACATATTAGGACCTGAAGCTATGTTAAAGATGGAATTATTTTCAGAATAGTAACAGTTGATCATTTATCGGTGCGTAACAATTGATATCAATTGTTGTGCACTGGGCAGAGATGGCATTTTATGAAGTATTTTACAACAGCTCCAAACACATCTTAGCGTATCAAATTTGAGGGCCAGAAATAAACATTTATACGCATTGTCTGAACATCTGGTGAGAAATCTAGCTTAATCCTAGGAGAAAACTCAAGACAGCTTGTTGCGAACGCGGAAGGAGGCCTCCGCCCAAGTGGAGCTTACTATGAAAGTCTGCTCGGCTTGTGTGTGTGTGTGTGTGTGTGTGTGTGTCTGTCTGTGTGCAGTGCACTGCCTGGGTGCGGCCGACAGAGTGCGCCAGAGTGCAGCTACAGTCAAAACACAAACACCCACACACCCACACACACACACACACACACAAAGTCCGTAAATACACAATATTTTCGAGCTGCGTTCGCTTCCAGCGTTCGCGCGTCTTACTTGTTATAATTATTAATGGAGCCACATGCAATTCAATGACGATGCCCTTGAAAAAAAAGAGAACCTCTGCATATTTTATTACTAGCTACCGTATTAGGCTTTTATTTTGGGTGGACAGTACTTGTGTGCAGTACCATGTGTTCATCAACTAGAAACACTAGTCCCCATGTTGTCTGATCTGGGGTCAGCTATACCAAACCTTTGAGCACTAAAGCAGCTCAACTTGACAGAACGTCAAGCTGCCTGCAGGCTCCTCACAGCAGCTACAATAACAACACTCTGTGGCTTTCATTTCTTATTGATGATTACAGCTCTTTGTCCATGTCAGCCTGTCTATCAATAGGAACGAGGGGTAAGCATGCACATCCTAAAGCAGTTAGGGGTGCTGGACAACAATACGTACATGAGAAAAAGAGGGGAAGTCCGCACACCGTTTGAGCTCCCAGTGGAAGAGTCTTAGTTTTATTTGTTAGTTAGGCTAACAAATAAAACTAAGACTCTTCCACTGGGAGCTCAAACGGTGCGTGGACTTTAGCCTGTCTATCAACTCTGTTAACTCACATGTCTTCAGTAGCATCTTCTCCACTCAATCCGAACACAGTGTTTCTCAACCTTTTTGGAGCTCTGGACCACCCCACCGTCTTTGACAACTTATTTCATGATTTGCAACTTTTTCCTCCAATCAAAATGAATTCATGAAATAGAAATACAGTATGTAACATTGCTTTGGAACACATTTTGAAAATGGCGGCAATGTTCCCGCAACCAGACCCAGTAGGGAGGTTATGCAAGTTGAAGATGAACGGAAAGATCAGCATAGATGTTCTAAATGACGGCACTATTGTCTATTCAACATCACCTCACATTATAATCCATGTAAGGACAATGACATTCAACTAACATCTTTTTATTACTTCTCTTAAAGGTGTGACAGGACTCCAGATGCATGATGTTACAAGCGTGTTTCCTGTCCAAAAGCGTGTTCACAATCCCTCAGCTCTCACTATCTATGTTCACTCTTATTTTATTTCTTCATACCCCTGTTCTCCTGTTTTATTTGTGTCTCTTTTTATTTTGAGAGTTTTGTTGAATATGCCATGGAAGTTTGAGGATGTTGGCTTTGATTTCAGCCATTGTGAACAAAGTAACGGCACAACATACCCTGAAACACTACAGCCAGTCCATCATGCATGCCTGCATGATTGAAAGGTAGGTCCCTCACTTCAAGTTCAAGTTCATAGAGCTCTCCTGACTGGTCGAGAGATACTGGGAGCGGTGAGATATTAGAGATACCAAATACTGATGCAAGGAATAAAACAGAGACAGCATTTCCTCTCACACCATTTAGAAAAACTGAAAGTTGGCAGTGTTATGACATTTTAACAACATGTTACTGCAAGAATGTTGCACTTATTACATAAACACATTGAGTACAAAATGTCACTGCTTAGGAGGAATATTTACTGTAAGTATGTTTCTTAAATTCCAGTGGAACAGATGTTCAAGACATTAAACCAAGTGAGCATAGAGGCTGAACATACGTACACGCATACATGATGAACACACAAGCATGCATACTGAACATACAAGCATACATACTGAGCACACAGTACAACCATACTGTACATACTGAACATACAACCATACACACTGAACAACATACAGTACAACCATACATACAGAACATACAACCATAGAGGCTAGCAGAAACCAGTTTTAAACGTGTGTTTTGTTTTCTCTCATAAACCACCTTGCAAACTCATTGTCTATGTCATCTTTGTCATCCACTGCAAGTAATTAAAATGTAGAGGATGTTCACAGCAGGTCTCTGCAGTCCTCTGGGAGGACATACAGAACACTTCTGTGCAGCTCCACATACAGGCTACACATTTACACTGAAGTGTAAATTAAGACTTGCCAGCTTGTACCCAAACATAGCAGTGGAGTCCATTTTATAAAGTATAAAATAGAGTTACAACAAGCTCAGTGGAGTCACATGGAGAGGCTGTGGTCTATTTATAACTTTAAGCTTTTACAAAAAGAAATCTCATCGCATCTTATCATACTGGGCACTGCGGCTTACAGCTACTATCCATGAGTTTTGCTTGCAGTCTCCCTCTCCTGATGGAGAACTACAATAACTACAGCCACCAAACTACAGTAAAGATGGCGAGAGATCTAATTTCCACATTGTCAACACCAGGGTCTAAATGTAGCAATGGAATGGAGCAGGGAGACCACCTCCATCCACTGCAGATGTACGAGTTATTATTATTATGCCAGTGAAAGCTGTCAAACACTAAACAACAATCAACAGATGTATGAATGGACCCCGGGGGAACAGTTGTCAAGTGTCATAATAGCATTCATTAGTTGACAAAACAAATATAATTAATAACACTAAGTCGCATTTAGGAGGCAATCTCCTTTGACTACATTTCATCTGCTATACCTCCTATACCTTTTCCTGTCTTTTCAGGTAATCACTATCAATACCCTCCTGATCAACTCCAATTTTTATATCCATATACCCAGCTGATCATGTCCGAATAGACTTAAATAACCATATACCCAGTTGATCTCCTCCCACTATATCAATAACCATATCAATATACCCAGGTGACCATGTGATAATATATCAATATTAATATCATATAATGATGTCATGTGCCCCCTATGATCACAAGACCTCAGGTGACATCACAACCAGGAAGCTGTGAGATCTGCTTCCTGGTTCACATGTTTAAATGCCTGCTCTCCTGATGTTTCCTTCCCTCCTGATGTTTAGCATCGATCTCACTGTGGCCAGCACACTGTGTGTATGTGTGTGTGTGTGTGTGTGTGTGTGTGTGTGTGTGTGTGTGTGTGTGTGTGTGTGTGTGTGCGTGCGTGCGTGCGTGCGTGCGTGCGTGCGTGCGTGCGTGCGTGCGTGCGTGTTTTCCTGTGATAGACAAGGTGGAGACAGACACAGACAGAGATGGACAGACAGAGTGATGAGAACAGACATCTCACAATCACACACATTTAGAAAGTGACCCACCAGAGAAAAGACCACAAACACGTCCAACAAGCCTGCAGTCACAAAGTAGCACAGACAGCCCCCCCCCCCCCCCCTCACACAGTGATTAAGTGTCAAGTGGTTCTGGTAAATATCACTGTTAGTGGATCTGGCTTCTTTGACTGAGTTTGGTTGTGTTTCCAGGCCCTTACCACAGCTTGCAGGAGGTAGAAAGGTAGAAAGATTGTGGATATATTACAATTTATTCCAAAATGATAACATTCCAAGTCATTTAAAAAAATATTATGTGTGCACCACAACTGATTCTGTATGGTAGGCGTCACCTGTTACACTATATGAAGAGGTCAGGATCAAGCATGTAAAAACCAATACATCCATGGTCAAACCAACTAGTGCTTGCAAACATGGATAATGTCTGTCGGTGCTGTCGTTCTCCATGCAGCCATAGTTTTGGCTGAAATAATAATTGACAAGAAAGCAGCTGATGCACTACAGACAGTTCCATAATCAAACACAGTGTGTCGTCACAAATATATGTCCTCAAGGTTTACATGAGACAGATAAGAAGAGAAAAGGTTGGGAACCACTGCCATAGAACACCCAAATGGAAAGAGAAAAGCAGAAGATCTGAATCTTGCACTGCTGCCACTGAGCTCCAGGAAACTCCACCTTACAGATGGTCGACAGTCAACCTCCGTCTGCGGTTGACTTTTAACAGCTTTGATGAGAACCAGGCAGGAAATGAGTTAGTAGAAATACTACGGTTAGTAGAAGCTGGGTCTGTTTGAGGGGGTCAGGAGGCATGTTATATAGATTATTTTCAACTAGACCATACCCGTAGGGGAATATGAGCACCCAACGTGTGCAGTTTGGCTTATGCGCCGAGAACAGACAGTATCAGCGATCGAAAGTGAGTTTGTACTGTGTAGTGGAGTGGTTCGCAAACGTTTTTATGTCAAGGACCCCCAAATTGACACTTGTTAGCCCGCGGACCCCCATTTGAAAAGATATGCCAGGGACCCCCATAAGAGCGTTTTTTTTTTATGGCTCTAGCAGTGATTCTCAACCATTTTAATTTCAAGGACCCCCAGTTTGACATGCATTAGGGCTATGGACCCCCATTTAATGGCATTTCTATGTCTTGGACCCCAAGTTATATAGTAAAGTACACGGTACATGCTCCTGTCGCGAACACGAACACACACACACACACACACACACACACACACACACACACACACACACACACACACACACACCACGGTACATGCTCCCGTCGTCCCGTCGCAAAAAACACACACACACACAGAGATCGTCCAGCGCGTTTGTTTAGATCCAAGTGATTATCAATGATAGCGGCTACACCAGGCGCGCGGATCTCTCTCTATCTCCCCCTCTCTCTCTCTCTTTCCCCTCTCCTCTCTCTCTCTCTGTGTGTGTCTCTCTCCCCCTCCCTCCCACGCTCTTGCTCTCTCTCTCTCTCCCTCCCTCGAGCCGTGTATGCGTTGACACGCATATAGGCCGCGGACCCCCCCACCACACACACACACACACACACACACACACACACACACACACACACACACACACACACACACACACACACACACACACACACACACACACACACACACACACACACACACACACACACACAGAGAGAGAGACATCTGTAAGAATGTTTTCTGTGTAAACGTGCGTAAATGATGTCACCGTTTCTGTTGTGCAGTTGATGTGCTGCGGTGAACGGAACGCACTCGCGGTCTCGCAGTGAATGGAATCATGTGTGTCGGTGTTGCCATGTTCGCTTATTGTAAGCGCTTTATTGGCAATATTGGTGGTGTTGTGTTTTGGCGTTGGTTGTGAAAGCGCAGGTGGGTGTGGGGACGCGTTGTGAGCTTGTAGATCGGCTGTTTTCCAATAGTCAAGGTATATGTGTGAAGGCGCTTCGTTTGGCCTTCTTTTGATAGACCTCGTTGCTTGTAGGGTTCGTTTGGTTTGGCCTTGTTTACTGCTTGTTTCTCTCGCGAAACCTGGCAACGACGCATGCGCAGTTTGATCAAGAGTCCCCCCAACCAAAACCAACCAAGACTCCACCACCGTGAGGTTACTAGAATTATAGTAGGATAGTACAAGAGAAGGTCAGTCTCATGGGGACTAATCAGTGGGATCCAGACGAGTTCACATTAGTACACTTTTGATGTCTTTCTGCTTGAGGCCCGTCGCAGAGCACTACGCCAAAACACTCTGGACACTGAGAGAGCTGAAAAATGGCAAAAATGTGCTGCTAGCTCAAAAAATGCTTTCTGTGGACAGTGGACACAGCCTCTAAGAGGAAAGGAGCTGGAGGGGAGAGGAGAGGAGATGAGAGGAAAGGAACTGGAGAGGAGAGGAGCTGGAGGGGAGAGGAGATGAGATGGAGAGGAGAGCTGGCTGGGTACATCAGTGATGAGGGGGAGGTGAGGACAACACCAAGTTCAAGTCCTGTTAGTCTAGCAGGAACAAAAAGCTTCATTTAAAGTGATTAGCCTTAAATCACTTTAAGGCCTTCAGTCACAGCACTTTGAAGACCAACTCAGAAGCTCCCTGGGAGGACAATGCCATATGGAACAAATATTCACATCCTTTTCCATCTCTGCAGTTTGGACACATCACTTTATGGATGTGCTTCACCCAGTTGTGTATTCCATCCACACCTGAGAGTGGGATATTCCCATTTTATATGCTATATTATACACAGAGAGAGAGAGAGAGAGAGAGAGAGAGAGAGAGAGAGAGAGAGAGAGAGAGACAGACAGACAGACAGACAGACAGACAGACAGACAGACAGACAGACAGATAGACAGACAGACAGACAGACAGAGACAGAGACAGAGAGAGAGAGAGCGCGCAAGGTAAATCAAATATACAATTGAATGAAGAGAACAAAATTAGAAAAGCATCAGAGAGCATCCAGTAGTGTGTTGGACTTGGTCCTATCAGCAGGGGGCAGGCTTTGAGGTGAGACATCCTGGGAGGGACAGACTGAGGGGGAAGGCTGCCACAAGCTGCAGCTTCAAACCTAATTAAACTGTGAGGAGGAGAACCCACTCTGTCTCACCCCAGGAAGCACCCAGCAGCACAGAGGATGCACTCACTGAAGATACAATCCTCACTGTTCATTTTACTCTGAGAGTGTGCAAATGGAAACTGTCTTTTCCCCTTCCTCCTCCAGTGTTATATTTTTCTCGGAGAAAAGGTAAACCGGTAGGAAACCGCTACTGCTGTTGGGAACTGTGTCTGTGATACAGTCAAACATAGGGAAATGGATTTTGTCACCTGCAGAGACAAAATCCACATCAGTGTTCATCAAAGTTGAATTCCTCCGACCCTTCACTCTCATAGAATGAAGGTGAATGGGCGACAAATTAATTTGCAAAATAAATTATTTTTTTTTTTTGCATAGTCACAAAAGTAACCCAGTAATTCAAGATTGAATTATTGAATTATTAATCATTTGGACAGGGAGCAGAAATAATGAAAAGAGCTCAGCACAAAGCCTCGTCAAAAAAGTTTTCCGATTGGACTGATATGGAGTAGTGGGCTCCAAATCACCAAAGCTAATGTGTCTAGTAGTTCGTACCACACTTCGTTCCGTAATAATCCCTGTAAAATCCAGGCCCTTCAAAGGACTGGTCCCCAACTACATCACGTTTTACATAAAACCTGAATATAGCCCTCTGAAGATGTAACTTTGAACATCCAAGAACAATTCAGAGAAATCTGCAGAACAAGGACATTTTTACTGGCAAATGTCCAATGTCTGCCCCAGAGAATGGTGTGCAAGAGCTTTATGTGCTAAAATGGCTGCTGGCCAGAAGAATAATGGCCCTGTACTGTGATATAAGCTTTGACTGACAATCCACAGTCAGTCCTAGAACCATTTCCTGAATGAATGGTTGAAGTAACAGAACACCTTTGACATTCAATAGTTAAAGTGAAACAGTAGTATTGGCCCTGAAGAATTATAGCAATGGAAGAACACTGTCTGGCTCCTGAGACGAAAACAAAGACTCTGATTATGTTTCATCTCATAAATTCAGTGCATAAAGGAACAATGCTTGTGGGGAGCTAAAGTTAAATGTCCATTAATAATTAAACTTTACAAGTGCACACTCTACATTTTCACTGTATTACCAAACCATGAACTTGAGACAACCTCCCCAGTGAGCGCTGGCATTGCAGCAGACAGTACAACCAACAATATTTGTTAGGACTTCCTCGCCCTGTAGTGATCTCTGTGATCAACATACATGCAGGGTTCAACCTCAAGCATTAACAAAGACAACATGTCAGCATGTGGAGCCTTCAGACATGGCTGCCTCTAAGCCTGCTGTAGTTTGGTTCAGGTCAGACCTACTGGAGGAACACCCTGCAGACTCCATCCATCTCTTCACCTCTTCTGACACCAACACACTCACAATAGAGAGACCAGAGCTTAGCGGAGGTTACAATTTAGAAGGCAGATTGTTTTGTTGATGCCACCTTTTTAATGACAAAAATGGTTAAATACCTCCGTTTCACATATCTTGACAAGAAAGCGGATGGGCCTGTTTTTGAGGCCCAATCCTGGCATGGATCTACAGTATATTGAAAGTGCACCTGAGGTATAAATGAACTTATGGGTCTTGAGTATGTTTTTGAAAATTCAATGCTGCTCTCTGGTAATGTAATTATGTAGTAGACAAAAAGTAAATTGGAACTCCGCAACACTCTAGTGTAGAGAAGAGAATTTTCCACAGTTAATTACAGTGTATATTTTCACATAGACAGAATGTGAAAGGCCATAATTGGTTTGAAAGACTATTTAAAGGTCAGAAAACATTCAAATTAGTAAGGATGTAACCGTTGTAACGTGAAGTATCTTCCATTAATCCTTCCAAATCAGCCATCCCACCAAAATTGCATTATAAAACAAAATCCCAGATTAAGTGAGGTGAACAGTTTGGAACAGAAATAAATAAGACACAGTATAGCGTATTCAAAAGGTGAAATATGCATGTCTGGTTGTTATGAGTGAGTCTCCTCCAGTAATCCTATGTAGATCTTTAAAGCATCATTACACAGGTAAAGTGAAACCAGTTTGTGGTCTTAATCATCATCCCAGTAGTTTAGGCTCTTTCATTGGGAAGATGAAAGGTCCCTGCAGCGACCAGGAGAGACCATTAGGCTTCAGTAGGGACATTAAAGGACATTTATATGTCTGTCCTCTCCTATTAGGTTGCTTTCATCATCTCACTTGCTTCCTTAAGGTAGATAAGAGTCCCTACTGCTGTACTGCATACTTGCTCAGCTAACCTCTAGCTAACTTATGTTCACAATGATGCGTTACAGATCCATTCCTCCTATTATGAATCTGATTATGTCAGACTGTTTCTGTATTATGTACTGGGCATTTATGATGTCCTGAGAGTTTCTTAAAATTGCAATTTCACTCCAGTTTTGAATGCCAGTGATAATGGTAAAACTATCCTTTGTGGACACACTCATATTGTTTGTACTTAAAATGCAACACATACTCTCTGTTGCTCAGTGTACTTTGTTAGACTTTCGGAAGAGGCTTCGAGCAGGATTATGGAATATAATATATTCCATAATATATATTTTTTCAATATATGTATCCTTACATTTCAAAGGTCACTAGGCTACTTGCTAATGTTTACTGAGTCGCAAGACTTGTCCATCATGCTGTGCAGTGCCCGCGCCCTGGTATCAATTTGAGACAACCGGCATAAAACCGGAATTAATGACAGTGACCGGCCCCTTCTCTCCTACTGTATGCTACACAGTGAAATCATAATCTAAGTCTGAACGTGTAAAAAATATTATTTAAAATGACACAAGATAAATTGTCTTCAATAGCGCCACCAGATGGGCACACATCATGTAAACACCATGCTGACTTATTTATATATTATATTTATATAGCCATATTTTTCTTCTGCCCAACTGGACGTCATGAAGCATTACTCGGGGTCGTTCTCCTCCAGAAACAGACAGATTTATTCATGGCCTCATTGCAAAACACACGCCGTATATCTAGAGGAGCACTATTAAATCTGTGTGGAGCAAGATATATAAGGTCCGCTAACTTCATTAGAATTAACTTTGAAGATGAATTGCTAAAGAAAATGCAGGGCATCGGCAGAACTTAAGAAGGTCTTAACTCATTCATTAATTTGCTCCCCACCCGATATAACTCTGACGGTTCTTACATTACAAGTTACAATGAATGAGAACGGTGTGAGAGTTGTGCACAAGATCACATGGAAGAAAAAAACTGTTTATTTCATAAAATAAAATGCCTTCACTTCTGCAGTGTGGAGCATTTCATGACAGAACACATCTCGTCAGTATCTCTCATCTCTATTTCTTTTAGGAGAAAACTGTCCAGAACGACACAAAATAAAAACCGTCAGGACGTCACCTCGCCCCTCTCTGCCATCAGCTATCGTCAGCACTTCCATGGTGGGGACAGACCTTGATTTTACTAATGGCACAGAGTGAGAAATCTCTCTCTGTGTGGAACTAACTGAGACGTTTCCATCTCCACGGTGACTGATGTCCTCTTGACAACATCATTACATATTGTATCCTGCTTCTTTAGCGCTCGCCAAGGCATGTCAGCATGTTGCTAAGGGACCAGCGTTTCTGCCGCACTGAAAGTTGGGCAGAGAGGGGCGTCCAAGCCTGAAGTTACAGAAAGCAAATTGAATGTATAATCCCCTCCGGTATATCCAGACATGGATGGGGACATCGGTCAGTTGTCTTTCACTTTGCATCAATGTCAAATAAGAGCAATGGTAAAAGCACATAAGCCAAGGCACTGAGGGGCATAGGTGACAACAGATTGTGGGGTAGGCGAGGGAGGGCATCTTAGGCCATCTTAGGGCATGTGGGCAACTGTTGTGTGGCCAGAGTCTCCAGCACATACAGTAAGCACATAATGGCTTTGCATACTTGGAACATTGCAAACTTTTAATGAAGGGCCAAAACAATTGACAGGACACCCCAGTGGTTCACTGATTAAGAGTGCCATACAAATAACTAAGGTTATGTTTTGTCCTTCCTGCAGCTAACCCTGGTTCTATTCCAACCCAAGGTACTTGGGATACTGCATCGCCCCTTTCGCTCTATTTTCTGTCTCTCTGTTCACTGTCTCTATATGAAATAAAGCATCAAATGCCAAAAATGTTATCTTAAAAAACATTGTTTAAGTATATATGACAGAATATGTATCATAAGCATTCTATGTTAATGTGAGGATAAGAAAAGGCAACAGTAGCAAAGAGGCAGATGTAACAGTGGGAACATGAAGTATTGCCTGTATGACAGCACATTATACAGACAGATCCAGTGTGTTTAGTTGACAGGCTTGAGAAATTCCCTCTGGTGATTTCAGACACACAGCTTTTATTCTAGGAAAAGAGCATGAGAGTGAAAAGACATCTGAAGTGACAAATTATTACAATAACACATCACAATCATCAGCTGTGATCTTAAGCCAAGTGCCATCTTATTATTTTTTTTCCCTCTGCTCATTCATTAATGCTTCCAAATGCCTATTGATTCTGGGTAATTGGATTTAGATTTATCTACAGCATACAATTTCCTCCAAATAGAATCTTGTGTTCAGAACCACTCAGCATCCTGGGTACATCCTCAAAAGAAGACAGCTACGACCTAACTCAATAATCCATCCTGTCAGATGATGACAGTCCCATCACTGTTATCTTTACACAAAAAGACAGCAGAGAGCCGAGCCGCACCCTGGAGCAAGTTAGACCTGGTCCTGATCTATCTGGCCACCTCTCTTACTGTAGGTTGGTTGAGTTTTAGTTGAAGGGTCCGTGTACCCCTTCCAGAGTTAGCTGCTGGCTCAGCATGCAGTGACTGTACTGGCTCCGCCGCCTGAAGAAGTTCGGAGTAGGACACCGTATCCTCAGGCTGTACCACAACAGTTCAGTTGAAGGCGTTCTATCAGGCTGTGTTACGGCCTGGTATGGAAACTGTTCTGCCCGAGAAAAGATAAACCTACAGCAAGTGGTGGGAGGCGAGCTCCCTGCGCTCCAGGAACTGTACAAAAAGCGGTGTGCAGTCAAAGCCCAGCGTAACATCAACACGTGCTGACATTTTGCACCTTAATCCCATGTACAACGCGCTGACTTTTGTCTCTTTATTTTGTGTTTTCTAGCACCTTAGCTAACGGCCATAGTATAGCATGTACATTATACTGTACATCTGCTTCTATGCTCACGCACCTTTAGATCTTATCTCAGGTACTATGTGTAAATATGTAGATAACCTTTCCCCATTGCCCCCCCACCCTTCTTCTTCTTCCCTTTCTTTTTTTCTAAGGAAATAACAATACGATGGAACTATGCACGAAAATAATTTCACCCACTTTTACTTATAACTTAATAAGGCAAAGGGAACAACCAGTATTTTGTCCAAACAAGGTATTTTGTGAAAGTAATTTTGAAAGACTCCAATTTGCTGCCCTCTGCCCTACAGTGTTTTTTTGCAAATGAATATGATGTGTCTCTGTGAGCCTGATAGAACAGTTCAGTCAATTAAGTAAATCCCCTCTTAATTAGTAGGGTTTCCTTTTGCCTTGAAAAAGATGAATAACCGCGCGCGCACACACACACACACACACACACACACACACACACACACACACACACACACACACACACACACACACACACACACACACACACACACACACACACACACACACACACCTCCAAAACTACCAGAGAGAGGTCAGCCGCTTTTAATTTTCTTTTTTTGTTGCATGTGATATTGTTTTTAGACAAGTCCCTTTTATATGGTTCTGCTTGTAACAGTGATCTCTTTTCTGTGGTTTTACAAATACCAGAATGCCTCACAGCTCTCTATAATAACGCTTGCTGAATCCACTGAATTGATATTACAATGTGGTTAATGTGAACTTAATGTGGAATGTGCTCAGTTCCTTGTTGCTAGCAGGGTGAACACAATAGAGCAATAGAATAACAATAGAGGCTATACATAAAACCAAGCTCTGTCATTTTGAAGAGATGGGAGTGAAGTAGCCATGAATTGCTGGAAACCCACATGACTTGTTCAAACATGTCGTTTTCTTTCACAGACAGTCAGGCCACTAACAGTGAGCACAAAAGATGGTGAATCGTAAATTGTCTCTGAACTTCAATAAATCACCAGTTTACCAGCGGCAGCCTCAGCTCGTTGTAAACACAAGCCCTGGACGGCCCTCGCACACAGCAGAGAGAAGACAACACATTATCCACCAGAACTGTTGTTTGACAATTGTCACTCCTGACTGGGTTGCATTCATCTCTCCGTTAGTGATGGTAATTACTTTAGCGCAGTGTCTGGGACCTGCCAACCAGGGAAACACAGAGACACAGGACATAATGGAACAGCAACTAACAGCCATGAATGCAAGGTAACCCCCCATCCCCCCAATTCCAGCTCAAGAATTACTGTCCACTGATTGCACACATGAGAACAAGCTGTCTCTAAAGGCAATCAAAACAAGGCACATAATACAGAATGAACTAACAATGAATACAAACGTGAACTCCATCAAGCCATGAAAACAATATCCAAGAAGTGTTGCTTGAATTAAAATCCTGCAGTGTGGTGCAGACAATCATGGGAAAAACTAAGGCACTCCGTCTTAAGGTGGGAAAAAAATGGAGCAAGGCAAACAAATATGATCAACGAGTATTGACTCACAGTTCTTCATCAGGGTCTAACAAGTGTCTAATTAGCCAAAGCTATATAACAATCGTAGGAGGCATTCCACTCATCATATTGCATATAGACATCAGTGGGAGCTACATAGTGAGCATACCAATATACATGTCAAAGAGCTTATGTACAATGTGACTTTCACTCCATGTTGATAATGAACCCCTGTATGAACTTTAGTTCAAATCAGAGCACAGATAAAGGGAGTAGAGTGATGACGATATAATGCGAAGGTTCAATGGATGAAGGGCATACACTGTAATACATCATTACCGTTAATTGAACCATCACTTCTCACAAAAAGCACAGCAAAGCAACAAAGAACAACTCTGCCTGATTCTTTACAATTTGACAATGTTATAAGGTTCGCCACTTGTCTGAGCATGAAAGAGAAAATTCATCAAGAGTGTATCTCCTCCTTGGCAGGGCTGAATGCTCTACTGTAGTAAATCGGCAGACAGGCGTGACATATATAAAAGTGATATACATAAAGTGATTGTTGGCACCCTTATGGAGACATCTTTGAATGTGTATCTGGAGGATTCACCTTTAAGAGGGTTCCGCAATTTGTCACTAACATTTTGTGACAAGTTAAACTCCCCTGCAGGGAGTGAGGCTCTCTTGCTGTGCTGTTTGCCAACATTCAAGTAGAAAATGAAATGCTTAGTTCTACGGTACTAGTTTTTATGTTTCCATGTCCTCATGAATCATAAACACAGATTGTGTTGAGTCACTCATCACTTCACTGCCTCTAACTGGGTCGTCACATCGATAGGAGCAATTACAGCCAAAAACAATCCCACTGAGACAAATCTGCTGTCACTGACCATGTCACTTTTATGTATGAGCTGGAAGCAGTCAGCACAGACAGAGGTTTCAAAAAATAAAGTGGAGAAAAAGGAAGGAGCTGGAGAGAAACAGAGAGGGATTAGGGCTTTGTGGATGGCATGGCAGGTCTCACAGGTCGATAGGAGACAAACGCATGACTAATAAGCCAATGATGAAGCCTGGAATACATTGGCCGTCCCGCCAAAGCTTGACTCTTACAAATGTGTTATTGACTCTGCTCTGGTTCAACCAGCTGGACTCAGAAATACACAAACTACACAGCTGCTGTCCTTTGAAGTGAAGAAGCAGATTGAGATGGGGTGAGAGACACAGAGAGAGAGAGAGAGAGAGAGAGAGAGAGAGAGAGAGAGAGAGAGAGAGAGAGAGAGAGAGAGAGAGAGAGACAGAGACAGAGAGAGATGTGAATTGTTTATCATCAAGTCTTGTTTAAACTAGTTACTGACAAGATGCACAGAGCAGAATGACAGTTTTAGGACAAACAAACAAAATCATTATAACAACTCAACCATTTCATTGGATGGTTTCAAAGCACCACTTAATAGAAATTCATAGTACCAAATAACTCAAATTGCAATCAGACTTGCTCTGATGTTTACTCTATAACTCCTCTGCCAGAAATAAAACATTGTTTGCTACACCAGTGCCAGCAAAAATCTGAATTTTCCCTACCTTTCAACTAGTCACAGAAAGATTATCTCTGGTATGATTGAGCCCCCGATCGTAGCTAAACACAGAGGGTTTCACCGTGCTTCCGCAAAGAAACTTGTCATAGGCTGTTGAATATACCATGTCTCGTTAAAAATGCAGGGGGAAAAGAGGAAAGCAAGATATAGCCGTTTCCCCAAATACACTAACCAGGAAATGAATGAAAGAGGAAATATTGGGATCACATGATCTCCTGGATCTGTGTGTCTGAGCATGAAATGACTCATGTGTTAGGGAACAGCGCCATCTAGTGGAAAAACACTGAAAACACCACAACACGTCAAAGACATCAGTGGCACTCTGGGCCTTTGGGGAAACCCACGTCAAAGACGTCAATGGAACTGAATGAGTTAAGTCCAGGGATGGAGGCTTTAGAGTGATATATTTCAAATCTGCATTGTGATTAAAAAGGCATTCTTAACACATCGGGTGCCAAACACGGTCTGAACCGTGTGTTTACATAGTGGCGGTTCCGAAGCTTCGGTGCCGAACACGGTCTGAACCGTGATTTCAGTCTTTTTGTTTTTTTTCGTTTTTCTCCGCGCGGGCGGGGCTAGAGCAGCTCTGGGAGCACCCATTGTAATCCTGCGAAGGAAGTGCCAGATCGCTCACCGGAAACACATTTTTTTCCCCCATCCGCTTCCTGTCTATTTCCTACTTTGAAACGCCTATATCTCCGAATTTGTTTCCTGTGGGGAAAAACGGTCATGCGCGATGCGCGATCCCCCCCCCCGTTGTAACCCGCGAGGGGAATGTTATGGTTCCAGGCAGTAGCCAGGCTCATGGCAGAACATGAATCGATACTTTTTTTGGCGTGGATTTGCTTGTAACGCACGCGGAAACGTTAAACAGCAAAGCGCAGTCAATGGGGAGAATGCTGGCACCCACGGTAAGTTGTTATGAAAAAATGCTAGCACCCGATGTGTTAATCAAGTTGTGAATTGCTCACAAATGGTGTATTAACGTCACTTCTAAACAACATTGTACATTGTACAGCAGGTAGTGTGATAGCAGTCAAACTGTTTCTAAGAGAGTTATCATGAAGCACATTAAATCTATATAATCTACAGT
Source organism: Gymnoscopelus microlampas (assembly GCF_963454915.1). Lineage (NCBI taxonomy): Eukaryota > Metazoa > Chordata > Actinopteri > Myctophiformes > Myctophidae > Gymnoscopelus > Gymnoscopelus microlampas. The sequence goes on along the minus strand of NC_139940.1, from coordinate 49,234,014 downwards.
TATTAATCATACTAATGTAATGCAGCATATGAACTAGTGCTGTGTGGTTGGGATATTACTTATGGGGCTTGGGGGCTGACTAACAGTCATACAGCCATACATCCCTGTGACTCAGAGCACAGTGTACCCATAGACTGCTCCTTGATTTGTGTATGGTTATGTACTGTATTGGTAGATGACTATGTATAGTGCATGTGATGAAAAGAATGAAAGAGACTAAGTGAATGAACAAGCCCCTCAATGCTTCAGCACATTATAAGCAGCTTGTTACCTTCACTTTTAAGAGTTTCTGGATCGTCTGGGATCATTAATAGGAGCTCTGTTTGGATCATGGTCACGCTGTTGGAGACATAGCTACAGTACACTCATGACAATTGTTTGCATGTGAGATCAGAGTTGACACTGTGTGTATACAGAGCAGTGAAAAATAGTATTTATTTATGCGTGTGTGTGTGTGTGTGTGTGTGTGTGTGTGTGTGTGTGTGTGTGTGTGTGTGTGTGTGTGTGTGTGTGTGTGTGCCTCCCTCCCCCCCACACACACACACACGCGCACACACGCACGTGAAAACCACAAACAAAGACAGAAGAATACACATAACCATAAAACGCAAACACACATACAGTACATTACACTCGAAAAACCACACACAAAAGCATGAAATTCCAAACTAATCCACACAATCATGCACTCTCTCGCTCTCTCACACGCACGCACGCACGCACGCACGCACGCACGCACGCACGCACCCACGCACGCACGCACGCACGCACGCACGCACGCACGCACACACGCACACTCCAAAGAGACTGGATGGAGTGCCTCTCTTATTATGTTCTTTACGGTACATACTGCAGTTAAGAGCGTCTCTAAAGAGTGCCTCTAATTTCAAAGGACACTCACAGTTTAGATTCCATGGTGGATCAACATTCTTGACTTTGAACAGATATATTCGGATGAGCATTTGAGCAAGTACAACACGGATATAATATGCTCCTCTATTAAATCCTGTGATCCAGGACAACACTGTTTAGGGACTGTACTACGTATTTGTTAGACAAGGGGCGAGGCATTTTGTAATGTTGTTAATTTAGTCCCATAGCCTATGTGTGCAGTAGTGTTTATGTCACATGTCAGTGTGTAGTGTGAGGTCATGCAATGTGTATGTGTCAGTGTGTAGTACTGCATAGTAGTAGTGTTTATGTGTCAGTGTGAGGTCAGGTGTTCTCGATATCTCTACAAATCCCCTCTCTTCCTGCAGAGCTGAGCCCCCAGAAGCCCCTGCAGCACCACAGGTCAAAGGTCAACGTGCAACACTCTGGACCCCCAGTCCAGGCCGTTTAAAAGCCAGGATCATGTGACTGTTCCCTGCCTCCATTTACAGAGCATTCTCCAGAAAACACTTGTTTTCACCCACCCTGCACACATTGTTGCTTTTATTGTCTCCGCCAGGCCGAAAGGCATGGCGAGAGAGTATGTTTTCCACCCCGTCCGTCCGTCCGTGTGTCCGTCCGTGTGTCCGTGTGTCCGTGTGTCCGTGTGTCCGTCCGTCCGTCCGTGACCAGCTAATCTCCGCCACCGTTGGCTTGATCACAGCGCCACTATGCACACACACTCCCTGGATGCCAATTCCGAACTTCTGCCCCAAATTTTTCACATGGGCCTTTTATAGCGCCACCAGGAGGCCGATTTGTGCAAAACATATTTTTTGAAATTACTCCTTCAAATTTTGTCCAAAAATCTCGCAAATCGGTACACAGTATCTCTATAGTCATTTAACGAAACGGGTCTTTCAGATTTTTCATATTCCATCCTGATTGACTAAAAATGGCTTCCAAAGTTTGCAGGATTGCTTCGTTTTCAACAAAATGCCTCAAATCATGAACACAGCATGCAATTTCCGTGAAATTTTGCACGCATATTTCCACTATGCCGAGGAAGAAATGCCACTTCAAAATGTTCAAATCAGCCTCATGGTGGCGCTATAACAGGCCGATTTGTGTTTTTACCTGTAATTGCACCGATCTGTGTAAAACTTTGTATGCGCACTCCCTAGAGGTCAATAAAAAACCTTTGTCCTGCATTTTTTACATTTGCCTTTTATAGCGCCACCAGGAGGCCGACTTGTATAAAACAAATGTTTTGATATTATTCCTTCAGATTTTATCCAAAATTCACGCAAATCGGTACACATGATCTCCATAGTCATGTGATCAAGACAGATGTGTTTGATTTTTCATATTCCATCCTCATTAGCTAAGATTGACATCTAAAGTTTGCAGTAGTGCTTGTTTTGAACAAAATTCCGCAAATCATGAACGCACTGTCCGTTTGCGGTCAAACTTTGCACGCACATTCACACTATGTTGAGGAACAAATGCCACCCTTTTAACATTGGCCTGTTATAGCGCCACCAGCAGGTCTAATTTAGCAAACAAAATGCCTCAAACCATGAATGCTGTGTCCGATTGCCGTGCAAGGCCTAAGAACAAATGTAACCCTTTAAACATTGGCCTATTATAGCGCCACCAGGAGGCCACAATAACCTACCTGACCTGGTGGAGACCTGTGCTCCGAGGAGCACTTTTTCTAGTTTTATTCATTGTTTTTATCAGAGGCCATGGGTGGGAGAAAGGGCTTCATTTCTCTACACACACCCAGCTGGTCTCTGACCTAAAACGGTGGGCTTGTGAAAGATAATGATAATAACAATAACAAGAGTAAACCTGGGACAGGAAAATCTCCTCCCTAACAGCGGTAGGGGGTACAATGTCAGAGGAGATAATAATAATAACAAAACCTGCGGTGTGGTACAGTATGAGTCTTTTCATATTTATACAACCACTAATGGTGTGTGTGTGTGGCTGGCTTTGTCTGCTGCCAGGTGGCTGCGCTGCAAACCGGGCAGCACCGCCACACACACTGACGGGATAATGAACAACAATGGAGGGAATACAAAAGCACCAATTTACCCCAAAATGATATCCTCCGTTCCGGTAAACACATAGCGGCCTACTTAGGGTCAGACTGGCTAAACCCACTATTTGAGGATGTACAGTAAGAGTGCGCAAGGGGCGTTTCCGTGCAAAAGTAGTTCTTTTGGGACACCTGCCTTATCCACAAAACACCTGCACTACCCGTTACATTATGCATAGGTGTGGTTTGGGCGTTGCGCCAGTCAAACCAATCAGTGTGCCAGGTGCCATTGCCTTTAAAGGACGACTTCACCGATTTTCAACCTATCTTCATATAATTGGTCCTCACTAATACTCATGATAAAATGGTAAAAAAAAAATCTACTCGGTCTGTGTCTCAGAGGAGGAATGTGGACAGTTCAGAGTCCCGTCTACCAGTGACATCATCAATGGGGAATCCAAGGTAATAGAAACTGCAGGCTTTCTATTCCTGGAAAGTTGCAAAGCAATAAAAGAAGCCATTGTTCTCGTGTTAATAAAAATAGAAATAAGAAATGTGATATCTTGTTGGGAAAAAAAATCATGCCTAACGATGTCACTGGTAGACAGGTTTCTGGACTGTCCACAGCCCTCCTATGAGACACAGACCACGTAGAAAAAAATTGTACCATTTGATCATGAGTATTAGTGAGGACTAATTATATGAAGATAGGTTGAAAATCGGTGAAATCGTCCTTTAACTCATTGAGTGCCACAATCCGTCAAATCCGTCACGTGGCCTGACGCCCAGAGCGCCACAATCCGTCAAATCCGTCATAAAAAAAAATAAAAAAAATCAAAAGGTTTTTTTTTTTTTTTTTTTTTTTTTTTTGAAAAACATGTTCAGAACCCAAGATATGATGATTTGAAGATTTGCTGCTCCATCCACTCCTTGTTTAACCTATAACTTAAAAAGGCTGTATCTCGCTAACTAAGCACTTTTTTTTTGACAATGAATTTTGAATTGTGGCACTCAGAGCCAAAATTCCAAAAATGAGCATGGCATTGAATGAGTTAAGAGCAGCCTGCTCTATGCCAAATCCACAACACGCAATCCGTTCAGCATGGAGGAGCCAGCAGGTCGGTCACAACGCTTTTCCAAAGATGAAGTGAAATTGCTCGTGCATGAGGTCAAGGCGAGGCAGGTGAGGATCTACGGGTCCTCATCCGGGCCTACCAGGAGAGACGATGCCAGGCAGGCGTGGGTCGAGGTAGTGGCGGCCGTTTCAGCTTTCTCTGGCATTCAGAGACATGTCGAACAGGTTAAAAAGAAATTCGACACCACAAAGAGAACCGGGAAAAAAAAGATTTGTTGCCTGTATATGTGTAATTTGATAAATAATGGAAATAGGCTCAAGCCTTTGTCCTCGCGATTAATCCATTGGTATTTTCCCTTTATTTTATCATACTGCTGTACCTTGAAATTGTCAATAAAATATTCCTTCTATCGCTCCAAGGCCGCCGCAAACAGACGGGAACGACTGGCTACAGGGGGAGGACAAGCTACGGTGGACCTCGCCGCCTCCACTCTCTTCCCAGAGAGCATATATGGCATCGGGGGACCAGCGGAGGTTGGCGGGCCGAGGGAGGTAATTCAATAATTTTGCCAACTGCGCCTGGTTTTGTTTAGGTCTATTTCTTGGTAACTAAGGCCATGCTTAATGTGCAGACATGGATGGTCAGAAACAATACACGTGCGTTCATTATACACAATCATCGGACATTACTATGCAGAATGTCTGTCATTTCTCATAATATATTAACCCATTAAGACCTGGAAATCATCTGTGTAATGTTTTGATTTGAGCTAAAAAGGATTATTTTGTACTTTGGCTATTAAAAAATAGCAGATATATAAGCTCATAGCGCAGCACCGAGTGCCGCGTTGTGAGCTTGTAGATCTGATATTTTCAAAGGATTTTATACATTTGGAAATAAAATGGCACATTTGGAAATGGGACATTCTGTATAATGAGTACTTTTATTTTGGTACTTTAAGTATATTTTGATGCCAATGCTTTTGTACTTTTACTCAAGTAATTTTTCACGGGTAGCGGGCAGTAATTCACGGGTAGCAGGCAGCGCGTGCGGGTAAAGCAGTGGCAAGAATAGAGCTCATAGGCTTCTTTCCCCCTGTGCACTAATTGACCTCATCGTGCGGAAAACACATTAAGGCCGTCTTCCTCTGTGAGACTGCTGATGAATTACAATAACAGTGATATTGGTTCCTGGGAGACGTTAAGCTCTCTTCAAACAAATTATTGCTGGGGTAACCTCATTTTCATAAGTGGAGTGTGGCCTTTTGTGTGTTTAAAGCCAGAGATAAGAGTTGTGCCCCGGTCCGCTCATCTTCATTTCCTCAACACGTTTGAGGCACACGTTAAACCCTGGCTCCCTGTCTGTCTGTCTGTCTGTCTGTCTGTCTGTCTGTCTGTCTGTCTGTCTGTCTGTCTGTCTGTCTGTCTGTCTCTCACCTCTATTCCTCTCTCTCTTTCTCTCCATTTCACACGCTTTCACCTCAACAAGGATGCATGACCAGAGGGCTAAGGGGCATTGTGTGTGCGGTGTGTGTGTGTGTGTGTGTGTGTGTGTGTGTGTGTGTGTGTGTGTGTGTGTGTGTGTGTGTGTGTGTGTGTGTGTGTGTGTGTGTGTGTGTGTGTGTGTGTGTGTGTGTGCCTGCGTGAATGCATGGCTGTGTTGGTGCGTGCATACAGTACGTGTGTGTGTGTGTTGGTTTCCTGGAGCATTTGTAGGTCAGAAAGCACGCTTCATTGGGAGTCTGGGGAGGGATCAGGTTTATTTCTCGGTCTGGTTTGAAACTTGCTTATGAATGCTAAATCCCACTAGCATCCTGCCTGTGGAGAATATGCTCTGAACACACGCACGCATGCATGCGCACGCGCACACACACACACACACACACACACACACACACACACACACACACACACACACACACACACACACACACACACACACACACACACACAGTACAGTAAAGACACATTCATGTGCACACAAACACACCAACACATATACTGTATATACAAACCGCACAAGAGGCCTACACAGGTGAATCCAGACATCATTACCATGTGTCATTGATTGAAGAGCCAAGGCTACTACTCATGAAAATAGCCTTAGGCGTTCATAATCTCCCAAGGTTTGCAGGAAAGTCAGAAGAAATAAAGTCAGAAGAAATTAGAATAGAAGTGACAAACCGGACATGAAGATAAAGCAAGCGACACACTGTTTCTTAAGCTGCTTTCCCCAGGCAGATATGACCTTATCTGCTTCATTTGTTTGCTCACACACACACAAACACGCACGCACGCACGCACGCACGCACGCACGCACGCACGCACACACACACACACACACACACACACACACACACACACACACACACACACACACACACACACACACACACACACACACACACACACACACACACACACACACACACACACACACACACGGGAATTACCCACAGTTCATAGCGTTACCAGGGGAATGAGGGGAATCCCCCAAACGTCAATCATTTAAGTACGCAAATTAGCCATGAATCACGGTTACAATGTCAACAAACAAAGTAGTGCTTTCTCACTGTTCTCAAAGGGAGACGGAATGGAAGATAGATATTTAAAGAAAAATAAGGGACACATGATAAGAAATGAGCAAAGTAAATACAATCTAAAATTAATAACATTACAACCCCTAATCTAAATACACATTACATCGAACAGAATAATGTAAATATAATATCAATAATGCCATTGGAGGTGCTTTCACTTTCATTGACAGAATGCAACAGCAGAGCAAAAGCTGTTGCAGGCTACAGAAAGAAAGTGTCTAAAAACATGCCTTTATTTTAGCCAGTTCCAAAGAATAATCACCCCCGTCTCTCTTTGCATTAGCCTATGTTGTTGAAAAGACAGTTCAACTTTGGCATGGACGGGGGCAGGTGGTAGCTGCTAATCCCTCCTACCTGCACGTTTGCTTCTTGTTCCAAATGAATAACCAAGCGCCATCTGAAAAGTCCTTAATGCAGCAAGAAGCTTCCAACAACAACAACAAGACGTTGTGATCATGTGTAGCCTAAAATGTAATCATCAGTCTTGTCGTCTCTCCAGCTGTAGCCTGTTAAAGCTCGTTAAGCCTTGTTCCGAAAGTTTAACAAAGTACACTGAGAAACAGAGAGTAAAGGTCCTTACACACCGGGGTGATTTTTTCGTGCGAATAATGCGTTTTTTTTTTAAACCTTATAAAGTCAATGGCTTCGTACATGGAGCGAAAAAGCGAAAAAGCGAAGCGAAAAAGCGTCTTTTAATTATTCGGAACGAGTCCGAATTTTGCGTATATTCGCTATATTCGCCGGTGTGTAACAACCTTTAGTCTAACATTTTAAGTCCCAATACAGAGGTTAAAACAAACCAAAACTAGAAAAAGTGCTCCTCGGAGCACAGGTCTCCGCCAGGTCAGGTAGGTTATTGTGGCCTCCTGGTGGCGCTATAATAGGTCAATGTGAAAAGGGTGCCATTTCTTCTTAGGCCTTTCACGGCAATCGGACACTGCATTCATGATTTGAGGCATTTTGTTAAAAACAAATGTTTTGCTAAATTAGACCTGTTGGTGGCGCTATAACAGGCCAATGTTAAAAGGGTACCATTTGTTCCTCAACCTAGTGTGAATGTGCGTGCAAAGTTTGACCGCAATCGGACGCTGCGTTCATGATTTGCGGCATTTTGTTCAAAACAAGCCACTACTGCAAACTTTAGATGTCAATCTTAGCCAATCAGGATGGAATATGTAAAATGAAACAGATCTGTCTTGATCACATGAATAGAGATCATGTGTACCGATTTGCATGAAATTTTGATGAAATTGGAAGGAGTAATATAAAGAAATATGTTTTACATAAGTCGGCCTCCTGGTGGCGCTATAAAAGGTAGATGTGAAAAATGCAGGGCAAAGGTTTTTCCTTGACCTCTAGAGAGTGCGCATATCAAGTTTTAAACAGATTGGTGCAGTTATAGGTAAAAACTCGAATTGGCCTTTTATAGCACCACAATGAGGCTGATTAGAAAATATTAAAGTGGCATTTGGCAAGAGTGATATACCTGCTCATTATCTATAGACGAATCCACAGACGCGCTGCCTGTAGCTGCCTGTAGGCAGCCATTGCTGCGGTGTCGCGGCCGCGGAGCGTTGACACCGCAGCAATGGCTGCCTACAGGCAGCGCGTCTCTGGATTCGTGTATAGATCAACACCCTCACAGATTACACACCAGCACTAAGTTCCAGGTATTATTGTGTATATTATTATGTTCTGTGCTCATAAGTATTACTATACTTATGAGAACATCAAAATTCAAACCATAAGATGTCGCAACCGAAAATAGCAGATCTAAAAATTCAAAACCATAACATTTTCATCATTGTACAGTAACTCCCCAAATCTTAAAACAACCATTGCTCTATCAGGGACCTGGAAAATTGTGGCTCACGAGTTTCCAGGTTTTTGTCTCACGTGCGGTATAGTAATAATTATAGGTACGCACATGCACATCGCATGCAGGCACAGGCACACACCCACACACACAGATTAAACTATTATCATCCCCAGGTGTGAGTTCCCCCTCGCCAGGCAGACTTAGTTAATATGAAGCTGGAGGTTGTAATGATATCATCTTCTCCCATCACCCCAGGCTGGGACAAGCACAAACACACAAGACTAAATTAATTATGTCTCTGTAAGTCGCCTTTTAACCTCAACTATAGTGTGTGTGTGTGTGTGTGTGTGTGTGTGTGTGTGTGTGTGTGTGTGTGTGTGTGTGTGTGTGTGTGTGTGTGTGTGTGTGTGTGTGTGCGTGTGCGTCTCCTCCCTACAGCCACACACCTTCACTCTCGGCTTAATGAGTGCCTAGGGAAGTAGACACTGAAGTAGACACTGCAGTCTGGTTTGAGCTCACAACCGTGCCTCCCAGGGTGATGAGCTCTTCACCAGAATCACTCGAGTGTAACCTCCTTAGCAACCTTTAGACTGACAGGACAAACTGAGGGGAGGGGGCGAGCAGTGACTTAACCCATTAAGACCTGTTGTAACCTATACGTTGTTATACCTTTCAATCCGGGAGCCACCTCTGTCTCATTAGTTGTTGCTATACAAGGTCAGGGTTTAGAAGGCGTTTTTAGAATCGGCCTCAGGTCTAAATCGGTTAAGAGGTAGAGCTTGAGAATTTGAAGGTTCCAGGTTCAATCCCCGGATCCCACTGGGTTAGTGTTGAAGTGTCCTTGAGCAAGAAACTGAACCCCATGAGCAGGTTGTGACTTGCATGGTTGCCTCAGCCATCTGTGTTTGAATGGGTGAATGTAATGTGAATGTAAAGCACATTTTAAAGCACTTTGGATGAGGGCGCTGTAAATGTTTACTATTTAAAATGTACCATTTAGGGAGGAGGGAGAGAGAGAGAGAGAGAGAGAGAGAGAGAGAGAGAGAGAGAGAGAGAGAGAGAGAGAGAGAGAGAGGAATAAAAACTCAGGAGGAAGGTTTCACTCAGGAGTATTCCAAGATATGGAGAATATCACTATCATACAGCATAAGTTTAAGTGTTATGCTGGCAGCATGTAACAACCCTCGAAAATATATAGAACATAGAAGACTATGATGAAAAATGAGCCGCACATGAGAGAGCATATACATATAGCATCAATGTCAGTGGAATCGCTGGTCTTCTCCACAGCCTCCAACTCCCACACTTTCAACGCTGTCAGTTCCATCGAAAAGTGGTGAGCCGGCGGATACAGAGAAGCTCAGGCCTTTATCACCAAATAACCAAGAAGATATTTTTCTTCTCAACTCTTTCTCCCTCTCTCTCTTCTGTGTCTGGTCCAAAGCCAGAGCCACAGACGGGCTGATCTTAAATCCGTCAGCAGGAGTGCATGGTACCAGGCGACTCACTGGACTGGGATAAATCCTCAGTACCGTGGTCACTCTGCTGAATGGGCCCTCGCACCATCCCCAACTCCCAGAGAATGCATCTCGTAGCCTGAGCCAATGTACGGCCAGTGGAGCGAGCAGCCACCTCGTCTGAGAGCTAAAAACCAGTACATTTATCTGCTGTGATGACAACTGTGAGCCAGAGGGCAGCTCCCTAAACCCACCAGCACCATCGCCACGACCTGACACTGATCAAAGCAACTCCTCTCCCACTCTCTATCCCTTCGCCTGTCAGTGTCAGCCGCCATCTGTCTGTTCTATCCATAAAAGAAGGAGAAGTAAAAAAATAAATGTCTGGAAGAGGGCGGCTGGTGGCTCAGCCACTTAGTACACAGACCATGTGTTCCTTGTGAACTACAAGGACCTCAGGTTGAATCCGACTCCCGGTCATGTCTCTTATGTATCTCCTCTCTGCCCTTGGGTTCCTGTCTCTCTACACTCTCCTATCTAAGAAACAAAGCATTCAAATGCCACAGAAAAATAAACGTGCCCGGTAAAAAATACCTGAAAGGAACACTGTGCTCCCTTCCTTGTATTTTCCTATGTAGCCTAGTGTATGTAGCGAATAGAGTTAAGGCAGACAAACACATAATCATTCCTGTCTGCCTGCTGTTCTGGCAGAGTTGTTTCTGAGGTGACTGAGTTAGCCCGCCATGCTATGCTCTCCCTCTGATGGGATTAGCTTCAGAAGGCTTGGCTGAGGAAAGCAACCCTTCATTACTTCTCCATAAGGTCAAATCAGCACAAATGGCTGTGTTACATCATGCTTAAATGAGTCAATGACAATTAGCCTTCTATAATTGTGGAGGTTTTTTTTTACACCGATACTAGGGATAAATGCCATGGTTCATTGAAAGACAGAGGGAATGAACAGTGTCTGATGTAACCTCTCTGTGTCTAGATGACGGCCTCTCTGTGCCATGGTCTTTATTATTCAACGTGGCCTGGGTCCACATCCTTCTCTAACGGGCAGGGAATGGCTTCACATAGGCCACGTTTACACGGTCAGAACAGAAAACGACAAAATGCTGTTGCGTTCTCACTTTTTATTCTACATTTACACGGAGACATCAAAGTGATCGAAAACGCTGTAGTGTGCATGCCAGACGTGCTGCCAGATAGACCAGTCACGCATTCGTAGATCCACTTCCGTTCCACTTCCTATCACAGCTGTTTGTTTACACCGATGTAATAACATACGCAGCGTGAGCCGACGTGGGCCATGACGTCACACGTTTTGCCGTTTGTCCTGTATTGCATGTTTACATGGAGACGTGAGGCGTAGCGTTTTCAAAGATTTCCACTCTGGAAAGGGGTTTCACTTTGTTACGGTTTCAACCCACGAAAATGCCATTGCCGTAAATGGAAGGCACATCTGATATTTAATTTTGCAGTTTTCTCAAGAGACCGCTGTTGTCTAAATGGGGCCTTAGAAAGTTGTTGCAAAGGCTCCAGGGCTTGTGTTACCTCACTGAGACAATCTGAATACAAAAAAAAAGAGGAAAGAATGAGACTAATTAGAAAAATGGTCGTCCCATAAGTCTTTGTGTCTCGTGCCAAACCCAGGCTATCCATTTCATCAACAGCATATTCCTGCAGCAGCGGAGGGCCTCCGTCCACTTTTAGTTCTGCCTTTCAGCTCGTTCACTCAGCTAATGAGAACATTAATACATTCCACACAAAAGCACATCTAAAAAATAGGGTGCCTGCACACTCTGGGTGAGAGACGCTGCACGTTGTTCCAGAGGTGATGGTGTAAGGCAAACACTTCTGAGTATCGCTGAAATGCCTCAGGGAGGAAGTACAGTGAGATATTACCATGCATTAATTACGTAAGGTGGTGCAAGGTGGCAAAAAAATCTATTTGGCAGCAGAGCTTATCAGAGGTGTAGCTGAATGGGGAGAGAGGCCCTCTGGGAATCAGAAGGTCAACCCCGGGCCCTGGTCTATGAGTGTCCCTGAGCAAGACACTTAAAGCTAACTTTTCCCCGGGTGCTGTATTAATAACACCCACTGCTCCTAATAGTTATGATGGGTTAAATGCAGAGGACAAATTTCACGTATACGTGCAAATGTCCTGTGACAAAAGTACCTCCTCTCTCCTCTCCCCAGACATCTCTGCATCAACAGGTTTCCATTGTCAGCTGTCTTGTGGTCACATGACACCAGTGCTAAGCAGAGTAAAAGCCATATTAAACATCATTCTGCTGCTAATGCCTTTTCTCCTGTCCCCTGTGATCAGCCAACTTCCAGTCATAATCCCAGCCTAAGCTGGCTCTTAATTAGCCCAGCTGACCCAACAGACAAAGGACAAGTCACAGACCTCAGAGCAGTCGGTCCTCGGCTGAAGCTCTGTGTTCTACAGAGCTCTCTAGAGACAGAGGAGGTCCTGCATCCTATAGGTCTGCTTCTGATCTCTGCAGTGTAATGTATTTATCAGCAAAGACATACAAGTAAGTATAAGTATAATCAACAAAAGCCATAATTTAAATTCACGTGACTTTAAAAGGATTCGATGAATGGCCCAAGGAGTTTTGTGAATATTTACATAGTCAGGTGGGACTAAACACGCACGCGCGCACACACACACACACACACACACACACACACACACACACACACACACACACACACACACACACACACACACACACACACACACACACACACACACACACACACACACACACTCTCTTTGTATCTCTCTCTCTTTGTCAACAGCAGCCAGTGGTCTCCCTGGGCGAGCATGGTGACATTCTTTATGGTTTGGGTTAATGACAAACACAAACAAGGGCTGTGGCCTCAGACTGCAGTTGTACAGAGTCTGACATGAAAGAAAGACCTATCATGGGCCAGACGCTGTCAGCCGTTGTGGCGTCCATCGTAAGACACACATAATGTCCTCGTCTCCTAGAGTGATCACCTGCTCCCCTCGCCTCCCTTCACCTCCCCTCCCCACCTCCTCGTTCCCCTCTCCTCCCTTCACCTCCCCTCCCCAACTCCTCTTTCACCTCTCCTCCCTTTCAGCTGGTAGGGTGGAGCCAGTCGGTAGAGAGAGGAACAAACAAAGTCTTTCAGACTGTTTGACGAGGCGTCTCTCAGGAACGCCAGGCAGCTGAGCAATCCTCCTGTCTTTCTGTCTGTGGCCTGTTCATACCCATACCGGTGTCTTCTCAGTGGGAAGACAAGCAGGTTCTTTTAAAAGATCCATCTGCAGAAAACTTTAAAAGACTCTTTAAGTCGATAAATTGTGGTGGTGATGGATGTATACGTCTGCCGTGGGCATGAATTACTGTACTAAATCCATATAAGAGCATTATGAGGCTTGGGTTGTACCTGTTATTGAGTGCAACAGTGCATTATTACCGATCGCAATATAAATTACCCAGACTGTCTTCCTTTCTGAGCAGTGCTGCTGCTTGCTTTAATGCAAGAGGCAACATCGAAGCACCTCGAAACTATAATAAAAATCACACCCAGTGTGAAGTGGGCGGTGTGTGGTCATCACAACATGACTCACTTTAAAAAAAGGATAAGTGACTTTTCTTAAAGTCCAGAATGCTATTCATAGGGCTGCACATGTGTCATGTGTTTCGCTAGCCAATCATAGTCCTGAATTTGCAAAGTCAGCCAATCACATTACAGTTAGTGGTGATGACACTAGCTGTAATGTGATTGGCTGATATGAAAAAAGTATCGATTTGCATTAACAATGGAAGGGTTAGGGGGTAGACAAATTTTTTGGTCGGTGTCCAAAACTCACTTATAGGGGGCGGTTACACCGCCCCAAAAATCACACCCAGTGTGAAGTGGGCGGTGTTGTCACAGTGGTCATCACAGTGATGGAGGTGATTCACTTAAAAAAAAACATAAAAGTGTTTTTTTTTAAGTGCATAGTCCTATTTATAGGGCTATGCACATGTGTCATGTGTTTCTAGCCAATCACAGTCCTGAATAGAGTCATGGTGGTCAATCACGGTGCAGGGTTAGGGGGGTACAATGGTGGCCAATCACAGCGCAGGGTTGGGGGGGTGCAATTGGGTCGATGTCCAAACCTCACATATAGGGGCGGTTGCACCGCCCAAAAATGTATAAATAAACTCAGGATGTAACGGCAGCTGGCCAGTTAGGTTAGTCAGTTGAACCAATAACCACAATGTCGTGTCAAAGTAAAGCGAGTTGTGACAGGAGGTCATGTATGATCAGGTGGAAGTAGAACAATAATCCTGCTCTGACTAGGCCTCTCTGTGTTGGAGAAATCAATAGGCACTGCCTTTGTTGCATCTCACTTCAACACCTGAATCACAACAAAGCTTCTGAGGAGCCTTCAGCTGCCCAACTCTCTACTAACATTATCACACAAAAGATCCTCATATCAAACAATACTTCACTCATTCAGGAGACGTTCAGGAGTGCATTATCACATCCTATACCCCTGTTTCTCAACCAGTGGTCCACGGACTACTAGAGGTCCATGGACATTTTATTTAAAAAATTACCTTAGTGGTCCTTGAGGATTTTGTTATAATTATGCTAGTGGTCCAGAGCTCCAAAATGTTGTGGACACTGTACTCTAATCACTATAACCTTCCATACACTGCATGTTATATTTACATTGAATAAGGTGCTGATATAGAGACACTGCAACTTCATTCTGCATAAGGCTGTGGATCTGAGTTTTATCAAATAAAATATCCTCTAACCTTAAAAAATAAACAAACTCAAAACAAATGTCATACAACATACATATTAAAAGATGTTACTTCAGGAACTGCCATTAACACATTAACTCATTCAGTGCCATTGACGTGTAACACGTCGATTTTTTCCAAAGCCCAGAGTGCCAATGACGTCTAACACGTCCAAACCATAGACAGTAAAAAGGATGGACAAAGTTACGCCCAGAGACTCTACAGACCGTAAATGAAGCCTATTTTTCAGCTATTTCAAATCCACCATCTTTCTATATCTAGAACACGGAAATTAATGCTATTGGTTGGGACCAGAGCGGGGGTGGGGAATTTTGATTATTGATTGTGTAGCTTGTCAATCAAATCATCACAAGGTAGCCACGCCGTGTTTTCAGTGTTTAGTACACTAGATGGCGCTGTTCTCCAACCTGTGAGCCACCATTTCACTCTCAAGCACACACAGAACCAGGAGATCACGTGATCGCAAGATTTTCTCCGCCATTCACTTCCTTGTTATTCCATTTGGAAAAACGCCTGTATCTCGCCTCCCTGGTTTTACTCTGCATTTTTGACGAGACATGCTATATTCAGCGGCCTATAACAAGCGAACGGGGGGGATAGCTAAAACTAAAAGCACACAACATCCTTGATGATAAAGAACACTTCAATGTCCTCCTGATGATCAGTGAAACAGACACAGTTCTCAACTTTGTTCACCAGAGTGATTGTTTGAATGTACCCACAATGCACTGCACCAAAATCTCTTCCAAGACGTCATACACATAAAGGATGCTACATTCTCTCTCATTCATTGTTGTTCTGATCTGGTGTCGTACAATAGAGCACAGTGGATGAGGAGAAAATGTAACCATCGTCTGTGGAACACCAGTCCACTGTTTTCCAATCAGCAGGTTCAAGAGGTGATGTTAGGTAGTGGTTTACTGCCAGCTGGCACCTGTGCCACCCCAGCTGTCACTACATGCCCCCATAACCCACCAGCAACAGCTGTCTGTCACCCCTGCATGGCACCACGGGCCCCTCTGGGCACCCAAAGATGACCAGAGATTACTTTTACTTTATTGTAGTGAAAAAGTGGTTGTTTTAATAGTCTGAATGTTTCTCACCTTCCTCATCAGCTATAAGCTGTGATCAGTCAGTTAACCACACCCTAGCATCCCTATTCTGGGGGCGAACATTCAGCAAAAATATCCAATCTACAAACTCACAATGTGGTGTGGTGATGCATTGTGACCTTGTAGGCTATTTTCTGCAAAGATTTAGAGCAGAGCAAAAACAGGAGGGGGCCTAGTATAGATCCCTGCGGGACTCTGATTAAGCAGCAGAGAAGACAGGGTTCACACTTGTGAGAGGATTTTGATTTCTAGCCCAAAGAACCTGGTCAGACCAGCTCTACCACCTCCCGTAAGTGATCCATCATCACACAAAGACAACTAAAGCCTGCATCCGTTACACAAGCAGGGAGGGGGGAAGAGAGGACCGGAGTGACTGTTTTGACTTTCCTGTGAATGCGTTGGTTTTAAGTTTCACTGGAGGTATCTCAGACAAAGACACTATAAGGGCCTCACAACCGCTCTAAACCTGGACACATCCTGTCCACAGCGCTCCGTCGTGTGCAGCTGAAGAAGCACGGCTAAAACTATGTAGATGCCGACCGAAGGAAAAATATTGAATCACGGCCAACAGGGCGGGCTAAATATAAAGTGCACAGGAGAGCCTTTCCTCTCCTCTGGGTAGAGGAGCGAGGAGCAACGCTCCACAGCATCAGTCTTCCAGACCCACTTTCTGCAGGCTGGAGGAGCTAGAGAGACTGAAACGCCTGCATCCTTTGTTGGACCATACAGCTGTGCGTGCGTGTGTGTTGTTTAGACTAAAACACAGAAGTTTCTCTTGTCTCATTTGTCGCCTGCAGCCCTGGCTCTCGTCTGCGGCGAGTGATACAGTACATTTCACATCAGTTATTCAGGTCTAACAGATGCTTTTACGTGGCATAATACTATAATGGTACTTTCATTTCACACCTGTCCAGCAATGGTATATTTAGTGAGCTGAATACGAACACACTTAACAGCAGCAGCCAGAGCGCGCGCGCACACGCACACGCGCACACACACGCACACGCACACACACACACACACACACACACACACACACACACACACACACACACACACACACACACACACACACACACACACAGCCTTCTTATGGAAATCAGACTGTCAAGCTTAGACTTAAACTGATGTTTAAAAAGGACTTAAACTTTTCTCGGAACCCTATTTACTTTCACCTATTCAACGATTTAGAGACTTAAATCAATATGAATATGGACAGCAGGGATGTGTGCGTGTGGGTGCGCGTGCGGTGCTCTGGCTGCTGCTGTAAAGTGGGAGGAAGTGACAGGTGAGGTCAAGCCACTGCCTGTAAATGTGTCTCTCTTTCTGTGTGTTTCAGGGGACTGGTGGGAGTCACAGCGGCCCTGCAGAGTCATAACAGCAGCCAAGGCCCCTGTTAGCATCAATGTCGCGACTCAATCACTCACAACTACAGGAAGGGCCCCTGCAGGAGCCTTGTACACCGTGAGATCATGCCTGAATTTCTCTACTTACTCGACATAAACAAGGATGAGCGATTACGCACGCACGCACGCACGCACGCACACACACACACACACACACACACACACACACACACACACACACACACACACACACACACCATCGATCATGTGCCAAGTCGTCCATAACACAGGACATTCATAGTGAGCAACAGTGACACACAAGAAAAATAAAGCGGTCATTATTAGCACCCCCAACTAAATAACAATGTCAAATTAGAGCAGCTGTTTGAAAAACAGCATGCTCATTTTCATTTTCCCACGTAGGCCCCCACATTACCATAGATCAGAGTGAGTGGAGAGAGTGAGGAGAGCCACAGAGCAAAGAGCACTCCTCTCATAAGCTCCATGCTTAATCACACAAACGCTGGGAAGGAGAATGGACGGCGCCACGAGCAAAGTCCCGCCGTGACCTCGACTGGAAACAAAACGTCCCGGCGATCCGTCTGTCTGAGCCCCTTTCTCCTTCTTCTCTCTCTGTTCCTCTTTCCCTCATTCACTCTCTGATCTCCCTCCATCCACAGTATTTCTCCTGTTTTCCATAACTCTACCCAGGATTCCACAAGGGTCAACAAATCAACCAGGAGTCAACCATCAACCATGTGACAGGAGTATTCAGGCCACCCACACCCCTCCTAATATCCACAGCAAACTGCAGTGCTGATCCATACACTGCTGGTATAAGGGTTAACTCTTGTGGCCACAGAGGCCCACCGACAGCATTTAAACATGACAGTTAATTTTACATTTCACCATCATTTGCAAACCTGTCTGACGAAACTCTCTGGAATGTCCTCTTTCACCCACTCAGTTGAGCACTAATACAGTCAACACACAAACAGCGCTAATGGACTCTAGAGAAGAACAAATGCATTGGCAGCAAATAGGAGCTGACATTAATAATATATTGTACAATCAGACTCTCAAATGAAACATTTGTCCGATAGCTATTCACTCAGAGAGAACATTTAAATGGGTTCAAGAGGATTCTTTCAAATAAGCTGCGTTTGATTAACGATGATAACAATTGTGTTTTAGTCTAAATAATAGATTTGTCCTCTTTTTATTGTTCGAGCTAAATTCTGCTGCATTCTCCATTTGATCTCCTACGTGTTCTTTGTTAGCATGCATGATCCATGCACGGCACGCATGCATTAATTTTAATTTAACTGGGAAATGACATAGTGACACAGAAGGACAATTGGTCCAGATCACACCACGCTGACAACAGCATTCCACGGTAAGAGCGAGGACAGATGGTCAGTGACTATTCATCCTGTTCCTCTCAGACACAACAGAGCAGTGCACGTTAAACCATGAAATATCACACAGAGATAGCAGATAGCCCACCCCAGGAAACAGTGGTCTTTCATGTCCTTGACACTTCAACGCTCGCTGCACAAATGGGATACTACCCCCCCCCCCCCCCCCCCCCCCCACCCACTACACCGTAAGGTCACATCCAGGCAGTGTGGCCACACCACATATTTCATTTCCTCCATCAACTTTTATTTCCACGAGCCAATAGGTCACGGCCAAGGCTGAAGCACATGAAACAAAATGGCACATATGGATTTGATCTGCAGAAATGCCCCAGCTACCTACCACCGCGGAGACTGGGGTTGCGAGGGTGACTCCGCACTAGCAACTACAATAGGTTGGTCAGGGTGCCTATTCAGCAGGAAGCAGAACTGCGAGGAATAGTGTGGTTCCTCTATGCGTTACGTGTTACGTCCTCCTGGTGAAACTCCTCACTGTCAGGTGAAGAGAAGCATCTGCCGACTTCATGTGTATCTACTCTACACCCTCCCCAAGACCAACCAGTAGGGGTCAGCTGTGAGCGACAGGGACTATACACATGGGCGGGAATTAAATGAAAAATGAAATAATACAGAAATACTCAGTTGAACAGAACATACAGTACACAGTAGCAAATCCAGGCACAGGCTTCTTCCAAGTAACAACATACAGTCTGAATCTGCACATAATCAGAGCAGCAGAAGAGAATTGAAGTGGAGCTGCATAATGAGAACCAAGCTGCACAGTAAGTTCTCTTGCTATAATAAATTATGTCATAAATCATCTTTCTACTGTATCACTCCAGTTCTTAGCTCTTTACACTGGCTCCCTGTCCGTCAAAGACATTATTTCAAAATACTACTGTTGGCTTATAAAGCATTGGATTGTTTAGGGCCAAAATACATTTCTGATCTGATACTGCATCAGGTCTACTTTCTGTCCCCAGATTCAGAACTAAATGTGGAGAAGCAGCATTCAGTTTGTATGCACCAAAGATAAAGACCTATCTGTTTGTAACTGCCTTTTACTGAAATTTGTATTTTATGTTATCATTTCTTCTGCACTGTAGTTTTACACTTATTCTTTTTTTGTTGCACCCTCTTAATTTTGTGACATTTTAATGTTTTATGTAAAGCACTTTGAATTGCCTTGTTGCTGAAATGTGCTAGACAAACTTGTCTTGCTAATAAGTGATGTAAGCAGTGAGACATTAAGTAGAAATGACATCACCAGGCTGAAGAGAATCAGCCACACTGAACAGAATAGAAACCACACATCAGCAAACACAACTATTATTGGCTAATGGGAATGTAATAGCGCAGACGGTGCAGATCGCAACACCCCAGTTAACAAACAAAATAGGCAACAGCATGTCAATTTATGTTGACAGTACCCGACAGATCTGTGGTGAAGCGATGCCGTGCCAATGAGCTCTTTTAATTACCAGTGTGAGATTTAATCCTTTCTATGTTTCAGTCCATTCCTCTTAATGATCTGCTTGGCTCACCTCTTGACAATACACTCACAGCTCCAATGACTTGGTTGTGTTTTTCACAATGTGTTGATGCATCACTGAGTAAGCCTGTACATGAGAACTAACAGCAAGAGCTGCATGTGGAAATGTATAAACAAGAACAATGAAATACTGACACATATCAGCCTGGCTTTTGCTCCAGTAGGCTACTATAAATGCATAGTTATAAAAGTATTCACTCACTGATTGTCACATTGTTATAAAATATAAATATTACAACAACATATTTCACATTTACTATTACTGCCTTGGGACATATTCCATACAAGCTAACTTCAATGTTGCCTAAAGTGTGTGTGTGTGTGTGTGTGTGTGTGTGTGTGTGTGTGTGTGTGTGTGTGTGTGTGTGTGTGTGTGTGTGTGTGTGTGTGTGTGTGTGTGTGTGTGTGTGTGTGTGTGTGTGTGAGTGAGTGAGTGAGTGAGTGAGTGAGTGAGAGAGAGAGAGAGAGAGAGAGAAGCACAAGCAGTATCTTCAAAGACAATGGCTTTCTCTGTAGTCTGTGCATGTCTCCATCACTCCCTATCTTAATATGATTTGATATTAAGTTTGCATTTTTTAAATAATTACCTAAAATCTGAAGGCGACACAGGCAAATAATTGCAATTGAAAGAATTTCTATCATTCCACAATGATCATGACGTTTCCACTGGAATACTGTACCAATATCAAGAATCATTCTATCAAGTATTTTCCAGACATCCCATCAAACCCTCATGACTTTCCATTGTGTTTGAATATGAATATATTCATTTTAAAAATGAAAATATAGGCTACCCCAATTTCCCCACATTATGATTATGGCACGCACGCACACACACACACACACACACACACACACACACACACACACACACACACACACACACACACACACACACACACACACACAATAATAACGGAAATAAGCTCTAAGAAGCTTTTGTCCTTTTTTGACCACTGAGTGAAACTGTTTCACCATATGATTTTAAGTCAATAAAATATTCAAATAAAAATTATAGAAAAACTAGAAACAACAGTCATACTATGAGAACCAAATCTCAGTGCTCCATCAACAACAGATGACAGAATGGCTTTCTGGACAGACACGTGACCTTATAAGTTGGATATTAAACATCGGGATGGAGGGGTTCCAGGGGGTCCCCAGCTAAATGAGGAACAGTTAAATACTTAAGACATAGTGACCTGTGTCTATTTAAACACTGTGACCTGTCTCTCTTAAAACACTGTGACCTGTCTCTCTTTACACACTGTGACCCGTCTCTTTAAACACAGACCTGTCTCTCTTTAAACACTGTGACCTGTCTCTCTTTAAACACTGTGACCTGTCTCTCGTTAAACACAGTGACCGGTCTCTCTTTACACACCGTGACCTGTCTGTCTTTAAATACTGTGACCTGTCTCTCTTTAAACACTGTGACCTGTCTCTCTTTAAACACTGTGACCTGTCTCTCTTTAAACACTGTGACCTGTCTCTCTTTAAACACTGTGACCTGTCTCTCTTTAAACACTGTGACCTGTCTCTGTAAACACTGTGACCTGTCTCTCTTTAAACACTGTGACCTGTCTCTCTTTAAACACTGTGACCTGTCTCTCTTTAAACACTGTGACCTGTCTCTCTTTAAACACTGTGACCTGTCTCTGTAAACACTGTGACCTGTCTCTCTTTAAACACTGTGAGTGACCTGTCTCTCTTTAAACACTGTGACCTGTCTCTCTTTAAACACTGTGAGTGACCTGTCTCTCTTTAAACACTGTGAGTGACCTGTCTTTCTTTAAACACTGTGACCTGTCTCTTAAGCAATAATAAAGCACGAAGGATCGCAGCGCTCGAGCGCTGGAGGAGAGGAAAACAAACATTTAGATTTTGGTCACTTTCACTTACTTTAGCAATTCTTTAATTATTGCGACAGAAGCTCTTCCCCTCCAATTGGCGTCATTTTGTCCCATATTAAACCATTAAACATACAAAGTTACGTACAAAGCTAAAAACAAATCAATGCAAAGTGGCTGTAATCAAGACGCACAACTTCAGCTGCGTCATAAACCCAGAGAAACGTCTCTTACCTGTTGGTCCCTCAATCCCATCAGCGTAGATCTGAACTGTTAGAACCAACACAAAGACGCAGCTGTTCATTGTGTTGTTGGTGGTGTTGTTGTTGTTGTTGTTGTTGTTTTAATCCACGTTAAACCTGCAGAAGAATCACTTCATAGACTCTGCGCCGCGCAGATAAAGTCTGGAGTCCATTGTCCATATTCCTCCATGTCTCACAGAGACACTGTGTAGTTTGTAGAGAAAATGCTATTGTTAATACTGAGTAGAAACACTGTATATGTATATATATAATAGCAGAGACACACAGAGCAGCAGCTCCTGCTGACTGACTGACTGTAAAACATAGAGTTAAGGTGTAAACGGTTCACAGGAATTCTTTCCTTTCTCAGCGGCACAGAGACGTACTATGGGAGACGGGCGCCTCCAAGCGGCCGTTACCAGAACAACAACACAGTGAGGTATGTCAAAACGCAAGATGCTCTGTGTGTGTGTGTGTGTGTGTGTGTGTGTGTGTGTGTGTGTGTGTGTGTGTGTGTGTGTGTGTGTGTGTGTGTGTGTGTGTGTGTGTGTGTGTGTGTGTGTGTGTGCGCGTGCGTGCGTGCGTGCGTGCGTGCGTGCGCGCGCGCGCGCAAATAGAATAGAAATAGAAATAGAAATAGTGACTCTTGGTCTCAGACTCCAGTGCAGCTCTCTAAGCATGCAGTCTCTCTCTCTCTCTCTCTCTCTCTCTCTCTCTCTCTTTCTCTTTCTCTTTCTCTCTCTCTCTCTCTCTCTCTCTCTCTCTCTCTCTCTCTCTCTCTCTCTCTCTCTCTCTCTCTCTCTCTCTCTCTCTCCTCTCTCTCTCTAATGCATGCAGTCAAACTGCATAGTGGCTCAGCAGCAGATACACAGGTATCAGGAGTATCAGTTCTACTAAAATGGCCAGACTCTAGAGAAATGAGGCATCATTCAGACAGACTCCAGTCTACATCCTCTACTACTGCATGCAGGGTAATATCTTTTGATCCATGAATAGAAGCAGCTTGGATCAGCCATAACCCCGCTCTATGGACGGGCCATCAGTTAAAGGATGACTTCTCCCATTTTCAACCTATCTTCATATAAATGGTCCTTATTGCTCATGATGAACTGGTACCTACCGTCACTGACATAGTCGTTAGGCAGGTATTTTTTTTCCAAACAAGATTAAAAAAAATATATTTCGATTTGTATTATCGTATTCCCAATTTCAATGTAGCTAATTATTTGTTTACACCTTTTTCTCCCAGTTTAGTTGTTATACCAGTAGGCTCTGTGCATAATTGCAGTGCCAGATTTTCAGAAGGTGGCATACCCATTTCCTACTCTGGTTCATTTTCCCATAGCTTTGTTTGATTGGCTCGGCAGCATATCTGAACCGGAAACACATGTGAAGGTGCCATATGTGTTTCTGGTCGCTTCCGTCCTCCCGCTCAACACCGCCCGCTGACAGATGCCACCCCCCAGCCCGTAGCAGTATGTACAGTGACTAATATGAATCTCCCTGCACGGTTTCCCTGCCTCAAACATGGTCAATTGTGTTCGTATAGGCTTGGCCAAACCAGATGCACTGTGTTGAATTCTAACCTCCGCGCCTTAAGACTTAAAGTCTCAGATTTGTTTTTTAATTAGGACTCATTGACTTAAAGTCTGGAAAATGCTGTAACTAATGATGGTTAGGTTTAAGTTTCCGGTTGTAAGTGTTTAATTTGATACCTAATTAAAAAATATGTAGAAATATTATTTTTGTATTTAAATAATAGCATTCCACTTAAAAGATGGGATGAATTAGAACAAACAACTCACCTCATTTAATACATAAGATGGTAAACAAATAAGATGTCACAGTAACTGTAGAAAATACTCAACCAGTGTGGTTAATGACATTCATACAGTGACTTATTTACCAGGTTTCCCATGTTGGCATTGTGACAGCAACATGGATAACAACATTACAGTTATTTTGTCATGAATTGCTGGATACTAATCCGTCACATAGGGTGCTGTGAGGTGTCCTATCATATTTGTCATGGCATGGAATGGCCCTAGACTACAGAGACTCATGATTCATGTTGAAGCATGGTACTAAAGTGTTGCTGCAGCAGCATCTCTTCCAGGATGAGTCAAGGTAGTGTTGGGACATAGCTGGGCTGACATTTACAGCCATGGTTCCAGAAAGCACAATTGGATCAAGGTACCATTATGCAGACTGCACATCTTTCATGTTGCTGTCCCACATGAACATTAAAGGTGCTGGATTAGATTAAAGGGGGAAGAAACAGACGCAAGGCGCTGCAGGGAGACATCCAAGGCCTCCAACTGCAGCTTGCTTCCCAGTCCCTAATGTTGTTAACTCACAATGACACATGAACCATGGATTAGCCTGCAAATTATTACATTTGACCAAAGGAGCAAAGCGTCTGTCAGACTAACACCTGTAATCACACCTGTTTGATGCATAACACACATTATGTTGGTGATAGTTGGCGGGGAGAGCACACCATAGTATCTGATTTAATTTGAACTGATTCAACTGTATGCTGTTAGTTTTATTTGCTGGAAAGGTGACAAGACAAAAACCCTGCACCAGGCCATGGTGATGTGGTGACTGACAGTGGCTAATGGAAGATATGACACTCTGTCATTAAACAAGAAATGACTAAAGTCATAATATAGCCGCCAGCGGCAGGCTTTTTTTGCCCCAATCTGCAGCACAAAATGTAAAAGTGGTCTTTAAAATGAAATCTCAGCCATTCCAATGCAACCAAAATAACTCAACAGAGAGGTTCATCGGTTGGCTACCAATATAAAGGATGTGTGTGTGTGTGTGTGTGTGTGTGTGTGTGTGTGTGTGTGTGTGTGTGTGTGTGTGTGTGTGTGTGTGTGTGTGTGTGTGTGTGTGTGTGTGCGTGTGTGTGTGTGTGTGTGTGTGTGTGTGTGTGTGTGTGTGTGTGTGTGTGTGTGTTTGTGGCTGACAACTATCTGAAATTAAAATGACAAAAGTTAAAAATATTTTTGCCTATCATTAAAACAACCATTCATATAATGTGCAATAAGTGTTAAATGGCTTTATATTATGAATAGTACTGTAATAATTACTATAAAATCTCCATGTCTCTTCAACTCTTTATAACAAAAAATGCATATTTATTTTTTCTTTGTTTTAACCAAAATATATCACTCGCACTACATTTTACTAGGGCCTTCAAATACAGTACTTTACAGAGTAACAGACAGAAGGTAAGTGACCTTTTTACTTTTGGAAAATAATATTGAAGAAACGGTTAATTTGTGTACTGTCACTTTAAAAGCGCAATTTATACTTCATCGTACGACGGTGTCACGCACCAAACATAGCCGATCTCCAAGCTCACACTGCGTCTGTTCGCACCACGTTGTGAGCTTGTAGATCTGCCATTTTCGGCAACGATAGACTGAGGGACGGACACGCTCAGCAACACTAGTTATTCATTCACAGGGAGATCCCAAACGGATTATTATCAATTGGATAATTAAAATTGTCAACGGAGACTTGCTACCTTGGGTAGAAGAGGACGAGTGAAACTTTTGAGCGTTTCACTCGTTCGGTGCAGTTTCACCGCTGCACCGCACATGTAAACACAACAACGACGCAACCACCCGAGTGTACAAATGGAACCAAATGGACGCTTACAGCCCCCTTAAAATAGTGATGTAGTGAGCCAATAAAATTCCTCTTCCTTGTTAACCCGGGCAGCGCTGTTTGGCACAACTTGCAGCTATCAATACACTTTTAGACCAACATGTTTGTGCCAGCGTGAGTGATTAGATTTATTTCTTGATCGCCTCTTGTTTTGATAGTTTAGACATGACGTCAGGGGCCGCTGCACTCGATAACAGGCTCGACAAGCCTAAAGCTTATCGATACCCGGGTCTCGATAAATTCATGCCCGGGTATATAATGTACCCGGTTTTCGAGCTCCATCCCTACTTGCGTCGAGAACTAATGGAGAGTGGACATTACCGCGTTTGGCTAAAAACAGTTAGTAACATCATACAAGCATACAAGCTAACTATTAGCCAAATTCGGCTAGCGCTCAGACGAATCCACTGAGAGAGGCGTGTCTAGTCCCATAGCTTGGGAGGACGAGGGCGCCCATTGGCTTAAACGACAGCCAATCACGCAAAAAAAGTGTTGAATACATGTCGGAAATCTGACGGGTCAGAGTCAGAGTGAATACAGAGCTGCGCTTTCAGCTGGCGGCTAATAATAGTTAACAACTTGTAAAGATGGAAATAAGGGTATGAATCAAGATGGAAATAAGGGTATGAATCAAGGTACTTTAATAGGAAGGAATATAACAAAATTGCCTTTAAAAAAACGAAAACTGTACATTCATCCTGAAGTCAGATTTTAAAGACTATATTTGTGGCATTCTCCAAGATGCATGCATGTTGCTGTGGCTGGGGGGGGGGGGGACTGGCCTTTGGCTTGAAGGAGATAAGGATAAAACGGTATAAAACACACATGGTATCAATGTGGCCATGTTTCATTTTCACTTTTGGAATAATCTCGAGTGTTCAGAGTCTATTGTAAAATATGTCGACAGCATTTTGATATGATGGATAAGACTTAAGTCATGCTTATTTATATGCTGCACAGTTCAGTTTTTTTACGCATTTCAAAAGGATTGCACTGATAGTGATTAAGAAAATAGATTTACTGTTCTGTGATTTTTGCCAAGTGGTGTCAAAGATATCATGTAACCTCTGATGACTTTAGCAGATTGATTTTAGCCCTTGTTTCTAAAGGCATAATGTGTCTTCACTGTGTCTTTGAAGCTAGATTTAGTTGCTAATCCCTGTCTTTCAGTAATTGATTCTCTCTCACACACACACACACGCACACGCACACACACACGCACACGCACACACACACGCGCACACACACGCACACACACATTCAGGCAACACTGAATTCAGGTTGTAGGGAGTGTGTTATTAGAAAAAGAGCTTGCATGTCTACAGTATCATAAGACAGGTACAAGACTGATCACGGCAGGTAAAAATAAAGAAACAAACAGGTCTTCTTGTTGAAACGTTAATTTGACTCGGAGCGAGTTACTTTTACAGTGCAGACTCCATTCATTTATCTTTACCTGGTTGACCAGTAGGCAGTAATGTAGCATGGTGAAAAGTGAAAGCTGTGTTTTATAACAATGTCACATGAATCAGTGAATGAATACCTTTTATAACTCACACGCATTTGATGAAAACAAGCAGCATTTATCATACTGGGGCAAAAGCCAGGCTGATGTGTGTCAGTATTTCATCGTTCTTGTTTATAAATCTCCACATGCAGCTCTTGCTGTTAGTTCTCATGTACAGGCTTACTCAGTGTTCAGTGATGCATCAACACATTGTGAAAAACACAACCAAGTCATTGGAGCTGTGAGTGTATTGTCAAGAGGTGAGCCAAGCAGATCATTAAGAGGAATGGACCGAAACGTGGAAAGGATTAAATCGCACAAAAGAGCTCATTGGCACGGCAACACTTCTACCACAGATCTGTCAGGTACCATCATCAACATAAATTGACACGCTGTTGCCTATTTTGTTTGTTAACTGGGGTGTTGCGATCTGCACCGTCTGCACTATTACATTCCCATAAGCCAATAATAGTGTGTTTGCTGATGTGTGGTTTCTATTCTGTACCCTGGTGATGTCATGTCAATGATTACATCACTTATTATAGCAAGGCGAGTTTGCCTAGCACATTTCATCAACAAGGCAATTCAAAGTTCTTTACATAAAACATGAATTATGACATCACATAATTTAGAGTCATGATTCTCAGTGAGTGTCACTGCTTACGTATAGCAAGAGGACTTATTACATCTTCTATATCTATAAATAGACAGATTTGCTGTGTGTCTGTCACATTGAAACGAAAGTTGTGTGCTTCACTTATTGGCTCATTCAGGCTGCTGGGAAAGAGAGACAGCAGAGTAAAAAGTTACTTTAAGTGCAAACAAAGACAATTTCAACCATGTCTGGTTCTTCATCAGATGATGACTCCCAAGACCAAACCATCGCTGATGACCTCGTGGTCACCAAGTTCAAGTTAGGGGCTAATATCGTAAACCAAGCCCTCAAGACTGTGGTGGAGGCAGCAATAGCAGGTGTCAAAGTAATCAGCCTTTGTGAAAAGGGAGATGACTTTATCTTGACAGAAATCGTGAGCGTCCTTAAGAAAAAGAAGGACATGAAGAAAGGTATTGCCTTTCCTACCAGTGTGTCCGTTAACAACTGTGTCTGCCACTTCTCTCCTCTGGGGAGTGACACTGATGTTGTAAAACTAAAGGATGGGGACCTAGTCAAAATTGAGCTGGGCGCGCACGTCGATGGTTTCA
Organism: Gymnoscopelus microlampas; assembly: GCF_963454915.1. Classification (NCBI taxonomy): domain Eukaryota; kingdom Metazoa; phylum Chordata; class Actinopteri; order Myctophiformes; family Myctophidae; genus Gymnoscopelus; species Gymnoscopelus microlampas. The sequence goes on along the minus strand of NC_139940.1, from coordinate 49,205,436 downwards.
TCTCGAATGTGGCCCACAGCTTTGTTGTCGGAGTGACCAAGGATGCCCCACTGACCGGGAGGAAGGCTGATGTTCTCACGGCCGCTCACCTCTGCGCCGAGGCCGCTCTGCGTCTCGTCAAGCCCGGAAACCGGAACACACAGGTGACAGAAACCTGGAACAAGATCGCCAAGTCATTCAAGTGTTCCCCCATCGAGGGCATTCTGTCCCATCAGTTGAAACAACATGTTATTGATGGAGAGAAGTCCATCATTCAAAACCCCACGGACCAGCAGAGAAAGGAACATGAGGAAAAGGAGTTTGAGGTGCACGAGGTGTATGCGGTGGATGTGCTGATCAGCACCGGAGAGGGGAAGGCCAAGGACGTCGGACAGAAGACCACCATTTATAAGCGAGACCCCGACAAAATGTACGGTCTGAAGATGAAGGCATCTCGGATGTTCTTCACTGATGTGGATAAACGCTTTGGCGTCATGCCCTTCACTCTTAGAGCATTTGAGGAAGAGTCTAAGGCAAGGCTGGGCATGGGGGAGTGTGTCAAGCATGAACTGTTGAAGCCCTTCAAGGTGCTGCATGAGAAAGAGGGAGAGTTCGTAGCCCAGTTCAAATTCACCGTGTTGCTCATGCCGAATGGACCGCAGCGAATCACAAACAGCCTGTTTGAGCCAGAGCTCTACAAGTCTGAATATGAAGTAGAGGACAATGAACTCAAGGCTTTGCTTCAAATCTCAGCCGGCCACAAGACCCAGAAGAAAAAGAAGGCCTCAAAGAGCAAAGCTGCAGAATAGATCTTTGTCTCAGCATTTTCTTTTTTTAGGACATACTGATTGACATCTGAAGACCAGTGGTGGGCAAAGTACATAGGCCTCCTCAAGTAATAATCAAGTATTAAAAACTAGAGGTTCGGGCCACCACACAGGTCATAGTGTCAGGGGTACTTGTTGTACACGTCCCTTTTATGCCTATATATGGAGATCATAGTGACCTGCCTATATATGGGCGTATAGGGTTTGTCTAGTTATGTCTGCGTCATAGTGACATGCCTATAAATGGTCGTATTGGGTTTGTTTATGGCTATGTCGGAGTCGAAGTGACGTGCCTGTGGTCTGCCTGTGGTCCGGCCGGCCTTCCCAGTAGCCAATTTTGATATATAGGATTCAAATGACAAAGAATATTTCCTTTTAAAATCAATTCATTGCTGTATTGAAATTTAGAATTTTACCTAAAATAAAATAAAATAAAAAAGGATCCAGAAATGTAAAACAAATTAGTGAAAATAGCCGATCTACAAGCTCACAACGCGTCGTGGTGCGACATACTACATTGTGAACATGTAGATCAGCTACTTTCACTATATTTTAAATAGGTGGTTAATTTATAATATTGTCGTAATATGGTAATATATTGGAGACCCTTCGTAGAAATATAGTTCAGTCAAAAGTTTATTTTTGAAACGTAGCAGAGTGAAAGTCATGTGCTTGCTAACAATAATAAACAAAAAAATGAATTACAGTACTCAAGTAAATGTACTTACTGTTCCCAGCTGACGAGTCACTGACGAGCTTACCCATTGTGAATACGTCTCCAAATCTAACTGATGTCAGACTGGGTTATTGCTGCTACAAAATTCTGTTGCATGCCCCCCCATTCCCCTTTTAAGTCTTACTGTCCTTGAGACAAGTCTCCACACAGAAACATAAGCACGATTCCCCTCCAAGAGAGGATATTGTGTAACAAAGGCATTTTCTCAGTTCATTTCTTCAGTTCAATACTTCATTGTCCAACATCCAACTTTAGGCTTAAAGTTGGATGTTGGACCGTCCCCCAATTGTAATGAAAGTCATAATAAATCAAACTAGTTTGACAGCATCATGGACTGGCATGTGACAGGGTCATTGTGTGGCATAAAGATAACTTGTTTGAGGTTGCGAACCTGAAGCCATGCCTTTTCTTTTTATGAATGTTTACCTGTTGGAGGGTGGTGATACAATTACAAACACCTTTCTGAAGTCAGATATGACATTTATAACCATTAAAAGCATGAGAGATCAGCACATTAACTCTAGGTATTTATGACACTATACTCTTTCTTTTTTCTTTTTTTCTTTTTACTTTACGATCTTTATTTGATAGTTACATATTTACAAATGAAGACAACAGTTGCTGAAGAGTATAGTATAGAGAATATAGAGGCAAAACATTGTACTGTCCCAAACATAGTTAGAATTAAAATCTCTCAAGCCTTTATTTGTGATACTGTACATGTGCGAGTAAGGAAGATAATAGTTTTGTCTGTCTGTCTGTCTATCAATCAATCATAACGGGAGGGGCATACGCTCCCAATGGGCATCATTCCCAGTGGGAATCGGCCTAGTATAAATCCCAAAATGTGTTGGAGCACCCGGCCAGGCTGGAGGCACCATGAAGGAATCGAACCCCAGTCTCCACGGTGGCAGCTGGGGCATGTCTGTACCTGAGTTCTGCAGATCAAATCCATATTTGCCATATGTTTCATGTGCTTCAGCCTTGGCGGTGACCTATTGGCCCGGAGGAAATAAAAGTTGATGGAGGAAATGAAATATGTGGTGTGGCTGACTGCCTGGATGTGACCTTACGGTGTGGTTGATGGGGTGGGGGGGGTAGTATCCCATTTGTGCAGCGAGCGTTGAAGTGTCAAGGACATGAAAGACCACTGTTTCCTGGGGTGGGCTATCTGCTATCTCTGTGTGATATTTCATGGTTTAACGTCCACTGCTCTGTTGTGTCTGAGAGGAACAGGATGAATAGTCACTGACTGTCCTCGCTCTTACCGTGGAATGCTGTTGTCAGCGTGGTGTGATCTGGACCAATTGTCCTTCTGTGTCACGAAAGCTATCTCATTTCCCAGTTCCATTTAAAGTTAAGACACCATATCCCTGTCCTCGTTTCAATGTTAAGTAAGCTAATGCTTGTATCAAGATGAGTACGTGAGAACAGAGGGTTTTGATTGTGCACTTTAACAGCAACATGGGGAAACAAAATTACACACACGCGCACACACACACACACACGCGCACACACACACACACACACACACACACACACACACACACACACACACACACACACACACACACACACACACACACACACACACACACACACACACACACACACACACACACACACACACACGGTAAACATAGCAGACGTATGCGACATAATTACAGACAAACAGATGATCCATGCATTCATGTGTGCATGGATCATGAATACTAACAGAGAGAAAGACCACCCAGTAGATCAAAAGGAGAATGCAGCAGAAATGACCTGCAACAATAAAGAGAGGACAAATCTATTACTCAAACTAAAACACAATTGTTATCATCGTCAATAAAAAGCAGTTTGCTTAAAAGAATCCTCTTGAACCCGTTTAAGTGGCCCTATCTGAGTGAGTAGGCATCGCACAAATGTTTCATTTGAGAGTCTGATTGTACAATACATTATGAATGTCAGCTCTTATTTGCTGCCAATGCATTTGTTCTTCTCTAGTCCATTAGTGCTGTTTGTGTGTATTAGTGTTCAACTGAGTGGGTGAAAGAGGGAGTTAATCGTCAGACACATTTGCAACGATGGTGAAATGTAAAACAAACTGTAAAACTAATGTTCTTTAGTAATCATTGCTGTATACTGTAGAGTGTTTGTTCAGTAACAGGGGTCTCCCCATCTCTCCAGCTCTTTAGTTAACAGATTTTTTTTTTTTCGGTCAGGATAACAATGTCATCCAGTCAGGAGAGAGAATTCATACAGGATACAGGATAAACACGTGACATTGGAAGTGGTGAAAAGAAAGAAATGACAGGCACATTTGGAATTGGAACAATATCAAATTGAGGCTGATAAATGGGTTCTCTTACTTGGATGAAAATGAAAATGTATTTCAGAGCTAGAGACACCTGTTACTGGACAAACACTTTAGCAATGAATACTATCAGAACATAGAGCTTTAAGTTTGAACTAAAACCTGCTTTTTTTAAAACACAAGCTATCACTATACAGCACCTTTAACGGTTATACCAGCAGGGTGCGTGTCAGCAGTCTGCTGCGGGTACGAGGAGGGGTGTGGCCTGAATCCTCTTGTCACATAGGTTGATTTTCACCTTTGTGGGATCCTGGGTAGAGTTATGGAAAACAGGAGAAATACTGTGGATGGAGGGAGATCACAGAGTGAATGAGGGAAAGTGGAACAGAGAGAGAAGAGGGAGAAAGGGGCTCAGCCAGGGAGTGGGACGTTTTGTTTCCAGCCGAGGTCACGGCGGGACTTTGTTTGCTCGTAGGCGCCCGTCCATTGTCCTTCCCAGCATTTGTGTGATTAAGCATGGAGAGAGGAGTGCTCTCTGCTCTGTGTCTCCTCACTCTCTCCACTCACTCTGATCTATGTTAATGTGGGCCTACATGGAGAAGAGCCAGCATTCCCCTGCTCTGACTGGCGTAGTCATCTCACAAGCTTGGAAAATGAAACATATCCTTCTGTGTGTTTGAGGAATTCTGTCGGAGCCAAGGCCTGATGATTTGTGCTCATCATTATCATGGGTACGTCTGTGGCCAGAGAGGGGCTTCTTCTGCTGTGTGTCTGTGTGGTCAGTTTAGTTTTCCTGTGGCACTTCTCCATTGAAGGCAACGTATGCTCTTATACTGCACTGAAACTAACATCACACCTGCATGTGTGGCTTTTTTCACTTTATTAATGCAGGGGGATATTTGACAGTTGTAATACAGTTGACTTATAGGTCTCATAAGTCCTCCAGCTCTGAATCTCTTGTTACTCAAACTCGCTATCGTGGCTTTATAAGATATGGACTGTGGGAGGAATCAGCTCAGTGGCCTTGCATTTAGAGTGTTCATCCTGAGACTGGGAGGTTGGGTTTCAATCCCAGGCTGAGTCATACCAAAGATTGTACAAATGGTACCTAATGCTTGGCACTCAAGTGGCTTAAGTCCCTGTAACATAGGGTGCGTTCAGATATGCGCACCGGGAGCGCACTCACATATTGGTTTGTATTGGACAAGTGCGCTCAGTGCCTTATTTCTGAACGCACCCATAGTGTCATGTCCAGGGGGTGTACTTGTACATCAAGCTGCCTAAGGAAACATGGACCACTAGCCACTTACTTACTGTTGGACACCTGCAGAGACTTGCTCTTCAGAAAGGTCAAGTCCACTGGCTGATTCTGTACAGGCTAACAAAGAGCTGTGAAAGGAACCATTCGGAGGGAGGGAGCTGGGCAGACCAGGGGAGATAATTATCTGTGACACATATTATCTTGGTAAGGTCTCTTTCATTGTAAGTGCTTTAAAGAGGGGCCAGGAATCAAGACCAGCCATTGGTCCAACAAGTGGGGAGTCAGATAACTAATTTTCGTATTTAGAAAAGAGTTAAGTGAGCGTGAAATATTATTCAAAGTGGGGAGTAAGCATGGTGACATTCACCAGATCAGTTTTTGCTTTATTTGGACAGGACAGTAGAGAGAGAGGACTCTGAGGTACAGCGAGAGGGAACGACATTGCAACACAGGTCTCCAGAGGGAATCGAACCGATCAGGGATAATGCAATTTTGGGGTTCCTCATCTGGTCAGCTGATGGAGCAACAGCTTGTAACAGCTTTTTGTGTTCAATATGAATCATTTATTCACTCTCATCGGCTAAGTACTTGTACCTTAGTTTGTCCTCATTCAATACTTGATTGAATGATTGTCTACACAATGCATTTGGCTAAGACTTTTTCTTTCTTTCATCTCCTCAAGTGCAGATTCTTTGCTTTTAGTGTTTCTTGCAGCATGCTGTTTTTCAAAGAGTTTCTCTAATTTGATTCATGTACATTGTGTTATTTTGCAAGTGGTGCCAATAATGACCGCTTTATTATTGTCTCCGCCAGGCCGAAAGGCATGGTGAGAGAGTATGTTTTGCCCCCTGTTCGTCCGTCCGTGTGTCCGTCCGGCCGTCTGTCCGTCCGTCCGTCCGTCCATCCTTCTGTCTGCGAGCAGCTAATCTCCGCCACCGTTGGCCCGGTCGCTGTGAAACTGTGCACACACACTCCCTGGATGCCACAGCAGAACCTCTGGCCCACATTTTTCAGATCAGCCTGTCATAGCGCCACCATGAGGCCGACTTTTGCAAAACACAATTTTGGATATTACTCCTACAGATTTTGTCCAAAAACACGCAAATCGGTACACAGTATCTCTATAGTCATGTGATCAACACGAATCTGTCCGATTTTCCATTTTCCATCCTGATTGGCTAAGATTGGCTTCCAAAGTTTGCAGGATTGGTTCACTTTGAACAAAATGCCTCAAATCATGAACGCAGGACAGGATTTCCGTGAAACTTTCCACGTAGATTTCCATTTGGCCCAGGAAGAAATGCCACTTGAGAACTTTCAAATCGGCCTCATGGTGGCGCTATAACAGACCGATTCACGTGTTTAGCTATAATTGCACCGATCTGCGTGAAACTTTGCACGCACACTCCCTAGAGGCCAAGGAAAAACCTTTGCCCTGCATTTTTCACATATCCCTTTTAGAGCGCCACCAGGGGGCTGAGTTTTGTAAAAAAAAAAATTTTGCTCTTACTCCTTCAGATTCTGTCCAAAAATCACGCAAATCGATACACAGTATCTCTATAGTCATGTGATCAAGATGGATGTGTCCGATATACATATTAGATTATATTACATCCTACTTGGCTAACATTGGCTTCCAAAGTTTGCAGGATAGGTCCGTTTTGAGTAAAATTCCTCAAATCATAAATGCAGCGTGCAATATCCGTGAAATTTTGCACGCACATTCCCACTAGGCCGGGGAAGAAATGCCACCCTTTTCACATTGGCCTGTTATAGCGCCACCAGCAGGTCTAATTAGCAAACCACATTTTTGGAACACAATGCCTCAAATCATGAATGCAGTGTCCGATTGCCGTGCAAGACCTGAGAAGAAATGGCGCCCTTTTCACGTTGGCCTATTACCTACTGTATCTGACCTGGTGGAGACTTGTGCTCCGAGGAGCACTTTTTCTAGTTTCTTCTGTGTCACTATTGCTCACTATGAATGTCCTGTGCTATGGACAAGTTAACACATGATCGATATACGTAGTGTATAGTAGTACGGTATTGTGTGTGTGTGTGTGTGTGTGTGTGTGTGTGTGTGTGTGTGTGTGTGTGTGTGTGTGCGCGCGCGTGCGTCTTTGTGCTTGTGTGTGTGTGTGTGTGTGTGTGTGTGTGTGTGTGTGTGTGTGTGTGTGTGTGTGTGTATGTGTGTGTTCATATTCAGCTCACTAAATATACCGTTGATGGACAGGTGTGAAATGACAGTACCATTGTACTTATTATGCAACATAAAATCATAAAGCATCTGTTAGACCTGAATAACTGATGTGAAATGTATCACTCGCTGCAGACGAGAGCCAGGGCTGCAGGCGACGAATGACGACAACATAAACTTCTGTGTTTTAGTCTAAACAAAACACACACACACACACACACACACACACACACACACACACACACACACACACACACACACAGCTGTATGGTCCAACAAAGGAAACACAGGGACATGAGATGCAGGCGTCTCAGTCTCTCTAGCTCCTCCAGCCTGCAGAAAGTGGGTCTGGAAGACTGATGCTGTGGAGCGTTGCTCCTCGCTCCTCTACCCAGAGGAGAGGAAAGGCTCTCCTGTGCACTTTATATTTAGCCCGCCCTGTTGGCCGTGTTTCAATTATTTTCCCTCCGTCGGCATCAACACAATTCTTTAGCGTGATCCCAGCTGCACAGGGGTGCTCTGGACAGGAAGTGCCCAGGTCAGGGATAATAGTATTGACCTACTTGCTCCCGTGGGGGAAATTCGGTTTCAGCTCAACCCAGGGATGTCAGTCAGTCTGCAGGGATGAGGTCGGCATCACTGAAACTTCAGACCAACGCATTCACAGGAAAGTCAAAACAGTCACTCCGGTCCTCTCTTCCCCCCTCCCTGCTTGTGTAATGGATGCAGGCTTTAGTTGTCTTTGTGTGATGATGGATCACTTAGGGGAGGTGGTAGAGCTGGTCTGACCGGGGGCCTGTTTCACCAAGGCAGAATTAAATAATCCTGGATTTATGCCAAATCCAGGTTTGACAAAGTCTGCTCAGTACAGCCTGGTTTATTCCGTTCCACCAACGCCAAGCCAGGCTGAGAATGAGCAACTTTGTCCAGACAGAGTTTGTCAAGCCAGGCTGAATGCGCGTTCAAGAGAGAGAATACTCGCAATAGTGGATAGGCTGAATGTTTAAGTATCCCCAAAATGTAGGGGACATTTAACCACTGCTCTTAACTTAAACTTCATAATGAAATCGTCATATTAATAAATATAATATAACATAACAGAATTCTTAATACTGTAAGCATAATAATATGAATGTTATATAACAATCAGTAACAGGAACATTTAGTATTCACGTCTGATCATTCTGATGTGCACAGTAATTAAATTCAAGTGACATCTCTGCAACGCTCAATAGCCTATTGTACTTACTGTACATGCACACATCCATTTGTGGCTACAGTACATGTTCATAAATAAATCCAAACAAACAAAAGTAATCCATTTACTCCTCAGGATAGATCAATATTCTTTCCATAGTCCAGGAAATAATCAGACAGGAGCTAATCCATAACTCATCAGCCAAAATAAAGATCTCACTGGTATAATGACTCATTGATAGATATTCCTGTGTGTATTCTCCAGTGATTGTGGCATGCAGTTATATATTCCACAAATAGGCCTAGGCCTAGCAAAATAGATCACCCATAAGCAGTAAACTATGGTCTATCATAGTCTGACTTCACAAATAATAGCATAAAAAATTTAAGTGTTCACATGTTTAATGTTTTTTATTCTTCAAAATGAAAACGAGTCATGGATAAACACTGGCTAAATTATTCTGGTGTGATAACTCAACTTTCATGAAACCGATTCATGGCTGATCCTGAATAAATTAATCCAGGATAGCTGATAAATCTTTAATTATATATACTATATTTAATAAATACCCTTTGTTTTAACGTTGTCAATTTTTTTTTCCACAGAATCAAACGTTTTATGGTCATGATTCACCAGGACCCTGGATGGCTTGATTCTAGGCTTAAAATAGTTAATAGAAATATTTTTGGAAATGTCAATGGGAAAAATGCATTGACTATTTTGTGAGTGGATCCAGAAAATGGCCGCCACTGCTATGCCCTATAGGAAGGGGGCGTGTCTGATAAAATGAATATCAAATATCTAAATACTGAATCAAGCAACTTAAAAACGGTCTGGGCGCTCACAAAAGCCTGAGTAGACGACAAAATGACCAAAAGTTTTGAAAGGGAAATATCCCTTTAATCCCCAATCTAGGTTTTGTGAAACAGGCCCCAGGTTCTTTGGGCTAGAAAATTAAAATGAAGGGAGGAGAGGGGAGGTGAAGAGAGGAGAGTTGAGGTGAAGGGAGGGGAGGGGAGGGAAGGTGAAGGGAGGAGAGGGGAGTGAAGGGAGGGGAGGGGAGCAGGTGATCACTCTAGAGCTGAATTCCAATACCCAAAATCTCGGCCACTCGCTCACTCCCACTCGGTCACTCCAGCTTGACCCGGAAATAGTCTGGACCCAATTGTTCATAGTGTAGGCGAGTGGAGGAGCCGAGTCGGCTCTCCGAGTCCGCACGGAGCGAGTGTACATGAAGTGTCCGCTCAACCCCTCTCCACATCTCCTCGCTGAAGACTTCCGCATCACGTGTACATGTTTTTTTTCCCTTCTCCCGTGACGTATACATGGTCCTACTATACTACTATAAATACTGTGACAAAAATGATGTTTAAAATAATGTATTGTATTTATATGTGGACTGAATATGATGTAATTCAGAGTCAGACATACTCTGTTACAGTGGCAAAGCAGCAGTGCCGTGCGGGACTGCTGCGGGGGGTTGTGGGGTTCTGGGGACTGTACGAGCAAAAAGAGAGGGACGGGTCAGGATTTAATTCATAAGTTTCCACATCTTGGCGCACAGTGGCGCTTCATTCACTATTTCAGGAATAGTGAGTGGGCGTGAGTGGAGGATGCAAGGAGAGTGAGCGAGTGACCGAGTTTGGGGGATTGGAATTCAGTTTAGGAGACAAGGACATTACAGGTGTCTTACGATGATGCCGGAACAGGCAACAGCGTCTGGCCTCTGATGGGTCTTTCTTTCATGTCAGCCTCTGTACAACAGCAGTCTGAGGCCACAGTCCCTGTTTGTGTTTGCCATTAACCCAAACCATAAAGAATGTCACCATGCTCGCCCAGGGCTGCTGTTGACAAAGAGCTGAATTCAGAAGTTCAAACAGAGCCTAGGCATAGAGTATAACTTATTGCAAAACCCCAGAGTGTTTGTATGCTTTTGTATGCAGGACAGGCGTGCATTATGTGTGTGAAGGTGTGTGTGCGTGCGTGCGTGCGTGCGTGCGTGCGTGCGTGCGTGCGTGCGTGCGTGCGTGCGTGCGTGCGTGCGCATGCGTGCGAGATTAGTCCCACCCGACTATATGTAAATATTCACAAATCTCCTTCGGCCATTTATTTATTCCATAAATCAATGTTTCGTGTTGTTTTTCCACCATGCAAAAATGCTAATCTAGAAATGTACGTCATACTTATGACCTACTGTATGTCTTTACTGATAAATACATTACACTGCAGAGATCAGAAGCAGACCAAGGATGCAGGAGCTGGCCTGGGCCGCAGCGTGGCGGTCCAGGCACCCTAGGCTGCAATGCCAGCCTGACAGCGTGTCGCGGGTTCGACTCCCGATCCCGACGACCTTTGCTGCGTGTCACCTCCCCATCTCTCTCCCCATTTCCTGCCAGTCTACTGTCATCTATCAATTAAGGCAAAAAGCCCAAAAAATATCTAAAAAAAAAAAAAAGGATGCAGGAGCTCCTCTGTCTCCAGAGAGCTCCGTAGAACACAGAGCTTCAGCCAAGGACCGACTGCTCTGAGGTCTGTGACTTGTCCTTTGTCTGTTGGGTCAGCTGGGCTAATTAAGAACCAGCTTAGGCTGGGATTATGACTGGAAGTAGGCTGATCACAGGGGACAGGAGAAAAGGCATTAGCAGCAGAATGATGTTTAATATGGCTTTTACTCTGCTTAGCGCTGGTGTCATGTGACCACAAGACAGCTGACAATGGAAACCTGTTGATGCAGAGATGTCTGCTATGCCCCCGATTAGGGTTGCAATTATCGATTATTTTCTTTTCCTTTTTTGATTAATCAAATAATTGAGAAGCCCTTTTTTATAGGGGGGATTTGTTTTATGTTTTATATACAGTACTAATGAATCGACACAAAAAATCGAATTGATTATTTGAATCGACTAAATGTATTAGTCTGATTAACCATTTATTCCCATTTTATACGTTTTGCTTTTTTGTAGTTATGAAATGAAAAATAAAATGTCAATGCTTTATCGCAAAATCAATAATTTTTTATTAAAATGATTATTGATATCATTCACTTTTGCACCTCTACCCCTGATAAGCTCTGCAGGAAAATAACTTTGTTTGTGCGGCATGCAGTGATACCTTCTTGCATCACCTTAAGTAATTTGTTTCCACCTAATTAGTGCATGGTAATATCTCACTGTACTTCCTCCCTGAGGCATTTTAGCGATAGTGTTTGCTCAGAAGTGTTTGCCTTTTACATCATCACCTCTGAAACAACGTGCAGCGTTTCTAACCCAGAGTGTGCAGGCGGACTATTTTTTAGATGTGTTTTGGTGAAATGTAATTAATGTTCTCATTAACTGAGTGAACGAGCTGAAAGGCAGAACTAAAAGGCAGATACCCTTGGGGAGCCTTGTCGACGGAGGCCCTCCGGATAGCCTGGGTTTGGCACGGGAGACACAAAGACTTATGGGGCGACCATTTTTCTACTTTCACATGTATTCCTCTTTATTTGTATTCACATTGGTTCGGTGAGGTAACACAAGCCCTGGAGCCTTTGCAACAACTCTCTAAGTGAAGCCATTCCCTGTCGTTTAGAGAAGGATGTGGTCCCAGGCCAGTTTGAATAATAAAGACCCTGGGACAGAGAGGGTGTCATCTGAACACAGAGAGGTTACATCTGACACTGTTCATTCGCTCTGTCTTTCAATGAACCATGACATTTATCCCTCATATCGGCGTAAAAAAAACCTCCACAATTAGAGAAGGCTAATTGTCATTGGCTCATTTGAGCATGATGTAACACAGCCATTTGTCCTGGTTTGACCTTATGGAGAAGTAATGAAGGGTTGCTTTCCTCAGCCAAGCCTTCTGAAGCTAATCCCATCAGAGAGAGAGCATAGCATGGTGGGCTAACTCAGTCACCTCAGAAACAACTCTGCCAGAACAGCAGGCAGACAGGAATGTGTTTGTCATCACTGCGAGGGCAGTGTTCCTTTCAGGTATCTCTTTTATGAGGCACGTAATATGAGGCGACGTGTGACGACCCTTGCCAGGGTTTTTCCAGGGCTTACAGTATGTGGTAGCTTTCTGTTGCAGTGCTGGTTGGAGGGGATTCACGGGATTGGAGACACCTGGCCAGTGTCTCCTCAGGAGCATAAAAGAACTGCCCTGCGGATAGAAAAGACAGATGGAGGCTGACACTGAACAGGCAAAGGAAGAGAGAGAGAGTTGTTTTGGTCGGGTCGTGGTGATGGTGCTGGTGGGTTTAGGGAGCTGCCCTCTGGCTCAGAGTTGTCATCACAGCAGATGAATGTACTTGGTGTTTAGCTCTCAGACGAGATGGCTGCTCGCTCCACTGGCCGTGCATTGGCTCAGGTTCGGAGATACATTCTCTGGGAGTTTGGGGGTGGGGATGGTGCCTCCTGCTGAAGGATTTAAGATCAGCCCGTCTGTGGCTCTGGCTTTGGACCAGACACAGAAAAGAGAGAGGGAGAAAGGGCGGAGAAAAGAAAAATAGCTTCTCGGTTATTTGGTGACAAAGGCCTGAGCTTCTCTGCACCTGCTGGCTCACCACTTTTAGATGGAACTGACAGCATTGAAAGTATGGGAGTTGGAGGCTGTGGAGAAGACCAGCATTTCCACTGACATTGATGCTATATGCTCTCTCAAGTAAAATAACCCAAAAAGGGTTTATGTGCAACACTTTCATACAGATATCTGACATGTGGGTGGCTCATTTGTCATCATAGTGTTCTATGTTCTATATATTTTCTAGGGTTGTTGCATACATGCGGCCAGTGTAACGCTACAGATCTCTAGAAATCTGCTGTACGATGGTGACTTATGCCTTTCTCCTTATCGTGGATTACTGTGAAAGCTTTCCTCCTAAGGTTTTTTTTTGCGATATGGAGGGAGGTGCACCCTGGAGATTCCAGCATGACCATACTGGAATTCTCTCTCTCTCTCTCTCTCTCTCTCTCTCTCTCTCTCTCTCTCTGTCTCTCTCTCTCTCTCGTGCGTGCGTGTGTGTGCGTGCGTGTGCGTGTGTGTGCGTGCGTGTGTGCGTGTGTGCCTAACTAAATTCTGTTAATTCCCATGGAAAGTTTCCACTTTGAATATTGTATAATATATGTACTGAAGAAGGTCTTGTACAAAAAGCTCAACTAATAAATCAGTGGTGTTTCCATTGCGGTGTTGCATGGAGTCTGTACCTTGATATATTCTTATGGTTTCTCCTTTTGCTCCCGTTATTTTTTGGTGTGCAGATTTCTTTTTAGCAACTGACCTTTGGATATTCTAAATGTGTTATAACACTAACCCATTTGAATGATCTCACTTTGTTTTTTACTTAATGTTTGGGGCTTTTTTGGCTTTATTGATAATACAGTGGAGAGAGACAGGAAACAGGGAGAGAGAGAGTAGCGGAGTAACATGCAGAAAATGATCCAGCTGGCCAGGCAATCGAACCAGCTGGGACTCTCTATCAGGCATCACACACCCTAACCATTCTGCCCATGATCTGTCTTTATTTTGACTACAGATTCCATTCACACTGGCGTGCGCGCGCGCGCGCACGCACGCACGCACGCACGCACGCACACACGCACACACACACACACACACACACACACACACACACACACACTACACAGAGACTAATTTGTTCATTAGAGGTTGGAAAAGGCAATTCTCTTTAATGCTGCCTTTGCACCCACTTTGAGGCGGGTGGCCTTTGAGTACGGCATAGCATCTTTTGCCATAGTAAATGTTGTCTATGTGTGCCTGCATTGGAACATAGGTATTTTTTTTTACATTTCCTGAAAAGTAACAGTTTTGGACATACTACAAGGTTTCTGCCCGACGGCGACGATATATGTCTTTATGATTTTGTTGTGTTTTAAATTCCTGTGTTGCATTCAGTTGGTATTTAACTTCTGGGACAAATAACAGCCACATTTTTTAAATGTGTTTAAATGTACAATAGTTGCTCTATTTGTATGTACAGTACTTCTATGTACTAAGACCACTCGGTGCAGACAGTGCAGGAATACACTAAATGATTAGCAGTCTTTTAGGTGGTTGTATTCTATTTGACACCCTTCTCCTGTCACAACAGCTCACAAATCTTGCTGCTGTGTTTGCACATTGTTGTACTTTATCCAACAGATATGGGAGTTTTTTTTGTCATTAACCATGTTTTCGAATTAGAAAACATACAGACTATACGTACTCTCCTACTCTTTACTGCAAACTGCATGTTTTTGAACATACAGAACAGCACTCAAGGAACTAATAAAATAAATATAACGTAATAATGTAAAATGAAATGAAAATGTACAGCTTCTGTAGATTGTCTATTTCTGAGTCCAGCAGAATCAGTCAATAACACATTGGTAAGAATCAAGCTTGGTATTCCAGGCTTCATCATTGGCTTATTAGTCATGCGTTTGTCTCCTATCGACCTGTGAGACCTGCCATGCCATTCACAAAACCACAATCCCTCTGTTTCTCTCCGTCTCCTTCCTTTTTTCTCTCTCCCTCATTCCATCTGTCTCCACTTTATTTGTTAAAACCTCTGTCTGTCCTGACTGCTTCCAGCTCATACATAAAAGTGACATGGTGAGTGACAGCAGACTTGTCTCAGTGGGACACATAAAACCAGAACCGTAGAGCTAAGCATTTTGTTTTCTACTTGAATGTTGGCAAACAGTGCAGCAAGAGAGCCTCACTCCCTGAAATTAAATTGCTGGGGAGTTGAGTTTGTCACAAAAAAAGACAAAATGCAGATACCTCTTGAAGGTACATCCCCTAGACACACATTCAAAGTAGATTTCGTAAGGGTGTCAACAATCACTTTATTTATGTATATCTCATGTCATGCTATGCCTGGCCCTGGCTGCCCCTTTACTGCCACAGAGCATTCAGCCCTGCCAAGGAGGAGATGCAGTACACTCTTGTTTCATTTGCTCTTTCATGCTCAGATAAGTAGCAAACCTTCTTATACCATTGTCACATTGTAAAGAACCAGACAGAGTTTTCCTTCGTTTTTTTTGTTGTGCTTTTTGTGGGTCCATTATGGGTCCATTAACGGTAATGGGAGACCTGCATTTTCATGAAACTTTAAACAAGGCTCTCAAGACAATCTGCATGAATGCCTGATACCCACATCAGAACAACAACAGCAAAAAGCTTTTCTCTAATAAAAACCCAAAATATTTGGATAGCACATAAATAGACTGTTGTACAAGGATTGTTAAATATTCAGTAGACATATTAAGAGTGGATGCACAAACAGCATGTTCTGTCTGATGCTGATAATTTAGACATTATTATTATTACTGTATGCATGATAAATAGTGGTAATTTGTAAAATTGTATCAATCAATACCATTGTATTTACGATTCACCGTCTTTGGTGCTCACTGTTAGGGGCCTGACTGTCTGTGACAGAAAACACAATGTTTCAACAAGCCATGAGGGTTTCCTGCAATGCATGGCTACTTCACTCCCATCTCTTCAAAATGACAGAGCTTGGTTTTATGTATAGCCTCTATTATTATTCTATTGCTCTATTGTGTTCACCCTGCTAGCAACAAGGAACTGAGCACATTCCACATTAAGTTCACATTAACAACATTGTAAAATCAATTCAGTGGATTCAGCAAGCGTTATTATAGAGAGCCGTGAGGCATTCTGGTCTTTGTAAAACCATTGAACAGAGATCACTGTTACAAGCAGAACCACATATAAAAGAGTGTGTGTGTGCGTGCGTGCGTGCGTGCGAGAGAATGCGAGAGAATGCGAGTACAGTATATGCGTCATGTGCATATTCTTATCGGAAAGCAACACAATATTAACTAGAAAATGTGCTCCTCGGAGCCAGGCGAGGTGGTAAAACTGTTCCTGATTAATTCTGTCTTACCTATTTATATTACATATTGTGATGTCACGTGAAGCTTGACCAATGTTAGGTGTTCACAGACCATGTGCCCATGTATGGAGCTGGACGGACACATACACGGACGGACAAAGTGAAAACATACTCTCCACCATGCCTTCGGCCTGGCGGAGACAATTATCATAAATATATTAATTTCATTCAGGTGCCTCCTCAGCTCTGGGGCAAGGTTTCTCAAAATATGTTGTTTAACAAAATATGTTGACAAATATTGTTTTCCCCCCTTGCCGTGTTATTCTTCTGTTCCAACATTTGAGAAATTGAATGTGCAATTTGCACTTTCTAAGTGTGGATATTTAAATATCTTCTATTACATATTTATATTATTTCTTTGTAGTGTCTGAAAATATTTCAACCTACAGTACTTGGGATGCAAAAAAAAGAAAAGAAAAGCAAAATACAAATATCAGCCATCATCCATTCAAAGTGTTAACATGGACTGTATGACTGGGATTTGATAAAGCTGCTCTGAAGTCGTGTTTGAAAATGTTAGACATGTTTAAAAGAGCACAGCCATGACAGCTTGTCCAATGGTTTTCTGCATTTTTATTATGTCATTAACCTTTCCTGCTCCGCGTTCTCGTCTCCTGAGCTAAAGGAACAGCAACACCACCGCTCCACAATGCTTCTGGGCAAGCAGCACTCACCCCTGACTGACAAACATTCATTTCCCTTCCCCAGAGCGGGTCAGGGTCGATCCAAGGATAGCAACTCCTAAGGCCACATTTACTCTGTCTCTGTCTAAAACTCAATTATGTGTATCCGTTTTGATCTTGATTATGAAAATTATTCAGAATTATAATACAACATGTATATTATACACAGTATTGACTAGCTGATATCCTTGCATTCACATGAGAGAGAGAGAGAGAGAGAGAGAACGAGAACGAGAACGAGAAACAGATAGATAGACGTGTGAAGTGATATTAAGCACAGTGGAGGTGTGTCTAAGGAACAGTGACAACTTTGTATGCAGAATTGTGTTTTTAAACGTGCAAACTGGTGGGTAACAAAAGGTTATTTTATGGCTGAGCCTCTGACACATTGTTTGAACATGTAAAAAGACAGTGAATTGAAAAAGGCAGGTATAGACGGAGAGAACGTTAGCAACTAATTTACAATTTGGCCATTGAGCTCTTATCCAGAACAATTTACAAGTGCAAAATGAGAATATGTAGAGTAAACATGAGCTCAAGTCGATAAACAGAAAGGTAAATAGTCATATAAGTAGAATGCAGAGAGAACAATGTAGTGACAATCAAGACTCGAGAATGAACAGTGGAACGTTGGTGACAATGATGTTCCCAGCAGCTACCTGCTACACCTCTTCATGGGTGATCAGTTCACAAGGCTGTAGACTGCCAGTGTCCCAAAGCAACTTAAGAGAACACTGAGGTTATGCAAGCACATCCACCCTCTATATCCCCATCCACCCTGACCCCTCCCTCCCACCACCCCTCCATGTTCATGGTCTAAAGTCAGCCTAATTTTGGAGGTGACCCACTGCTCTCCAGATGAAGTTATGAACAAGGAGTCCATGTGTAAGCGGTGGAGCCAACTTCTGCAGTGTGTCATTGGTTAACAGATGGCATAAATCATTCTCTTAAACGCTGCATTAAGTATTAATCATTCTCAGCACTGTCACTGTCACGGCGCTCTGCTGGCCACAGGGCACACAAAGTGTGATTAATGGAGGTGCCGATTTAAGGAGCCGTGTTCGAACCCCCAACTCTTCCCTGCCTCGTTTACCCAGTGCCCGCTCTGGAAGGGGGAGACGGACCCTTCAACTAAGACTCAACCAACCTACAATAAGAGAGGTGGCCAGATAGATCAGAACCAGGTCTGTTTACTCCAGGGTGCGACTCAGCTTTTTGCTGTCTTTCTGTGTAAAGATAACAGTGATGGGACTGTGATCATCTGACAGGATGGATTATTGAATTAGGTCGTAGCTGTGTTCTTTTGAGTATGTACCCAGGATGCTGAGTGGTTCTGAACACAAGATTCTATCAGGAGGAAATTATATGTTGTAGATAAATCTAAATCCAATTACCAGGAATCAATAGGCATTTGGAAGCATTTAATGAATGAGCAGAGCTTTTGTCTTTATTACACAAGATGGCAGCTTAAGATCACAGCTGATGATTGTGATGTGTTATTGTAATAATGTGTCACTTCAGATGTCTTTTCACTCATGCTCTTTCCCTACAATAAAAGCTGCCCCCGAAGTGCCCACTGCTTTTAATAGTTAAGATAGGTTAATTTCACATACTAGATCCAGTCTAAAGTGGTCTCCATATATGGCGTCTTTATAAATGGTTGTGATGCCCATCGTCGTCCACCATCCATCCACAAGGCAATCCCATATTCAAAGTGGGCCGGCCGAAGAACCATCACTATGACGACATGACCCCCCCTTCACTACGACTCAGACATAACTACATACATTATAGAGTTCCCACTGCAGCTACACCCAAATATGGCATGTCATGCTGACTGTGACAGCATGACATCAGACCCAAACAAAGCGTGACGTGGGCGGCCCTCGCATCTAGAGTTTGGCCCGAACTCTAGATGCGAGGGCCTCCCACGACACGGTAATGTAAGAAATATAACGTGAAAATGTATGTGGCAAAAAAGTACCCCAATCCATAACAAAATGGAAAATATATTAGTTCAAGTGTAAGTCTGTGAAGAAGGTATTTAGACAGGATAGGGGAGGGGGAGAAGAGAAAGTGAGAAGATTACCCCTTTAACATAGCATCAGGTCCTAATATGTAGCTACATAATACCAACTGCTTGCTTTGCATATAAATGCCTTCATACAGGTTTCTCTATAGTCCCTCTGGGTGTCTTTATGTCACTTATAAGTCATAAAGGAATACGTACGAGATGAGAGACACAAATAAAAAAAGGAACAGGTGTTTAGGAGCGCGTTGGGAGACACCCACTTCCTCCTGCCAATTAAACAGATTTATTTTATGGTCCTTAAGTTTCTCTTCAGCCGTCAGGATTTGCTCGACGTCTCGTCTCTTATCTGGAGGAATGCAAAGTGTCTCCTTCTCAAATGGGAGATGGATGTCATGGCTGGACTAGACTTTAGGAGGCAGCGTAGAAATTCAAGGCTTCTTCAGAGAGGCATCGTCTGAAAATACATCTAAATTAAAGAGCTGGGGGAGAAAGTATGATAATTAAAACTCCCTCTTTATCATCAACTGAGATTTCTAACACCTCCTAACCCAAACCCACAGGAAACAGGAAGTGGAATAATTGAAGTGTTCCCCTTCTATTGGTAAGAAAGAACATTCAAACAGGAGACAGACTCGGTTTGTGTGTTTTCGCTCTCGTTCTCAAAGATACTGTATCTTATTAATCTCTTATCTAAATTCTCAATTTCATACCGTATTCTCTCTACTCTTGTCTGTCTGTAAATATCCTGTGTTTCACGCTTGCTAATGTTGCGGCTGTGACTCCTGAATTGAATGAATAAAAAATCGTACCTTAATTCTCTCGCGCGCTGTTCTTGTTTTTCTTTTACACGTTTTACGTGTCCTTAGAATAGAGTTGGGAAAGGAGGTGATGCTGTAGAAACGACATTTTGCTCTTTTATTAGTGGCCTACTGTAGTTCCAAGTTGCTTTCAAGATGGACTGACCTGCAGTCAGAAGAAGTGAAGCAGATTAACTCCCAATTCTTCACCTCTTCAGACTCATTTACGTTAAATGTGACACACAGGTGATATGGATTATGGACCTGGCCACTAGGGGCCAGTGATGAGGTGCCCTTTCAAGATGGACCGGCCATCTAATGGTGGAAAGAGTCAGCCAAGAGTATGTAAAGGTTATGGGAACACAAATGATCTTCCAGCCATGGAAGATGTGCTTCAGTCAAATATATCTGTCATTCTGTATAATTTCAATTTGGTCCAAGATTGGGGTCTCAGATAATAACAAATTGTGTCAAATGGGTGTTCGTATAATGCATTGGTTCTCAACGTCGGGTCCAGGGACCACCAAGGGGTCCAACTGGACACTTACAGGTCTGTAAGGAGTTTACATTGTAGATTGGGGTCCCAGAGATTTAACAATGTTTTATCAAATGGGGTTGCGTGGGCTAATGCATATCAAATTGGGGGTTCCCTGGAATAAAAAAGATTGTTGTGAATCAGCGCTTCAGTCCAGCGTCCTTTATTATTTGAGACAAATGCTCATTCTGTGCTATCAGCTCTTGTTTCTCCTTCTCCAGTTGTTCTATCTGCTGCTTCAGAGCCTCGTTCTCCCGTCTATAGATGTCCACGTTCTCCCAAGACGCTACGAGCTGTGTGTTTGGCCCAGTTACGCATTTGGCGGTTGATTGAGTGCTAGTCAGCATCGCCTGTTGCTCTGACGGCTCAACGCTGGAAGACCTAGAAGTGGGCAATCCATGTGGCGATAGGTGGGCGGTAGGCCCGTACACTCGTCGCTGCCGTTGATATTTATCCCAGTTTATCATGTCGGTTATGCGCTGTATTTCTTTTCTCTTCGCTTCCTTTTTTCTCTGTGCCTCCTTGCTGCGGTCAGTCATGACTAACACGCTACGTTAAGATGTACTTCTTCTTTTATGTAAGATTATTGTTTTATGGCGGTTGGCGCTTCGTCTTATATGAAGAGCCGCAGGCTGTGGAAGTACTCTGTGACGTCAGCGCCCAAATTAGTACAAAGCCCCGCCCACGGCAACACTGATTGGCCGCCGCCTCGGGCGAACTCCTGACTCGGTTTATGTTGATATGTATGTCATCTAATAATGGAATGGGGGGTTGTGATAGTAGAGAATGGTCTCCATGGTTGAGGTACCCAGGGGTCTCACTGATTAATCCATCCATCCCTGCTTTTACATATTTTAAGTTGTTCTTGGCCCTCTAGCCAGCCTACCCCTCATCCTCCATTTTGGTGTATTTCATCAATCAATGACCTCTCCACAAACCCTCTGCTCCACTTGACCACTATCTTGCATCCTTTTCCTTTTTCCAATCCCATTCCTGGCCCCTCCACCTCCCATCTGTGTGACTGGGACCCCTTAGTAGCCACCAGGGGTGAGTTATTAGTGCCCAAGGAGGCAGAGAAATGATTTCATTGCGTATTCAGGTACAGGGATGGATGGCTTTCGGAGACAGCCGAGGGAGTGCTGGGGTGGAGAGCCTCTGTTGAGAATAAATATACCTGTCTCCTGCTGATGCAATTCAACCAGCTTCTCCCAGGCGAAAGTGGCTTCCTGCATTACTCACCCGTTCCCACCTGGATCCAGCCTACAGACGTACCAGATTTAGATGAGGCTGTCTGTGTGGAGCAATGCACTCAACTGTGTCTTCCATACAGAAGCAGTGAGTTTGGGTTCCCGGGTGTTGATAATGTGAGACGCCACAGCACCTCGCCTCGCTGGATTTCCCAGGTGATTCCCGGGTGCCGCTGTTCATTACCCCGCCTGGCTGGCACATAATTACTAACTGAGGACGCATATGGAGGCGGGCAGAAAAAAAAGAAAAAAGGAAGACGAGATGAGGGCTGTGAAAGGATTCACATGTCGCCCATCGACCACACGTGTTAGTATTATAATTATCATAATATAATAAATTATTTAAACATAATTGATTAAATTAATTGATTATATTTAATTGTATTATTTCATTATAAATGTAATTAATGAATTTCATATATTACATTTAATCAAGCTCAAGTCTACTAAGCATCCACTCAGGATGCATTTGAATGCATTTCAGTGTGTTTGCGTGTGGATTTAGTCAGCTCTTTGACTTCACAGTGTCCCCACTTTGTTTCACGTTCAAAGAAGAATTCAGCTAAGTGGAAAGTAGTTTAAAGTGAACTGACTTTAAATGAGTGTGTTTATGTACATAAATAAAGGGAATGAGCTGAGACCCAGTAACACTGTAGACCGTGCTGAGCAAACACCCTGAGGTGACAAAGAGAAATTGATTTCACACAGTTGCCGACACTATAAAGCCGATGGAAGGAGGTGGCGGCAACCTGCAGTGGGCTCCTAAACAAATTGCCATGCACCTCCTCCTGCATCTTTATTCAATCACAATTCTTCCATCAGAGCCTCTGAACTATGTTGTTTATGTGTGCCTTCTGGGGAAACCACTGGCATGTTTCTGATGATTTCAGATGCTGTTAAATCTGCAGGGTTATGTACTGTATATCTTGTATAGAGGGGGCTGCTTAGTTTAGACAAGATAAAAAGGGTGAGAGACCCGAGGTGTCAGCCTTGTCCAAATGCAGAGATGTCTAAGAGGTTGTAGGTGAGGCATGACAAGTAGGGCAACATATATAGCAAACAGCATTCTGCAGTCTAATGTATTAGTCTTATTAATCTCTAATATCGCTAAACTAGGACTGAACTAGGACTGGACAGACCTCAGTAAAGTCCAGTGTTGATCTACAGTAACTCTCTCAGAGTTAAACTAACCCTCTGTGCTACATTATATTCACATAAGGTCTTGTTTTTACATTTCAGTCTACAGACACGCACGCACGCGCACACGCACGCGAACGAGCACACGCACGCGCACGCACCCTTCTCTAATAGCCTTCAGCCAAGTGAAATTGTTTTACATGGCAATATTTCAACCATGATTTTTGGACATGGCATCACAGTAAACTGTATAATATTCAGAAAAATGTCTGCCTTCACTGTGCGTTGACACATTGATTCCAGGGGAAATAGTGGAGATTGGTGCAGCGAGTGCTCCTGTCTTTGTCCTGACAGATGAGCCATGTCTATCCAGAAGGCTCTCTGGAGATGACGTTTCGGGTAAGCCCTGGCCTGGGCTCTCATGCAGCGCTCAGCTCTCAGGCCAGAGTCTGCAGGCTTCATTGACAGAAGCAGCAGGGAACTAGAAAGAGTGCTCCTCGGAGCACAGGTCTCCACCAGGTCAGGTAGGTTATTGTGGGGCAGCAATGTTCGGAATTCAGCAATCAGGATGTAATATGAAAAATCGGACGGAAGCATCTTGACCACTTGACTATAGAGATAATGGGTACTGATTTGCATGATGTTTGGACACAATTTGTAGGAGTAATATAAAAAAGAAAACTGTTGCAAAAATTGGCCTCAAGGCGGCGCTATAATAGGGCAATGTTAAGATGGTGGCATTTGTTCCTCAACGTAGTGCGAATGTGCGAGCAAAGTTTCACTGCAATCGGACGCTGCGTTCATGATTTGCGGCATTTTGTTCAAAACGGGCCACTCCTGCAAACTTTAGATGTCAATTTTAGTCAATCAGGATGGAATATGAAAAATCTAACAGATCCGTCTTGATCACATGACTATAGAGATCATGTGTACCGATTTGCGTGAAATTTGGATAAAATCTGAAGGCTACAATCAAAAAATGTGTTTTACATAAGTCGGCCTCCTGGTGGCGCTATAAAGGCAAATGTGAAAAATGCAGGGCAAAGGTTTTTCCTTGGCCTCTAGAGAGTGTGCATACAAAGTTTTACACAGATCGGTACAGTTATAGGCAAAAACACAAATCGGCCTGTTATAGCGCCACCATGAGGCTGATTTTAAAATTTGCAAATAGCATTTCTTCCTTGACATAGTGGGAATGCGCGTGCAAAATGTCATGGAAATTGCATGCTGTTTTCATGATGTCAATTAGGATGGAATATGAAAAATCTGAAAAACCTGTTTCGTTTAATGACTATAGAAATACTGTGTACCGATTTGCGTGATCCACGTAGCAACTGCTCAGCACGATATAAATCAAAGCCCAGAGGGAGAGTCTCACCCAGTGGACTGCGGTCACATGATGCTGAGGGAACTCTGGCGTATCATCCTGCTGTCATGTGACGTGTAAGAGTGACACACAAACTGTGGACAGGAAGGGGCTTCGTTGTAGGTTGGAGGGTCCATCCAACCTACAACCCCTCCCGCTCACTCAGATCTGCTAGTTCATTGCCTGCCTGTTTGGGCCCCGCCCGTGACTGGACTGACGTGACAGAACAGACCGCCCTCAGATGCAAAATGCTTATTTCAGCTTTTAAAGGCACGTCTGTTATCATACCTGCTAAATTTACTTACATGGTTTGCGTAACTAATAATGGTTTTGCACAGATGCCTTTATTTTGCCCAACCTCACATAGGGGCATAGATTAGAAAGATTTTTGTGGCTGTACTCAGTAAAAGCAGTTCAGGCACTAGCCTCGGGTATTTATCTTGCTCTGTTCAGGTAGGAGTGCTTTCACACCACAAAAACAGCCTGTTTCTGCATATATAACTCATCTTAAACCTGGGAGGGTGTGACGTGTTTGATGTTTTGAGGGAATGTCTCATTATTAACCACTTTTTTCCCATAGCCCCTGTTGCTTTTTGTTGTATCATTTACTCATGTATGCAATGTCATGATTCTCAAAGAATTATGGAACTCTGGATGTATTTTATTCTACTAATGTTGATGTTAATTTTGTGCTCATGCTATATGATTTTACTGTAGGCTAGATGTTTCAGTTTGGTGATTAAATGTGTGAAACTGTATCAAAGGGAGGAATGATGAAGCACATTTATATTATTATATTACAGTATATTGCTTAGCATTGATTAATCTGTGTTGCTAGCTTGAGTTTAAGAGCTGAAGAACAGGGCTTAAAACACCAGCTGATAAGGCCGGAATGCAGGGAGTTCAGGTCGGCAGGTCACAGCTGCCAGCAAGTCAGTGGCCCTTTTGTTTTATAGCTGTAAAGGGGAGATATGTGATATTTAATATATGAGATATTTAGCACTAACAAGCTCAGCAGAAAAGATCAAATATATTATTGTTTTCCTTTAGCGAATGATGAGCGGACAGTCAGGGAAGAGCAAGTCAGTCTATCTGTGTGCTTTGCTAGTGTAGGATGTATGTGTACTGTATGTTGTGTGACTGTTACAGCGCTGTAAATAAATATTTCTATTACCATTTAATATTGTATTTGAGTCAAGGTTTTGCTGATCTTTTGAGAGTTTCAATTCCGCTAGATTTACAAACTGGAGTCCATAAATTAAGCTTTCCACGTCATCAGCGAACACAGGGAAGCTGTCAGAACCTTCGCTAAAACATCCGGGACAACGCTCCACACATCCCAGACTCCTCTCACTTCTAGCTCCCAAACTGTGGAATGAACTCCCCATTGCAATTAGGACTGCAGACTCACTCCCAATCTTCCACCGTAATCTGAAGATTCACCTTAGCCCATAGCACTTGCCGTAGCACTTGCCCTACGACGACCTTGCAGGCTTATGCAAAGGCTAAAGTGTAATTTAGATAGCATGTTATGTAGACCTAACCTGACTCCGCCAGATGGGGGCGCTATGTGAAACAAATGTGATGCAAGCTTCTTCCATCTGGCAGAGTCAGGTTAATGTAGACATGGCATCCTGTAGTGTGTTTCAATGTACAGATTAAAGATTTTTTTTGATATTCTACTCTTCTATGCATTTCATGTATTGCCTTGTGTTGTCCTTACTGTAAATCACGGCCATTCCACAAAATGTTGCCAGAACATAAACTGTATATAGCATACAGTATAAATACTGTGCTTCCATTTAGAAATGTTGCAGAAACACTTTTCTGTAGCTTTTAACAGTGTTGATAAGACACAAAATCAGGAAGAATCAAAGCGTTGTAAATGCACTTAATAATAATATTCACGTTCAAGGCTACCAATGGATACTATATTTTTTAAATATGCTTTATTTCATCTTTGAAATTAGACTCTAAATCAAGTGTGAGGTTGGTCGCCAAAAACTTTCCCTCGTAAAATGGGGTGCTGGTGTAAAAAAGATTTGACCCTTACCTAATCCTATACACATGTATACACATGTATACACATGGCAATGATGACAAGATGTCACCACTATGTTTTCACCAGCAGGAGAAGTAAAATGAATGAACGTTGTGAATCATAAGCACAGTGAGCCGGCCATGCTTGCAGCCCTGTGTCTGCTGGATGTCACATTTACACCATTTGTTTAATGGCAGATTAGTCAGAAGAATGAGCTGTAATAAAGCCACAGCGCATGGTGGGGGTCACCTTCAGGATGAGCTTATGGTCATTTGGGTCGTTATCATGTTGCGTGCCTCGACAGCGTTGGCATGAGCTCCTCGTCACGTGAGCGAGGTATTTTTCAAGCTGCCCACTGTTAGTGTGTCATTTTCACACCACTGAGCTAATGTGAGATATGGCAACAGATGCAGGCAGCAGAGACAACGCTGCATTATTCAGCACCTCGGGACCATAAAAGCAGCAGCTATTAAACACAATTTGAAAGAATTAGCTTTTTGGTGCATAGAATATTGCAGCTTCTGATGTATTACAATAATTACTACATTCCCTAAGGGCCCCAGCCCTCTGTGAGCGGTATTGCTATTTGTATGTGGGCCTACATGCTTGAGCTTTGTGTGGTCTTGTTTGTAAGTTTTATTGAGTGGGATAATTTGATGTTACCAGAACTTGAGTCAGGGGTAATTACAGCCCATAGTTTGATTGGTTGTTGTAAGTTTGAGTGGTGAGCGTGCTGTATGTGCACATTGCTTTTGGTGAGAGCGTGCCACCATGTCACCGTGGTTGTTTTGTGGCTGGCTGTTATTAATGGTTGTCTGGGTGAAAAGTGGAGTGGGAAATGATGTGGGTTTGTTGTCTGGCATCTGTCCCACCTTGAGTAAAAGGGACGGGGATCAGAGGTGAGATCATGGTGGAATGCAGCCTGGATGAGCTACAACCATACACTCACAGGCAGAAAAATATCCACAATAATGCAGCCAAGGCTATTATGTCAAGTGAATGTTTCTAGTGAAGGACTGTGGTACTTCTCTCTACCGTGTGTTTAGGGCCGTTTAGTCAGGACTGTAGAAATATTGAGGTCATCATGAGGACCATTGGCAGAAGATGCTCCATGAGAAAATGAATTATAAGATGCTGGAAAACTTGTTTTGCTAGCAAAGCTAATGCTAACATCATGTAATTTTCATCTAATTCAAATAATCATGATAAAAGTGTCAAGTTATCTAGTTAGTAAACACCTGAGCAGCTGAACCTGTGTTTTTTTTAATCCTCTGTCAGTGGACAGCTGTCCTGGAGGCATTATGTTTTCTGGTTGTCCATCCTTGAAATCTCAGATAGGGAATTCAGGGAATTTCATAAAATGTGGTGCAGACCTCTACTTGCACTCAAGTATGGACTGATTAGAGGTAGGTGGACAACTGGTTGGGGGAGGCAACTTCCAGTTATCTCTCCAGTAGGGGGAGCTAGCTGACTTCTCAATTGTACTTCTAACAAAACATTTAAACGTCCTGCTAAGTGACGACTATGGAATCATGGA